>NC_138895.1:37588897-38088279 GCF_965194825.1 Balaenoptera physalus | reverse complement strand
GGGAGCCTCGCCTGAGACGCTCTAGAGCATAAAGGAAACTTGACGTGAGTCCTTTCCTCAAGGTAAAGCCTAGAATAGCCCTGCCGATGTGGAAGGTTGGGGCAGAGTCTTTGAGGCATTAGCTTTAGGTCTGCTTTCTTTAACGTTAGTGAGCTTTTCAGGAAACGGAGAACCTCGCGTGGGCACCCTATTCCCTGCACGAACACCGAGTACCGCCAGGTTCCACTAGGCTGCTAAGACACTTCCAGGCCCGAAAACCTTTCCCAGTCACTCTGTGTATGCTGAGTGTAGGGCAACACACTGCAAACTTCCTTGGGAGAGCTAAATTTCCTCAGCTCTCCAACAGCTCCAGGAAATGTGTTCTCTCAATTCCTACATGTCATGCAAATATGCCTCATTGCCCTAGGCTGAAGAACTGAGAAAACAATACTGCTTCGCATTCCTTCTACAAAGTCATACCTTAAGACTCCATCCTTACAGGAAAAAGTCAGCTTGCGTTCCTGCTGTAACCAAAGCACAGTTGTTCCTCTTACACTTCAGGGTTTTAGAAGAAGCTAAGCCCGATAGCCTACCTAGAGCGCTCCTTGGGGGAGGCTGTTGGCTACACGCAGAACTCCGTGCCAAATAAACTTTATTCAAGGAAGGGACCAGTGTTTAGCTAGAGTGTATATTTACTTGGTAGAAATCACAAGTAGGTAGGCCGCGTCTTCGCTGGAAACGGGGACCTTATGGCACAAGCCTTGCTTTCCCATTTTGAATGCTCCATTCATGCTGCCTTGACGTTACCTAAATAACAGTTTTAGGACGAGTCTTTAGTCATTGTAGGCAGGGCTCTTGGAAGGGAACGAGTGTTCTCTGCATCAACAGGGTGCTTTCATAGCCTGGGTGGGAGCCTCTCCTCAGACGCCCTAGAGATAAAGGAAACTTGACGTGAGTTCTTTCCTCCAGGTAAAGCCTTGAATAGCCCTGCCGAAGCTAAGCTTGAAGCAGTTTCCTTGTGGCATTTGTTTTAGGTCTGTTTTCTTTTAAGGTTAGTAAGCTTGTCAAGACACCGAGGACCTCTCGTGGGCACCCTATTCCCTGCAAGAGCACCGAGTACCAGCAGGCTCCACTGGGCTACTAAGAAACATCCAGGCCCGGAAACGTTTCCCAGTCACTGTGTATTTTGTGTGTAGGGCAACACACTGCACTCTTCCTTGGAAGAGCTAGATTTCCTCAGCTCTCCAACAACTCCAGGCAATGTGTTCTCTCAATTCCTATATGTGATGCAAATCTGCCTCATTGCCCTAGGCTGACCGGCACTGAGACACCAAAACTGCTTCGCATTCCTTCTACAAAGTCATACCTTAAGACCCCATCCTTACAGGAGAAAGTCGGCTTGCGTTCCTGCTGTAACCAAAGCACAGTTCTTCCTCTTACACTCCAGGGTTTTAGAAGAAGCTAAGCCCGATAGCCTATCCAGAGCGCTCCCTGGGGGAGGCGGTTGGCTACACGCCGAATTCCATGCAAAATAAACTTTATTCAAGGAAGGAACCAGTGTGTAGCTAGAGTCTATATTTAGTTGGTAGAAATCACAAGGGTTTAGGGTGCGTATTCACTGGAAACGGGGACCTGATGGCACAAGCCTTGCTTTCCCATTTTGAATGTTCCATTCCTGCTGCCTTGAACCTACCTAAATAACAGTTTTAGGACGGGTCTCTAGTGTCTGTCGGCAGGGTTCGGGGAAGGGAACGAGTGTTCACTACATCAACAGGGTGCTTTCATAGACTGGATGGGAGCCTCGCCTGAGACGCTCTAGAGCATAAAGGAAACTTGACGTGAGTCCTTTCCTCAAGGTAAAGCCTAGAATAGCCCTGCCGATGTGGAAGCTTGGAGCAGAGTCTTTGAGGCATTAGCTTTAGGTCTGCTTTCTTTAACGTTAGTGAGCTTTTCAGGAAACGGAGGACCTCGCGTGGGCACCCTATTCCCTGCACGAACACCGAGTAGCGCCAGGTTCCACTAGGCTGCTAAGACACTTCCAGGCCCGAAAACCTTTCCCAGTCACTCTGTGTATGCTGAGTGTAGGGAACACACTGCAAACTTCCTTGGGAGAGCTAGATTTCCTCAGCTCTCCAACAGCTCTAGGAAATGTGTTCTCTCAATTCCTACATGTCATGCAAATATGCCTCATTGCCCTAGGCTGAAGAACTGAGAAACCAATACTGCTTCGCATTCCTTCTACAAAGTCATACCTTAAGACCCCATCCTTACAGGAGAAAGTCGGCTTGCGTTCCTGCTGGAAACAAAGCACAGTTCTTCCTCTTACACTGCAGGGTTTTAGAAGAAGCTAAGCCCGATATCATACCTAGAGCGCTCCTTGTGGGAGGCGGTTGTTACACGCAGGACTCCCTGCCAAATAAACTTTATTCAAGGAAGGGACTAGTGTGTAGCTAGAGTGTATATTTAGTTGGTAGAAATCACAAGGAGGTAGGCTGCGGGTTCGCTGGAAAAGGGGACCTTATGGCACAAGCCTTGCTTTCCCAATTTGAATGCTCCATTCATGCTGCCTTGAAGCTAAGTAAATAACAGTTTTAGGACGGGTCTCTAGTCACTGTACGCAGGGCTCTGAAAAGGGAACGAGTCTTCTCTACATGAACAGGGTGTTTTCATAGCCTGGTTGGATCCTCTCCTGAGACACTCTAGAGATAAAAGGAAACATGTCGTGAGTCTTTTCCTAAAGGTAAAGCCTGGAATAGCCCTGCCGAAGCTAAGGTTGGAGCAGTTTCCTTGAGGCATTAGTTTCAGGTCTGTTTTCTTTTAAGGTTAGTAAGCTTTTCAAGACCCCGAGGACCTCGCGTGGGCACCCTATTCCCTGCAAGAACACCGAGTACCGGCAGGCTCCACTGGGCTACTAAGAAACAACCAGGCCCGGAAACTTTTCCCAGTCACTCTTTGTATTTTGTGTGTAGGCCAACACATTACACTCTTCCTTGGAAGAGCTAGATTTCCTCAGCTCTCCAACAACTCCAGGAAATGTGTTCTCTCAAGTCTTATATGTCATGCAAATCTCCCTCATTGCCCTAGGCTGAGCGGCACTGAGAAACCAAAACTGCTTCGCATTCCTGGTACAAAGTCATAACTTAAGACCCCATCCTTACAGGAGAAAGTCGGCTTGCGTTCCTGCTGTAACCAAAGCACAGTTCTTCCTCTTACACTCCAGAGTTTTAGAAGAAGCTAAGCCCGATAGCCTACCCAGAGCGCTCCCTGGGGGAGGCGGTTGGCTACACGCAGAATTCCGTGCCAAATAAACTTTATTCAAGGAAGGGACCAGTGTGTAGCTAGAGTGTATATTTACTTGGTTGAAATCAAAAGGAGGTAGGCCGCGTGTTCGCTGGAAACGGGGACCTTATGGCACAAGCCTTGCTTTCCCATTTTGAATGCCCCATTCATGCTGCTTTGAAGTTACCTAAATAACAATTTTAGGACGGGTCTCTAGTCTCTGTAGGCAGGGCTCTGGGAAGGGAACGAGTGTTCTCTACATCAACAGGGTGCTTTCATAGCCTGGGTGGGAGCCTCTCCTCAGACGCTCTACAGCTAAAAGGAAACTTGACGTGAGTCCTTTCCTCAAGGTAAAGCCTAGAATAGCCCTGCCGAAGTGGAAGCTTGGAGCGGAGTCCTTGAGGCATTAGTTTCAGGTCTGTTTCCTTTTAAGGTTAGTAAGCTTTTCAGGACACCGAGGACCTCGCCTGGGCACCTTATTCCCTGGAAGACCACCGAGTACCGGCAGTCTCCACTGGGCTACTAAGAAACATCCAGGCCCGGAAACCTTTCCCAGTCACTCTGTGTATTTTGTGTGTAGGCCAACACACTGCACTCTTCCTTGGAAGAGCTAGATTTCCTCAGCTCTCCAACAGCCCCAGGAAATGTGTTCTCTCACGTCCTACATATCATGCAAATCTGCCTCATTGCCCTAGGCTGAGCAGCTCTGAGAAACCAAAACTGCTTCGCATTCCTTCTACAAAGTCATACCTTAAGACCCCATCCTTACAGGAGAAAGTCAGCTTGCGTTTCTGCTGTAACCAAAGCACAGATCTTCCTCTTACACTGCAGGGTTTTAGAAGAAGCTAAGCCAGATAGCCTACCTAGAGCGCTCCTTGGGGGAGGCTGTTGGCTACACGCAGAACTCCGTGCCAAATAAACTTTATTCAAGGAAGGGACCAGTGTGTAGCTAGAGTGTATATTTACTTGGTAGAAATCACAAGTAGGTAGGCCTCGTGTTCGCTGGAAACGGTGACCTTATGGCACAAGCCTTGCTTTCCCATTTTGAATGCTCCATGCATGCTGCCTTGAAGTTACCTAAATAACAGTTTTAGGACGAGTCTTTAGTCATTGTAGGCAGGGCTCTGGGAAGGGAACGAGTGTTCTCTGCATCAACAGGGTGCTTTCATAGCCTGGGTGGGAGCCTCTCCTCAGACGCCCTAGAGATAAAGGAAACTTGACGTGAGTTCTTTCCTCCAGGTAAAGCCTTGAATAGCCCTGCCGAAGCTAAGCTTGAAGCAGTTTCCTTGTGGCATTTGTTTTAGGTCTGTTTTCTTTTAAGGTTAGTAAGCTTGTCAAGACACCGAGGACCTCTCGTGGGCACCCTATTCCCTGCAAGAGCACCGAGTACCAGCAGGCTCCACTGGGCTACTAAGAAACATCCAGGCCCGGAAACGTTTCCCAGTCACTGTGTATTTTGTGTGTAGGGCAACACACTGCACTCTTCCTTGGAAGAGCTAGATTTCCTCAGCTCTCCAACAACTCCAGGCAATGTGTTCTCTCAATTCCTATATGTGATGCAAATCTGCCTCATTGCCCTAGGCTGACCGGCACTGAGACACCAAAACTGCTTCGCATTCCTTCTACAAAGTCATACCTTAAGACCCCATCCTTACAGGAGAAAGTCGGCTTGCGTTCCTGCTGTAACCAAAGCACAGTTCTTCCTCTTACACTCCAGGGTTTTAGAAGAAGCTAAGCCCGATAGCCTATCCAGAGCGCTCCCTGGGGGAGGCGGTTGGCTACACGCCGAATTCCATGCAAAATAAACTTTATTCAAGGAAGGAACCAGTGTGTAGCTAGAGTCTATATTTAGTTGGTAGAAATCACAAGGGTTTAGGGTGCGTATTCACTGGAAACGGGGACCTGATGGCACAAGCCTTGCTTTCCCATTTTGAATGTTCCATTCCTGCTGCCTTGAACCTACCTAAATAACAGTTTTAGGACGGGTCTCTAGTGTCTGTCGGCAGGGTTCGGGGAAGGGAACGAGTGTTCACTACATCAACAGGGTGCTTTCATAGACTGGATGGGAGCCTCGCCTGAGACGCTCTAGAGCATAAAGGAAACTTGACGTGAGTCCTTTCCTCAAGGTAAAGCCTAGAATAGCCCTGCCGATGTGGAAGCTTGGAGCAGAGTCTTTGAGGCATTAGCTTTAGGTCTGCTTTCTTTAACGTTAGTGAGCTTTTCAGGAAACGGAGGACCTCGCGTGGGCACCCTATTCCCTGCACGAACACCGAGTAGCGCCAGGTTCCACTAGGCTGCTAAGACACTTCCAGGCCCGAAAACCTTTCCCAGTCACTCTGTGTATGCTGAGTGTAGGGAACACACTGCAAACTTCCTTGGGAGAGCTAGATTTCCTCAGCTCTCCAACAGCTCTAGGAAATGTGTTCTCTCAATTCCTACATGTCATGCAAATATGCCTCATTGCCCTAGGCTGAAGAACTGAGAAACCAATACTGCTTCGCATTCCTTCTACAAAGTCATACCTTAACACCCCATCCTCACAGTCGAAAGTCGGCTTGCGTTTCTGCTGTAACCCCAGCACAGTTCTTCCTCTTACACTCCAGGGTTTTAGAAGAAGCCGAGCCCGATAGCCTACCCAGAGCGATCCCTGGGGGAGGCGGTTGGCTACACGCAGAATTCCGTGCCCAATAAACTTTATTTAAGGAAGGGACCAGTGTGTAGCTAGAGTGTATATTTCCTTGGTAGAAATCACAAGGAGGTAGGCTGCATGTTCGCTGGAAACGGGGAACGTATGGCACAAGCCTTGCTTACCCATTTTGAATGCTCCATTCAAGCTGCCTTGAAGCTGCCTAAATAACAATTTTAGGACGGGTCTCTAGTCTCTGTAGGCAAGGCTCTGGGAAGGGAACGAGTGTTCTCTCCATCAACAGGGTGCTTTCATAGCCTGGGTGGGAGCCTCTCCTCAGACGCTCTACAGCTAAAAGGAAACTTGACGTGAGTCCTTTCCTCAAGGTAAAGCCTAGAATAGCCCTGCCGAAGTGGAAGCTTGGAGCGGAGTCCTTGAGGCATTAGTTTCAGGTCTGTTTCCTTTTAAGGTTAGTAAGCTTTTCAGGACACCGAGGACCTCGCCTGGGCACCTTATTCCCTGGAAGACCACCGAGTACCGGCAGTCTCCACTGGGCTACTAAGAAACATCCAGGCCCGGAAACCTTTCCCAGTCACTCTGTGTATTTTGTGTGTAGGCCAACACACTGCACTCTTCCTTGGAAGAGCTAGATTTCCTCAGCTCTCCAACAGCCCCAGGAAATGTGTTCTCTCACGTCCTACATATCATGCAAATCTGCCTCATTGCCCTAGGCTGAGCAGCTCTGAGAAACCAAAACTGCTTCGCATTCCTTCTACAAAGTCATACCTTAAGACCCCATCCTTACAGGAGAAAGTCAGCTTGCGTTTCTGCTGTAACCAAAGCACAGATCTTCCTCTTACACTGCAGGGTTTTAGAAGAAGCTAAGCCAGATAGCCTACCTAGAGCGCTCCTTGGGGGAGGCTGTTGGCTACACGCAGAACTCCGTGCCAAATAAACTTTATTCAAGGAAGGGACCAGTGTGTAGCTAGAGTGTATATTTACTTGGTAGAAATCACAAGTAGGTAGGCCTCGTGTTCGCTGGAAACGGTGACCTTATGGCACAAGCCTTGCTTTCCCATTTTGAATGCTCCATGCATGCTGCCTTGAAGTTACCTAAATAACAGTTTTAGGACGAGTCTTTAGTCATTGTAGGCAGGGCTCTGGGAAGGGAACGAGTGTTCTCTGCATCAACAGGGTGCTTTCATAGCCTGGGTGGGAGCCTCTCCTCAGACGCCCTAGAGATAAAGGAAACTTGACGTGAGTTCTTTCCTCCAGGTAAAGCCTTGAATAGCCCTGCCGAAGCTAAGCTTGAAGCAGTTTCCTTGTGGCATTTGTTTTAGGTCTGTTTTCTTTTAAGGTTAGTAAGCTTGTCAAGACACCGAGGACCTCTCGTGGGCACCCTATTCCCTGCAAGAGCACCGAGTACCAGCAGGCTCCACTGGGCTACTAAGAAACATCCAGGCCCGGAAACGTTTCCCAGTCACTGTGTATTTTGTGTGTAGGGCAACACACTGCACTCTTCCTTGGAAGAGCTAGATTTCCTCAGCTCTCCAACAACTCCAGGCAATGTGTTCTCTCAATTCCTATATGTGATGCAAATCTGCCTCATTGCCCTAGGCTGACCGGCACTGAGACACCAAAACTGCTTCGCATTCCTTCTACAAAGTCATACCTTAAGACCCCATCCTTACAGGAGAAAGTCGGCTTGCGTTCCTGCTGTAACCAAAGCACAGTTCTTCCTCTTACACTCCAGGGTTTTAGAAGAAGCTAAGCCCGATAGCCTATCCAGAGCGCTCCCTGGGGGAGGCGGTTGGCTACACGCCGAATTCCATGCAAAATAAACTTTATTCAAGGAAGGAACCAGTGTGTAGCTAGAGTCTATATTTAGTTGGTAGAAATCACAAGGGTTTAGGGTGCGTATTCACTGGAAACGGGGACCTGATGGCACAAGCCTTGCTTTCCCATTTTGAATGTTCCATTCCTGCTGCCTTGAACCTACCTAAATAACAGTTTTAGGACGGGTCTCTAGTGTCTGTCGGCAGGGTTCGGGGAAGGGAACGAGTGTTCACTACATCAACAGGGTGCTTTCATAGACTGGATGGGAGCCTCGCCTGAGACGCTCTAGAGCATAAAGGAAACTTGACGTGAGTCCTTTCCTCAAGGTAAAGCCTAGAATAGCCCTGCCGATGTGGAAGCTTGGAGCAGAGTCTTTGAGGCATTAGCTTTAGGTCTGCTTTCTTTAACGTTAGTGAGCTTTTCAGGAAACGGAGGACCTCGCGTGGGCACCCTATTCCCTGCACGAACACCGAGTAGCGCCAGGTTCCACTAGGCTGCTAAGACACTTCCAGGCCCGAAAACCTTTCCCAGTCACTCTGTGTATGCTGAGTGTAGGGAACACACTGCAAACTTCCTTGGGAGAGCTAGATTTCCTCAGCTCTCCAACAGCTCTAGGAAATGTGTTCTCTCAATTCCTACATGTCATGCAAATATGCCTCATTGCCCTAGGCTGAAGAACTGAGAAACCAATACTGCTTCGCATTCCTTCTACAAAGTCATACCTTAACACCCCATCCTCACAGTCGAAAGTCGGCTTGCGTTTCTGCTGTAACCCCAGCACAGTTCTTCCTCTTACACTCCAGGGTTTTAGAAGAAGCCGAGCCCGATAGCCTACCCAGAGCGATCCCTGGGGGAGGCGGTTGGCTACACGCAGAATTCCGTGCCCAATAAACTTTATTTAAGGAAGGGACCAGTGTGTAGCTAGAGTGTATATTTCCTTGGTAGAAATCACAAGGAGGTAGGCTGCATGTTCGCTGGAAACGGGGAACGTATGGCACAAGCCTTGCTTACCCATTTTGAATGCTCCATTCAAGCTGCCTTGAAGCTGCCTAAATAACAATTTTAGGACGGGTCTCTAGTCTCTGTAGGCAAGGCTCTGGGAAGGGAACGAGTGTTCTCTCCATCAACAGGGTGCTTTCATAGCCTGGGTGGGAGCCTCTCCTCAGACGCTCTACAGCTAAAAGGAAACTTGACGTGAGTCCTTTCCTCAAGGTAAAGCCTAGAATAGCCCTGCCGAAGTGGAAGCTTGGAGCGGAGTCCTTGAGGCATTAGTTTCAGGTCTGTTTCCTTTTAAGGTTAGTAAGCTTTTCAGGACACCGAGGACCTCGCCTGGGCACCTTATTCCCTGGAAGACCACCGAGTACCGGCAGTCTCCACTGGGCTACTAAGAAACATCCAGGCCCGGAAACCTTTCCCAGTCACTCTGTGTATTTTGTGTGTAGGCCAACACACTGCACTCTTCCTTGGAAGAGCTAGATTTCCTCAGCTCTCCAACAGCCCCAGGAAATGTGTTCTCTCACGTCCTACATATCATGCAAATCTGCCTCATTGCCCTAGGCTGAGCAGCTCTGAGAAACCAAAACTGCTTCGCATTCCTTCTACAAAGTCATACCTTAAGACCCCATCCTTACAGGAGAAAGTCAGCTTGCGTTTCTGCTGTAACCAAAGCACAGATCTTCCTCTTACACTGCAGGGTTTTAGAAGAAGCTAAGCCAGATAGCCTACCTAGAGCGCTCCTTGGGGGAGGCTGTTGGCTACACGCAGAACTCCGTGCCAAATAAACTTTATTCAAGGAAGGGACCAGTGTGTAGCTAGAGTGTATATTTACTTGGTAGAAATCACAAGTAGGTAGGCCTCGTGTTCGCTGGAAACGGTGACCTTATGGCACAAGCCTTGCTTTCCCATTTTGAATGCTCCATGCATGCTGCCTTGAAGTTACCTAAATAACAGTTTTAGGACGAGTCTTTAGTCATTGTAGGCAGGGCTCTGGGAAGGGAACGAGTGTTCTCTGCATCAACAGGGTGCTTTCATAGCCTGGGTGGGAGCCTCTCCTCAGACGCCCTAGAGATAAAGGAAACTTGACGTGAGTTCTTTCCTCCAGGTAAAGCCTTGAATAGCCCTGCCGAAGCTAAGCTTGAAGCAGTTTCCTTGTGGCATTTGTTTTAGGTCTGTTTTCTTTTAAGGTTAGTAAGCTTGTCAAGACACCGAGGACCTCTCGTGGGCACCCTATTCCCTGCAAGAGCACCGAGTACCAGCAGGCTCCACTGGGCTACTAAGAAACATCCAGGCCCGGAAACGTTTCCCAGTCACTGTGTATTTTGTGTGTAGGGCAACACACTGCACTCTTCCTTGGAAGAGCTAGATTTCCTCAGCTCTCCAACAACTCCAGGCAATGTGTTCTCTCAATTCCTATATGTGATGCAAATCTGCCTCATTGCCCTAGGCTGACCGGCACTGAGACACCAAAACTGCTTCGCATTCCTTCTACAAAGTCATACCTTAAGACCCCATCCTTACAGGAGAAAGTCGGCTTGCGTTCCTGCTGTAACCAAAGCACAGTTCTTCCTCTTACACTCCAGGGTTTTAGAAGAAGCTAAGCCCGATAGCCTATCCAGAGCGCTCCCTGGGGGAGGCGGTTGGCTACACGCCGAATTCCATGCAAAATAAACTTTATTCAAGGAAGGAACCAGTGTGTAGCTAGAGTCTATATTTAGTTGGTAGAAATCACAAGGGTTTAGGGTGCGTATTCACTGGAAACGGGGACCTGATGGCACAAGCCTTGCTTTCCCATTTTGAATGTTCCATTCCTGCTGCCTTGAACCTACCTAAATAACAGTTTTAGGACGGGTCTCTAGTGTCTGTCGGCAGGGTTCGGGGAAGGGAACGAGTGTTCACTACATCAACAGGGTGCTTTCATAGACTGGATGGGAGCCTCGCCTGAGACGCTCTAGAGCATAAAGGAAACTTGACGTGAGTCCTTTCCTCAAGGTAAAGCCTAGAATAGCCCTGCCGATGTGGAAGCTTGGAGCAGAGTCTTTGAGGCATTAGCTTTAGGTCTGCTTTCTTTAACGTTAGTGAGCTTTTCAGGAAACGGAGGACCTCGCGTGGGCACCCTATTCCCTGCACGAACACCGAGTAGCGCCAGGTTCCACTAGGCTGCTAAGACACTTCCAGGCCCGAAAACCTTTCCCAGTCACTCTGTGTATGCTGAGTGTAGGGAACACACTGCAAACTTCCTTGGGAGAGCTAGATTTCCTCAGCTCTCCAACAGCTCTAGGAAATGTGTTCTCTCAATTCCTACATGTCATGCAAATATGCCTCATTGCCCTAGGCTGAAGAACTGAGAAACCAATACTGCTTCGCATTCCTTCTACAAAGTCATACCTTAACACCCCATCCTCACAGTCGAAAGTCGGCTTGCGTTTCTGCTGTAACCCCAGCACAGTTCTTCCTCTTACACTCCAGGGTTTTAGAAGAAGCCGAGCCCGATAGCCTACCCAGAGCGATCCCTGGGGGAGGCGGTTGGCTACACGCAGAATTCCGTGCCCAATAAACTTTATTTAAGGAAGGGACCAGTGTGTAGCTAGAGTGTATATTTCCTTGGTAGAAATCACAAGGAGGTAGGCTGCATGTTCGCTGGAAACGGGGAACGTATGGCACAAGCCTTGCTTACCCATTTTGAATGCTCCATTCAAGCTGCCTTGAAGCTGCCTAAATAACAATTTTAGGACGGGTCTCTAGTCTCTGTAGGCAAGGCTCTGGGAAGGGAACGAGTGTTCTCTCCATCAACAGGGTGCTTTCATAGCCTGGGTGGGAGCCTCTCCTCAGACGCTCTACAGCTAAAAGGAAACTTGACGTGAGTCCTTTCCTCAAGGTAAAGCCTAGAATAGCCCTGCCGAAGTGGAAGCTTGGAGCGGAGTCCTTGAGGCATTAGTTTCAGGTCTGTTTCCTTTTAAGGTTAGTAAGCTTTTCAGGACACCGAGGACCTCGCCTGGGCACCTTATTCCCTGGAAGACCACCGAGTACCGGCAGTCTCCACTGGGCTACTAAGAAACATCCAGGCCCGGAAACCTTTCCCAGTCACTCTGTGTATTTTGTGTGTAGGCCAACACACTGCACTCTTCCTTGGAAGAGCTAGATTTCCTCAGCTCTCCAACAGCCCCAGGAAATGTGTTCTCTCACGTCCTACATATCATGCAAATCTGCCTCATTGCCCTAGGCTGAGCAGCTCTGAGAAACCAAAACTGCTTCGCATTCCTTCTACAAAGTCATACCTTAAGACCCCATCCTTACAGGAGAAAGTCAGCTTGCGTTTCTGCTGTAACCAAAGCACAGATCTTCCTCTTACACTGCAGGGTTTTAGAAGAAGCTAAGCCAGATAGCCTACCTAGAGCGCTCCTTGGGGGAGGCTGTTGGCTACACGCAGAACTCCGTGCCAAATAAACTTTATTCAAGGAAGGGACCAGTGTGTAGCTAGAGTGTATATTTACTTGGTAGAAATCACAAGTAGGTAGGCCTCGTGTTCGCTGGAAACGGTGACCTTATGGCACAAGCCTTGCTTTCCCATTTTGAATGCTCCATGCATGCTGCCTTGAAGTTACCTAAATAACAGTTTTAGGACGAGTCTTTAGTCATTGTAGGCAGGGCTCTGGGAAGGGAACGAGTGTTCTCTGCATCAACAGGGTGCTTTCATAGCCTGGGTGGGAGCCTCTCCTCAGACGCCCTAGAGATAAAGGAAACTTGACGTGAGTTCTTTCCTCCAGGTAAAGCCTTGAATAGCCCTGCCGAAGCTAAGCTTGAAGCAGTTTCCTTGTGGCATTTGTTTTAGGTCTGTTTTCTTTTAAGGTTAGTAAGCTTGTCAAGACACCGAGGACCTCTCGTGGGCACCCTATTCCCTGCAAGAGCACCGAGTACCAGCAGGCTCCACTGGGCTACTAAGAAACATCCAGGCCCGGAAACGTTTCCCAGTCACTGTGTATTTTGTGTGTAGGGCAACACACTGCACTCTTCCTTGGAAGAGCTAGATTTCCTCAGCTCTCCAACAACTCCAGGCAATGTGTTCTCTCAATTCCTATATGTGATGCAAATCTGCCTCATTGCCCTAGGCTGACCGGCACTGAGACACCAAAACTGCTTCGCATTCCTTCTACAAAGTCATACCTTAAGACCCCATCCTTACAGGAGAAAGTCGGCTTGCGTTCCTGCTGTAACCAAAGCACAGTTCTTCCTCTTACACTCCAGGGTTTTAGAAGAAGCTAAGCCCGATAGCCTATCCAGAGCGCTCCCTGGGGGAGGCGGTTGGCTACACGCCGAATTCCATGCAAAATAAACTTTATTCAAGGAAGGAACCAGTGTGTAGCTAGAGTCTATATTTAGTTGGTAGAAATCACAAGGGTTTAGGGTGCGTATTCACTGGAAACGGGGACCTGATGGCACAAGCCTTGCTTTCCCATTTTGAATGTTCCATTCCTGCTGCCTTGAACCTACCTAAATAACAGTTTTAGGACGGGTCTCTAGTGTCTGTCGGCAGGGTTCGGGGAAGGGAACGAGTGTTCACTACATCAACAGGGTGCTTTCATAGACTGGATGGGAGCCTCGCCTGAGACGCTCTAGAGCATAAAGGAAACTTGACGTGAGTCCTTTCCTCAAGGTAAAGCCTAGAATAGCCCTGCCGATGTGGAAGCTTGGAGCAGAGTCTTTGAGGCATTAGCTTTAGGTCTGCTTTCTTTAACGTTAGTGAGCTTTTCAGGAAACGGAGGACCTCGCGTGGGCACCCTATTCCCTGCACGAACACCGAGTAGCGCCAGGTTCCACTAGGCTGCTAAGACACTTCCAGGCCCGAAAACCTTTCCCAGTCACTCTGTGTATGCTGAGTGTAGGGAACACACTGCAAACTTCCTTGGGAGAGCTAGATTTCCTCAGCTCTCCAACAGCTCTAGGAAATGTGTTCTCTCAATTCCTACATGTCATGCAAATATGCCTCATTGCCCTAGGCTGAAGAACTGAGAAACCAATACTGCTTCGCATTCCTTCTACAAAGTCATACCTTAACACCCCATCCTCACAGTCGAAAGTCGGCTTGCGTTTCTGCTGTAACCCCAGCACAGTTCTTCCTCTTACACTCCAGGGTTTTAGAAGAAGCCGAGCCCGATAGCCTACCCAGAGCGATCCCTGGGGGAGGCGGTTGGCTACACGCAGAATTCCGTGCCCAATAAACTTTATTTAAGGAAGGGACCAGTGTGTAGCTAGAGTGTATATTTCCTTGGTAGAAATCACAAGGAGGTAGGCTGCATGTTCGCTGGAAACGGGGAACGTATGGCACAAGCCTTGCTTACCCATTTTGAATGCTCCATTCAAGCTGCCTTGAAGCTGCCTAAATAACAATTTTAGGACGGGTCTCTAGTCTCTGTAGGCAAGGCTCTGGGAAGGGAACGAGTGTTCTCTCCATCAACAGGGTGCTTTCATAGCCTGGGTGGGAGCCTCTCCTCAGACGCTCTACAGCTAAAAGGAAACTTGACGTGAGTCCTTTCCTCAAGGTAAAGCCTAGAATAGCCCTGCCGAAGTGGAAGCTTGGAGCGGAGTCCTTGAGGCATTAGTTTCAGGTCTGTTTCCTTTTAAGGTTAGTAAGCTTTTCAGGACACCGAGGACCTCGCCTGGGCACCTTATTCCCTGGAAGACCACCGAGTACCGGCAGTCTCCACTGGGCTACTAAGAAACATCCAGGCCCGGAAACCTTTCCCAGTCACTCTGTGTATTTTGTGTGTAGGCCAACACACTGCACTCTTCCTTGGAAGAGCTAGATTTCCTCAGCTCTCCAACAGCCCCAGGAAATGTGTTCTCTCACGTCCTACATATCATGCAAATCTGCCTCATTGCCCTAGGCTGAGCAGCTCTGAGAAACCAAAACTGCTTCGCATTCCTTCTACAAAGTCATACCTTAAGACCCCATCCTTACAGGAGAAAGTCAGCTTGCGTTTCTGCTGTAACCAAAGCACAGATCTTCCTCTTACACTGCAGGGTTTTAGAAGAAGCTAAGCCAGATAGCCTACCTAGAGCGCTCCTTGGGGGAGGCTGTTGGCTACACGCAGAACTCCGTGCCAAATAAACTTTATTCAAGGAAGGGACCAGTGTGTAGCTAGAGTGTATATTTACTTGGTAGAAATCACAAGTAGGTAGGCCTCGTGTTCGCTGGAAACGGTGACCTTATGGCACAAGCCTTGCTTTCCCATTTTGAATGCTCCATGCATGCTGCCTTGAAGTTACCTAAATAACAGTTTTAGGACGAGTCTTTAGTCATTGTAGGCAGGGCTCTGGGAAGGGAACGAGTGTTCTCTGCATCAACAGGGTGCTTTCATAGCCTGGGTGGGAGCCTCTCCTCAGACGCCCTAGAGATAAAGGAAACTTGACGTGAGTTCTTTCCTCCAGGTAAAGCCTTGAATAGCCCTGCCGAAGCTAAGCTTGAAGCAGTTTCCTTGTGGCATTTGTTTTAGGTCTGTTTTCTTTTAAGGTTAGTAAGCTTGTCAAGACACCGAGGACCTCTCGTGGGCACCCTATTCCCTGCAAGAGCACCGAGTACCAGCAGGCTCCACTGGGCTACTAAGAAACATCCAGGCCCGGAAACGTTTCCCAGTCACTGTGTATTTTGTGTGTAGGGCAACACACTGCACTCTTCCTTGGAAGAGCTAGATTTCCTCAGCTCTCCAACAACTCCAGGCAATGTGTTCTCTCAATTCCTATATGTGATGCAAATCTGCCTCATTGCCCTAGGCTGACCGGCACTGAGACACCAAAACTGCTTCGCATTCCTTCTACAAAGTCATACCTTAAGACCCCATCCTTACAGGAGAAAGTCGGCTTGCGTTCCTGCTGTAACCAAAGCACAGTTCTTCCTCTTACACTCCAGGGTTTTAGAAGAAGCTAAGCCCGATAGCCTATCCAGAGCGCTCCCTGGGGGAGGCGGTTGGCTACACGCCGAATTCCATGCAAAATAAACTTTATTCAAGGAAGGAACCAGTGTGTAGCTAGAGTCTATATTTAGTTGGTAGAAATCACAAGGGTTTAGGGTGCGTATTCACTGGAAACGGGGACCTGATGGCACAAGCCTTGCTTTCCCATTTTGAATGTTCCATTCCTGCTGCCTTGAACCTACCTAAATAACAGTTTTAGGACGGGTCTCTAGTGTCTGTCGGCAGGGTTCGGGGAAGGGAACGAGTGTTCACTACATCAACAGGGTGCTTTCATAGACTGGATGGGAGCCTCGCCTGAGACGCTCTAGAGCATAAAGGAAACTTGACGTGAGTCCTTTCCTCAAGGTAAAGCCTAGAATAGCCCTGCCGATGTGGAAGCTTGGAGCAGAGTCTTTGAGGCATTAGCTTTAGGTCTGCTTTCTTTAACGTTAGTGAGCTTTTCAGGAAACGGAGGACCTCGCGTGGGCACCCTATTCCCTGCACGAACACCGAGTAGCGCCAGGTTCCACTAGGCTGCTAAGACACTTCCAGGCCCGAAAACCTTTCCCAGTCACTCTGTGTATGCTGAGTGTAGGGAACACCCTGCAAACTTCCTTGGGAGAGCTAGATTTCCTCAGCTCTCCAACAGCTCTAGGAAATGTGTTCTCTCAATTCCTACATGTCATGCAAATATGCCTCATTGCCCTAGGCTGAAGAACTGAGAAACCAATACTGCTTCGCATTCCTTCTACAAAGTCATACCTTAACACCCCATCCTCACAGTCGAAAGTCGGCTTGCGTTTCTGCTGTAACCCCAGCACAGTTCTTCCTCTTACACTCCAGGGTTTTAGAAGAAGCCGAGCCCGATAGCCTACCCAGAGCGATCCCTGGGGGAGGCGGTTGGCTACACGCAGAATTCCGTGCCCAATAAACTTTATTTAAGGAAGGGACCAGTGTGTAGCTAGAGTGTATATTTCCTTGGTAGAAATCACAAGGAGGTAGGCTGCATGTTCGCTGGAAACGGGGAACGTATGGCACAAGCCTTGCTTACCCATTTTGAATGCTCCATTCAAGCTGCCTTGAAGCTGCCTAAATAACAATTTTAGGACGGGTCTCTAGTCTCTGTAGGCAAGGCTCTGGGAAGGGAACGAGTGTTCTCTCCATCAACAGGGTGCTTTCATAGCCTGGGTGGGAGCCTCTCCTCAGACGCTCTACAGCTAAAAGGAAACTTGACGTGAGTCCTTTCCTCAAGGTAAAGCCTAGAATAGCCCTGCCGAAGTGGAAGCTTGGAGCGGAGTCCTTGAGGCATTAGTTTCAGGTCTGTTTCCTTTTAAGGTTAGTAAGCTTTTCAGGACACCGAGGACCTCGCCTGGGCACCTTATTCCCTGGAAGAACACCGAGTACCGGCAGTCTCCACTGGGCTACTAAGAAACATCCAGGCCCGGAAACCTTTCCCAGTCACTCTGTGTATTTTGTGTGTAGGCCAACACACTGCACTCTTCCTTGGAAGAGCTAGATTTCCTCAGCTCTCCAACAGCCCCAGGAAATGTGTTCTCTCACGTCCTACATATCATGCAAATCTGCCTCATTGCCCTAGGCTGAGCAGCTCTGAGAAACCAAAACTGCTTCGCATTCCTTCTACAAAGTCATACCTTAAGACCCCATCCTTACAGGAGAAAGTCAGCTTGCGTTTCTGCTGTAACCAAAGCACAGATCTTCCTCTTACACTGCAGGGTTTTAGAAGAAGCTAAGCCAGATAGCCTACCTAGAGCGCTCCTTGGGGGAGGCTGTTGGCTACACGCAGAACTCCGTGCCAAATAAACTTTATTCAAGGAAGGGACCAGTGTGTAGCTAGAGTGTATATTTACTTGGTAGAAATCACAAGTAGGTAGGCCTCGTGTTCGCTGGAAACGGTGACCTTATGGCACAAGCCTTGCTTTCCCATTTTGAATGCTCCATGCATGCTGCCTTGAAGTTACCTAAATAACAGTTTTAGGACGAGTCTTTAGTCATTGTAGGCAGGGCTCTGGGAAGGGAACGAGTGTTCTCTGCATCAACAGGGTGCTTTCATAGCCTGGGTGGGAGCCTCTCCTCAGACGCCCTAGAGATAAAGGAAACTTGACGTGAGTTCTTTCCTCCAGGTAAAGCCTTGAATAGCCCTGCCGAAGCTAAGCTTGAAGCAGTTTCCTTGTGGCATTTGTTTTAGGTCTGTTTTCTTTTAAGGTTAGTAAGCTTGTCAAGACACCGAGGACCTCTCGTGGGCACCCTATTCCCTGCAAGAGCACCGAGTACCAGCAGGCTCCACTGGGCTACTAAGAAACATCCAGGCCCGGAAACGTTTCCCAGTCACTGTGTATTTTGTGTGTAGGGCAACACACTGCACTCTTCCTTGGAAGAGCTAGATTTCCTCAGCTCTCCAACAACTCCAGGCAATGTGTTCTCTCAATTCCTATATGTGATGCAAATCTGCCTCATTGCCCTAGGCTGACCGGCACTGAGACACCAAAACTGCTTCGCATTCCTTCTACAAAGTCATACCTTAAGACCCCATCCTTACAGGAGAAAGTCGGCTTGCGTTCCTGCTGTAACCAAAGCACAGTTCTTCCTCTTACACTCCAGGGTTTTAGAAGAAGCTAAGCCCGATAGCCTATCCAGAGCGCTCCCTGGGGGAGGCGGTTGGCTACACGCCGAATTCCATGCAAAATAAACTTTATTCAAGGAAGGAACCAGTGTGTAGCTAGAGTCTATATTTAGTTGGTAGAAATCACAAGGGTTTAGGGTGCGTATTCACTGGAAACGGGGACCTGATGGCACAAGCCTTGCTTTCCCATTTTGAATGTTCCATTCCTGCTGCCTTGAACCTACCTAAATAACAGTTTTAGGACGGGTCTCTAGTGTCTGTCGGCAGGGTTCGGGGAAGGGAACGAGTGTTCACTACATCAACAGGGTGCTTTCATAGACTGGATGGGAGCCTCGCCTGAGACGCTCTAGAGCATAAAGGAAACTTGACGTGAGTCCTTTCCTCAAGGTAAAGCCTAGAATAGCCCTGCCGATGTGGAAGCTTGGAGCAGAGTCTTTGAGGCATTAGCTTTAGGTCTGCTTTCTTTAACGTTAGTGAGCTTTTCAGGAAACGGAGGACCTCGCGTGGGCACCCTATTCCCTGCACGAACACCGAGTAGCGCCAGGTTCCACTAGGCTGCTAAGACACTTCCAGGCCCGAAAACCTTTCCCAGTCACTCTGTGTATGCTGAGTGTAGGGAACACACTGCAAACTTCCTTGGGAGAGCTAGATTTCCTCAGCTCTCCAACAGCTCTAGGAAATGTGTTCTCTCAATTCCTACATGTCATGCAAATATGCCTCATTGCCCTAGGCTGAAGAACTGAGAAACCAATACTGCTTCGCATTCCTTCTACAAAGTCATACCTTAACACCCCATCCTCACAGTCGAAAGTCGGCTTGCGTTTCTGCTGTAACCCCAGCACAGTTCTTCCTCTTACACTCCAGGGTTTTAGAAGAAGCCGAGCCCGATAGCCTACCCAGAGCGATCCCTGGGGGAGGCGGTTGGCTACACGCAGAATTCCGTGCCCAATAAACTTTATTTAAGGAAGGGACCAGTGTGTAGCTAGAGTGTATATTTCCTTGGTAGAAATCACAAGGAGGTAGGCTGCATGTTCGCTGGAAACGGGGAACGTATGGCACAAGCCTTGCTTACCCATTTTGAATGCTCCATTCAAGCTGCCTTGAAGCTGCCTAAATAACAATTTTAGGACGGGTCTCTAGTCTCTGTAGGCAAGGCTCTGGGAAGGGAACGAGTGTTCTCTCCATCAACAGGGTGCTTTCATAGCCTGGGTGGGAGCCTCTCCTCAGACGCTCTACAGCTAAAAGGAAACTTGACGTGAGTCCTTTCCTCAAGGTAAAGCCTAGAATAGCCCTGCCGAAGTGGAAGCTTGGAGCGGAGTCCTTGAGGCATTAGTTTCAGGTCTGTTTCCTTTTAAGGTTAGTAAGCTTTTCAGGACACCGAGGACCTCGCCTGGGCACCTTATTCCCTGGAAGACCACCGAGTACCGGCAGTCTCCACTGGGCTACTAAGAAACATCCAGGCCCGGAAACCTTTCCCAGTCACTCTGTGTATTTTGTGTGTAGGCCAACACACTGCACTCTTCCTTGGAAGAGCTAGATTTCCTCAGCTCTCCAACAGCCCCAGGAAATGTGTTCTCTCACGTCCTACATATCATGCAAATCTGCCTCATTGCCCTAGGCTGAGCAGCTCTGAGAAACCAAAACTGCTTCGCATTCCTTCTACAAAGTCATACCTTAAGACCCCATCCTTACAGGAGAAAGTCAGCTTGCGTTTCTGCTGTAACCAAAGCACAGATCTTCCTCTTACACTGCAGGGTTTTAGAAGAAGCTAAGCCAGATAGCCTACCTAGAGCGCTCCTTGGGGGAGGCTGTTGGCTACACGCAGAACTCCGTGCCAAATAAACTTTATTCAAGGAAGGGACCAGTGTGTAGCTAGAGTGTATATTTACTTGGTAGAAATCACAAGTAGGTAGGCCTCGTGTTCGCTGGAAACGGTGACCTTATGGCACAAGCCTTGCTTTCCCATTTTGAATGCTCCATGCATGCTGCCTTGAAGTTACCTAAATAACAGTTTTAGGACGAGTCTTTAGTCATTGTAGGCAGGGCTCTGGGAAGGGAACGAGTGTTCTCTGCATCAACAGGGTGCTTTCATAGCCTGGGTGGGAGCCTCTCCTCAGACGCCCTAGAGATAAAGGAAACTTGACGTGAGTTCTTTCCTCCAGGTAAAGCCTTGAATAGCCCTGCCGAAGCTAAGCTTGAAGCAGTTTCCTTGTGGCATTTGTTTTAGGTCTGTTTTCTTTTAAGGTTAGTAAGCTTGTCAAGACACCGAGGACCTCTCGTGGGCACCCTATTCCCTGCAAGAGCACCGAGTACCAGCAGGCTCCACTGGGCTACTAAGAAACATCCAGGCCCGGAAACGTTTCCCAGTCACTGTGTATTTTGTGTGTAGGGCAACACACTGCACTCTTCCTTGGAAGAGCTAGATTTCCTCAGCTCTCCAACAACTCCAGGCAATGTGTTCTCTCAATTCCTATATGTCATGCAAATCTGCCTCATTGCCCTAGGCTGACCGGCACTGAGACACCAAAACTGCTTCGCATTCCTTCTACAAAGTCATACCTTAAGACCCCATCCTTACAGGAGAAAGTCGGCTTGCGTTCCTGCTGTAACCAAAGCACAGTTCTTCCTCTTACACTCCAGGGTTTTAGAAGAAGCTAAGCCCGATAGCCTATCCAGAGCGCTCCCTGGGGGAGGCGGTTGGCTACACGCCGAATTCCATGCAAAATAAACTTTATTCAAGGAAGGAACCAGTGTGTAGCTAGAGTCTATATTTAGTTGGTAGAAATCACAAGGGTTTAGGGTGCGTATTCACTGGAAACGGGGACCTGATGGCACAAGCCTTGCTTTCCCATTTTGAATGTTCCATTCCTGCTGCCTTGAACCTACCTAAATAACAGTTTTAGGACGGGTCTCTAGTGTCTGTCGGCAGGGTTCGGGGAAGGGAACGAGTGTTCACTACATCAACAGGGTGCTTTCATAGACTGGATGGGAGCCTCGCCTGAGACGCTCTAGAGCATAAAGGAAACTTGACGTGAGTCCTTTCCTCAAGGTAAAGCCTAGAATAGCCCTGCCGATGTGGAAGCTTGGAGCAGAGTCTTTGAGGCATTAGCTTTAGGTCTGCTTTCTTTAACGTTAGTGAGCTTTTCAGGAAACGGAGGACCTCGCGTGGGCACCCTATTCCCTGCACGAACACCGAGTAGCGCCAGGTTCCACTAGGCTGCTAAGACACTTCCAGGCCCGAAAACCTTTCCCAGTCACTCTGTGTATGCTGAGTGTAGGGAACACCCTGCAAACTTCCTTGGGAGAGCTAGATTTCCTCAGCTCTCCAACAGCTCTAGGAAATGTGTTCTCTCAATTCCTACATGTCATGCAAATATGCCTCATTGCCCTAGGCTGAAGAACTGAGAAACCAATACTGCTTCGCATTCCTTCTACAAAGTCATACCTTAACACCCCATCCTCACAGTCGAAAGTCGGCTTGCGTTTCTGCTGTAACCCCAGCACAGTTCTTCCTCTTACACTCCAGGGTTTTAGAAGAAGCCGAGCCCGATAGCCTACCCAGAGCGATCCCTGGGGGAGGCGGTTGGCTACACGCAGAATTCCGTGCCCAATAAACTTTATTTAAGGAAGGGACCAGTGTGTAGCTAGAGTGTATATTTCCTTGCTAGAAATCACAAGGAGGTAGGCTGCATGTTCGCTGGAAACGGGGAACGTATGGCACAAGCCTTGCTTACCCATTTTGAATGCTCCATTCAAGCTGCCTTGAAGCTGCCTAAATAACAATTTTAGGACGGGTCTCTAGTCTCTGTAGGCAAGGCTCTGGGAAGGGAACGAGTGTTCTCTCCATCAACAGGGTGCTTTCATAGCCTGGGTGGGAGCCTCTCCTCAGACGCTCTACAGCTAAAAGGAAACTTGACGTGAGTCCTTTCCTCAAGGTAAAGCCTAGAATAGCCCTGCCGAAGTGGAAGCTTGGAGCGGAGTCCTTGAGGCATTAGTTTCAGGTCTGTTTCCTTTTAAGGTTAGTAAGCTTTTCAGGACACCGAGGACCTCGCCTGGGCACCTTATTCCCTGGAAGACCACCGAGTACCGGCAGTCTCCACTGGGCTACTAAGAAACATCCAGGCCCGGAAACCTTTCCCAGTCACTCTGTGTATTTTGTGTGTAGGCCAACACACTGCACTCTTCCTTGGAAGAGCTAGATTTCCTCAGCTCTCCAACAGCCCCAGGAAATGTGTTCTCTCACGTCCTACATATCATGCAAATCTGCCTCATTGCCCTAGGCTGAGCAGCTCTGAGAAACCAAAACTGCTTCGCATTCCTTCTACAAAGTCATACCTTAAGACCCCATCCTTACAGGAGAAAGTCAGCTTGCGTTTCTGCTGTAACCAAAGCACAGATCTTCCTCTTACACTGCAGGGTTTTAGAAGAAGCTAAGCCAGATAGCCTACCTAGAGCGCTCCTTGGGGGAGGCTGTTGGCTACACGCAGAACTCCGTGCCAAATAAACTTTATTCAAGGAAGGGACCAGTGTGTAGCTAGAGTGTATATTTACTTGGTAGAAATCACAAGTAGGTAGGCCTCGTGTTCGCTGGAAACGGTGACCTTATGGCACAAGCCTTGCTTTCCCATTTTGAATGCTCCATGCATGCTGCCTTGAAGTTACCTAAATAACAGTTTTAGGACGAGTCTTTAGTCATTGTAGGCAGGGCTCTGGGAAGGGAACGAGTGTTCTCTGCATCAACAGGGTGCTTTCATAGCCTGGGTGGGAGCCTCTCCTCAGACGCCCTAGAGATAAAGGAAACTTGACGTGAGTTCTTTCCTCCAGGTAAAGCCTTGAATAGCCCTGCCGAAGCTAAGCTTGAAGCAGTTTCCTTGTGGCATTTGTTTTAGGTCTGTTTTCTTTTAAGGTTAGTAAGCTTGTCAAGACACCGAGGACCTCTCGTGGGCACCCTATTCCCTGCAAGAGCACCGAGTACCAGCAGGCTCCACTGGGCTACTAAGAAACATCCAGGCCCGGAAACGTTTCCCAGTCACTGTGTATTTTGTGTGTAGGGCAACACACTGCACTCTTCCTTGGAAGAGCTAGATTTCCTCAGCTCTCCAACAACTCCAGGCAATGTGTTCTCTCAATTCCTATATGTGATGCAAATCTGCCTCATTGCCCTAGGCTGACCGGCACTGAGACACCAAAACTGCTTCGCATTCCTTCTACAAAGTCATACCTTAAGACCCCATCCTTACAGGAGAAAGTCGGCTTGCGTTCCTGCTGTAACCAAAGCACAGTTCTTCCTCTTACACTCCAGGGTTTTAGAAGAAGCTAAGCCCGATAGCCTATCCAGAGCGCTCCCTGGGGGAGGCGGTTGGCTACACGCCGAATTCCATGCAAAATAAACTTTATTCAAGGAAGGAACCAGTGTGTAGCTAGAGTCTATATTTAGTTGGTAGAAATCACAAGGGTTTAGGGTGCGTATTCACTGGAAACGGGGACCTGATGGCACAAGCCTTGCTTTCCCATTTTGAATGTTCCATTCCTGCTGCCTTGAACCTACCTAAATAACAGTTTTAGGACGGGTCTCTAGTGTCTGTCGGCAGGGTTCGGGGAAGGGAACGAGTGTTCACTACATCAACAGGGTGCTTTCATAGACTGGATGGGAGCCTCGCCTGAGACGCTCTAGAGCATAAAGGAAACTTGACGTGAGTCCTTTCCTCAAGGTAAAGCCTAGAATAGCCCTGCCGATGTGGAAGGTTGGAGCAGAGTCTTTGAGGCATTAGCTTTAGGTCTGCTTTCTTTAACGTTAGTGAGCTTTTCAGGAAACGGAGGACCTCGCGTGGGCACCCTATTCCCTGCACGAACACCGAGTAGCGCCAGGTTCCACTAGGCTGCTAAGACACTTCCAGGCCCGAAAACCTTTCCCAGTCACTCTGTGTATGCTGAGTGTAGGGAACACACTGCAAACTTCCTTGGGAGAGCTAGATTTCCTCAGCTCTCCAACAGCTCTAGCAAATGTGTTCTCTCAATTCCTACATGTCATGCAAATATGCCTCATTGCCCTAGGCTGAAGAACTGAGAAACCAATACTGCTTCGCATTCCTTCTACAAAGTCATACCTTAACACCCCATCCTCACAGTCGAAAGTCGGCTTGCGTTTCTGCTGTAACCCCAGCACAGTTCTTCCTCTTACACTCCAGGGTTTTAGAAGAAGCCGAGCCCGATAGCCTACCCAGAGCGATCCCTGGGGGAGGCGGTTGGCTACACGCAGAATTCCGTGCCCAATAAACTTTATTTAAGGAAGTGACCAGTGTGTAGCTAGAGTGTATATTTCCTTGGTAGAAATCACAAGGAGGTAGGCTGCATGTTCGCTGGAAACGGGGAACGTATGGCACAAGCCTTGCTTACCCATTTTGAATGCTCCATTCAAGCTGCCTTGAAGCTGCCTAAATAACAATTTTAGGACGGGTCTCTAGTCTCTGTAGGCAAGGCTCTGGGAAGGGAACGAGTGTTCTCTCCATCAACAGGGTGCTTTCATAGCCTGGGTGGGAGCCTCTCCTCAGACGCTCTACAGCTAAAAGGAAACTTGACGTGAGTCCTTTCCTCAAGGTAAAGCCTAGAATAGCCCTGCCGAAGTGGAAGCTTGGAGCGGAGTCCTTGAGGCATTAGTTTCAGGTCTGTTTCCTTTTAAGGTTAGTAAGCTTTTCAGGACACCGAGGACCTCGCCTGGGCACCTTATTCCCTGGAAGACCACCGAGTACCGGCAGTCTCCACTGGGCTACTAAGAAACATCCAGGCCCGGAAACCTTTCCCAGTCACTCTGTGTATTTTGTGTGTAGGCCAACACACTGCACTCTTCCTTGGAAGAGCTAGATTTCCTCAGCTCTCCAACAGCCCCAGGAAATGTGTTCTCTCACGTCCTACATATCATGCAAATCTGCCTCATTGCCCTAGGCTGAGCAGCTCTGAGAAACCAAAACTGCTTCGCATTCCTTCTACAAAGTCATACCTTAAGACCCCATCCTTACAGGAGAAAGTCAGCTTGCGTTTCTGCTGTAACCAAAGCACAGATCTTCCTCTTACACTGCAGGGTTTTAGAAGAAGCTAAGCCAGATAGCCTACCTAGAGCGCTCCTTGGGGGAGGCTGTTGGCTACACGCAGAACTCCGTGCCAAATAAACTTTATTCAAGGAAGGGACCAGTGTGTAGCTAGAGTGTATATTTACTTGGTAGAAATCACAAGTAGGTAGGCCTCGTGTTCGCTGGAAACGGTGACCTTATGGCACAAGCCTTGCTTTCCCATTTTGAATGCTCCATGCATGCTGCCTTGAAGTTACCTAAATAACAGTTTTAGGACGAGTCTTTAGTCATTGTAGGCAGGGCTCTGGGAAGGGAACGAGTGTTCTCTGCATCAACAGGGTGCTTTCATAGCCTGGGTGGGAGCCTCTCCTCAGACGCCCTAGAGATAAAGGAAACTTGACGTGAGTTCTTTCCTCCAGGTAAAGCCTTGAATAGCCCTGCCGAAGCTAAGCTTGAAGCAGTTTCCTTGTGGCATTTGTTTTAGGTCTGTTTTCTTTTAAGGTTAGTAAGCTTGTCAAGACACCGAGGACCTCTCGTGGGCACCCTATTCCCTGCAAGAGCACCGAGTACCAGCAGGCTCCACTGGGCTACTAAGAAACATCCAGGCCCGGAAACGTTTCCCAGTCACTGTGTATTTTGTGTGTAGGGCAACACACTGCACTCTTCCTTGGAAGAGCTAGATTTCCTCAGCTCTCCAACAACTCCAGGCAATGTGTTCTCTCAATTCCTATATGTGATGCAAATCTGCCTCATTGCCCTAGGCTGACCGGCACTGAGACACCAAAACTGCTTCGCATTCCTTCTACAAAGTCATACCTTAAGACCCCATCCTTACAGGAGAAAGTCGGCTTGCGTTCCTGCTGTAACCAAAGCACAGTTCTTCCTCTTACACTCCAGGGTTTTAGAAGAAGCTAAGCCCGATAGCCTATCCAGAGCGCTCCCTGGGGGAGGCGGTTGGCTACACGCCGAATTCCATGCAAAATAAACTTTATTCAAGGAAGGAACCAGTGTGTAGCTAGAGTCTATATTTAGTTGGTAGAAATCACAAGGGTTTAGGGTGCGTATTCACTGGAAACGGGGACCTGATGGCACAAGCCTTGCTTTCCCATTTTGAATGTTCCATTCCTGCTGCCTTGAACCTACCTAAATAACAGTTTTAGGACGGGTCTCTAGTGTCTGTCGGCAGGGTTCGGGGAAGGGAACGAGTGTTCACTACATCAACAGGGTGCTTTCATAGACTGGATGGGAGCCTCGCCTGAGACGCTCTAGAGCATAAAGGAAACTTGACGTGAGTCCTTTCCTCAAGGTAAAGCCTAGAATAGCCCTGCCGATGTGGAAGCTTGGAGCAGAGTCTTTGAGGCATTAGCTTTAGGTCTGCTTTCTTTAACGTTAGTGAGCTTTTCAGGAAACGGAGGACCTCGCGTGGGCACCCTATTCCCTGCACGAACACCGAGTAGCGCCAGGTTCCACTAGGCTGCTAAGACACTTCCAGGCCCGAAAACCTTTCCCAGTCACTCTGTGTATGCTGAGTGTAGGGAACACACTGCAAACTTCCTTGGGAGAGCTAGATTTCCTCAGCTCTCCAGCAGCTCTAGGAAATGTGTTCTCTCAATTCCTACATGTCATGCAAATATGCCTCATTGCCCTAGGCTGAAGAACTGAGAAACCAATACTGCTTCGCATTCCTTCTACAAAGTCATACCTTAAGACCCCATCCTTACAGGAGAAAGTCGGCTTGCGTTCCTGCTGGAAACAAAGCACAGTTCTTCCTCTTACACTGCAGGGTTTTAGAAGAAGCTAAGCCCGATATCATACCTAGAGCGCTCCTTGTGGGAGGCGGTTGTTACACGCAGGACTCCCTGCCAAATAAACTTTATTCAAGGAAGGGACTAGTGTGTAGCTAGAGTGTATATTTAGTTGGTAGAAATCACAAGGAGGTAGGCTGCGGGTTCGCTGGAAAAGGGGACCTTATGGCACAAGCCTTGCTTTCCCAATTTGAATGCTCCATTCATGCTGCCTTGAAGCTAAGTAAATAACAGTTTTAGGACGGGTCTCTAGTCACTGTACGCAGGGCTCTGAAAAGGGAACGAGTCTTCTCTACATGAACAGGGTGTTTTCATAGCCTGGTTGGATCCTCTCCTGAGACACTCTAGAGATAAAAGGAAACATGTCGTGAGTCTTTTCCTAAAGGTAAAGCCTGGAATAGCCCTGCCGAAGCTAAGGTTGGAGCAGTTTCCTTGAGGCATTAGTTTCAGGTCTGTTTTCTTTTAAGGTTAGTAAGCTTTTCAAGACCCCGAGGACCTCGCGTGGGCATCCTATTCCCTGCAAGAACACCGAGTACCGGCAGGCTCCACTGGGCTACTAAGAAACAACCAGGCCCGGAAACTTTTCCCAGTCACTCTTTGTATTTTGTGTGTAGGCCAACACATTACACCCTTCCTTGGAAGAGCTAGATTTCCTCAGCTCTCCAACAACTCCAGGAAATGTGTTCTCTCAAGTCTTATATGTCATGCAAATCTCCCTCATTGCCCTAGGCTGAGCGGCACTGAGAAACCAAAACTGCTTCGCATTCCTGGTACAAAGTCATAACTTAAGACCCCATCCTTACAGGAGAAAGTCGGCTTGCGTTCCTGCTGTAACCAAAGCACAGTTCTTCCTCTTACACTCCAGAGTTTTAGAAGAAGCTAAGCCCGATAGCCTACCCAGAGCGCTCCCTGGGGGAGGCGGTTGGCTACACGCAGAATTCCGTGCCAAATAAACTTTATTCCAGGAAGGGACCAGTGTGTAGCTAGAGTGTATATTTACTTGGTTGAAATCAAAAGGAGGTAGGCCGCGTGTTCGCTGGAAACGGGGACCTTATGGCACAAGCCTTGCTTTCCCATTTTGAATGCCCCATTCATGCTGCTTTGAAGTTACCTAAATAACAGTTTTAGGACGGGTCTCTAGTCTCTGTAGGCAGGGCTCTGGGAAGGGAACGAGTGTTCTCTACATCAACAGGGTGCTTTCATAGCCTGGGTGGGAGCCTCTCCTCAGACGCTTTAGACCTAAAAGGAAACTTGACGTTAGTCCTTTCCTCAAGGTAAAGCCTAGAATAGCCCTGCTGAAGTGGAAGCTTGGAGCGGAGTTCTTGAGGCATTAGTTTCAGGTCTGTTTTCTTTAAAGGTTAGTAAGCTTTTCAAGGCCCTGAGGACCTCGCCTGGGCACCCTATTCCCTGCAAGAACACCCAGTACCGGCAGGCTCCACTGGGCTACTAAGAAACATCCAGGCCCGGAAACTTTTCGCATTCGCTCTTTGTATTTTGTGTGTAGGCCAACACACTACACTCTTCCTTGGAAGAGCTAGATTTCCTCAGCTCTCCAACAGCTCCAGGAAATGTGTTCTCTCACGTCCTACATATCATGCAAATCTGCCTCATTGCCCTAGGCTGACCGGCACTGAGAAACCAAAACTGCTTCGCATTCCTTCTACAAAGTCATACCTTAACACCCCATCCTCACAGTCGAAAGTCGGCTTGCGTTTCTGCTGTAACCACAGCACAGTTCTTCCTCTTACACTCCAGGGTTTTAGAAGAAGCCGAGCCCGATAGCCTACCCAGAGCGATCCCTGGGGGAGGCGGTTGGCTACACGCAGAATTACGTGCCCAATAAACTTTATTTAAGGAAGGGACCAGTGTGTAGCTAGAGTGTATATTTCCTTGGTAGAAATCACAAGGAGGTAGGCTGCATGTTCGCTGGAAACGGGGAACGTATGGCACAAGCCTTGCTTACCCATTTTGAATGCTCCATTCAAGCTGCCTTGAAGCTGCCTAAATAACAATTTTAGGACGGGTCTCTAGTCTCTGTAGGCAAGGCTCTGGGAAGGGAACGAGTGTTTTCTCCATCAACAGGGTGCTTTCATAGCCTGGGTGGGAGCCTCTCCTCAGACGCTCTACAGCTAAAAGGAAACTTGACGTGAGTCCTTTCCTCAAGGTAAAGCCTAGAATAGCCCTGCCGAAGTGGAAGCTTGGAGCGGAGTCCTTGAGGCATTAGTTTCAGGTCTGTTTCCTTTTAAGGTTAGTAAGCTTTTCAGGACACCGAGGACCTCGCCTGGGCACCTTATTCCCTGGAAAACCACCGAGTACCGGCAGTCTCCACTGGGCTACTAAGAAACATCCAGGCCCGGAAACTTTTCCCATTCGCTCTTTGTATTTTGTGTGTAGGCCAACACACTACACTCTTCCTTGGAAGAGCTAGATTTCCTCAGCTCTCCAACAACTCCAGGAAATGTGTTCTCTCACGTCCTACATATCATGCAAATCTGCCTCATTGCCCTAGGCTGACCGGCACTGAGAAACCAAAACTGCTTCGCATTCCTTCTACAAAGTCATACCTTAAGACCCCATCCTTACAGGAGAAAGTCAGCTTGCGTTTCTGCTGTAACCAAAGCACAGATCTTCCTCTTACACTGCAGGGTTTTAGAAGAAGCTAAGCCAGATAGCCTACCTAGAGCGCTCCTTGGGGGAGGCTGTTGGCTACACGCAGAACTCCGTGCCAAATAAACTTTATTCAAGGAAGGGACCAGTGTGTAGCTAGAGTGTATATTTACTTGGTAGAAATCACAAGTAGGTAGGCCTCTTGTTCGCTGGAAACGGTGACCTTATGGCACAAGCCTTGCTTTCCCATTTTGAATGCTCCATGCATGCTGCCTTGAAGTTACCTAAATAACAGTTTTAGGACGAGTCTTTAGTCATTGTAGGCAGGGCTCTGGGAAGGGAACGAGTGTTCTCTGCATCAACAGGGTGCTTTCATAGCCTGGGTGGGAGCCTCTCCTCAGACGCCCTAGAGATAAAGGAAACTTGACGTGAGTTCTTTCCTCCAGGTAAAGCCTTGAATAGCCCTGCCGAAGCTAAGCTTGAAGCAGTTTCCTTGTGGCATTTGTTTTAGGTCTGTTTTCTTTTAAGGTTAGTAAGCTTGTCAAGACACCGAGGACCTCTCGTGGGCACCCTATTCCCTGCAAGAGCACCGAGTACCAGCAGGCTCCACTGGGCTACTAAGAAACATCCAGGCCCGGAAACGTTTCCCAGTCACTGTGTATTTTGTGTGTAGGGCAACACACTGCACTCTTCCTTGGAAGAGCTAGATTTCCTCAGCTCTCCAACAACTCCAGGCAATGTGTTCTCTCAATTCCTATATGTGATGCAAATCTGCCTCATTGCCCTAGGCTGACCGGCACTGAGACACCAAAACTGCTTCGCATTCCTTCTACAAAGTCATACCTTAAGACCCCATCCTTACAGGAGAAAGTCGGCTTGCGTTCCTGCTGTAACCAAAGCACAGTTCTTCCTCTTACACTCCAGGGTTTTAGAAGAAGCTAAGCCCAATAGCCTATCCAGAGCGCTCCCTGGGGGAGGCGGTTGGCTACACGCCGAATTCCATGCAAAATAAACTTTATTCAAGGAAGGAACCAGTGTGTAGCTAGAGTCTATATTTAGTTGGTAGAAATCACAAGGGTTTAGGGTGCGTATTCACTGGAAACGGGGACCTGATGGCACAAGCCTTGCTTTCCCATTTTGAATGTTCCATTCCTGCTGCCTTGAACCTACCTAAATAACAGTTTTAGGACGGGTCTCTAGTGTCTGTCGGCAGGGTTCGGGGAAGGGAACGAGTGTTCACTACATCAACAGGGTGCTTTCATAGACTGGATGGGAGCCTCGCCTGAGACGCTCTAGAGCATAAAGGAAACTTGACGTGAGTCCTTTCCTCAAGGTAAAGCCTAGAATAGCCCTGCCGATGTGGAAGCTTGGAGCAGAGTCTTTGAGGCATTAGCTTTAGGTCTGCTTTCTTTAACGTTAGTGAGCTTTTCAGGAAACGGAGGACCTCGCGTGGGCACCCTATTCCCTGCACGAACACCGAGTAGCGCCAGGTTCCACTAGGCTGCTAAGACACTTCCAGGCCCGAAAACCTTTCCCAGTCACTCTGTGTATGCTGAGTGTAGGGAACACACTGCAAACTTCCTTGGGAGAGCTAGATTTCCTCAGCTCTCCAACAGCTCTAGGAAATGTGTTCTCTCAATTCCTACATGTCATGCAAATATGCCTCATTGCCCTAGGCTGAAGAACTGAGAAACCAATACTGCTTCGCATTCCTTCTACAAAGTCATACCTTAAGACCCCATCCTTACAGGAGAAAGTCGGCTTGCGTTCCTGCTGGAAACAAAGCACAGTTCTTCCTCTTACACTGCAGGGTTTTAGAAGAAGCTAAGCCCGATATCATACCTAGAGCGCTCCTTGTGGGAGGCGGTTGTTACACGCAGGACTCCCTGCCAAATAAACTTTATTCAAGGAAGGGACTAGTGTGTAGCTAGAGTGTATATTTAGTTGGTAGAAATCACAAGGAGGTAGGCTGCGGGTTCGCTGGAAAAGGGGACCTTATGGCACAAGCCTTGCTTTCCCAATTTGAATGCTCCATTCATGCTGCCTTGAAGCTAAGTAAATAACAGTTTTAGGACGGGTCTCTAGTCACTGTACGCAGGGCTCTGAAAAGGGAACGAGTCTTCTCTACATGAACAGGGTGTTTTCATAGCCTGGTTGGATCCTCTCCTGAGACACTCTAGAGATAAAAGGAAACATGTCGTGAGTCTTTTCCTAAAGGTAAAGCCTGGAATAGCCCTGCCGAAGCTAAGGTTGGAGCAGTTTCCTTGAGGCATTAGTTTCAGGTCTGTTTTCTTTTAAGGTTAGTAAGCTTTTCAAGACCCCGAGGACCTCGCGTGGGCACCCTATTCCCTGCAAGAACACCGAGTACCGGCAGGCTCCACTGGGCTACTAAGAAACATCCAGGCCCGGAAACTTTTCCCATTCGCTCTTTGTATTTTGTGTGTAGGCCAACACACTACACTCTTCCTTGGAAGAGCTAGATTTCCTCAGCTCTCCAACAACTCCAGGAAATGTGTTCTCTCACGTCCTACATATCATGCAAATCTGCCTCATTGCCCTAGGCTGACCGGCACTGAGAAACCAAAACTGCTTCGCATTCCTTCTACAAAGTCATACCTTAACACCCCATCCTCACAGTCGAAAGTCGGCTTGCGTTTCTGCTGTAACCCCAGCACAGTTCTTCCTCTTACACTCCAGGGTTTTAGAAGAAGCCGAGCCCGATAGCCTACCCAGAGCGATCCCTGGGGGAGGCGGTTGGCTACACGCAGAATTACGTGCCCAATAAACTTTATTTAAGGAAGGGACCAGTGTGTAGCTAGAGTGTATATTTCCTTGGTAGAAATCACAAGGAGGTAGGCTGCATGTTCGCTGGAAACGGGGAACGTATGGCACAAGCCTTGCTTACCCATTTTGAATGCTCCATTCAAGCTGCCTTGAAGCTGCCTAAATAACAATTTTAGGACGGGTCTCTAGTCTCTGTAGGCAAGGCTCTGGGAAGGGAACGAGTGTTCTCTCCATCAACAGGGTGCTTTCATAGCCTGGGTGGGAGCCTCTCCTCAGACGCTCTACAGCTAAAAGGAAACTTGACGTGAGTCCTTTCCTCAAGGTAAAGCCTAGAATAGCCCTGCCGAAGTGGAAGCTTGGAGCGGAGTCCTTGAGGCATTAGTTTCAGGTCTGTTTCCTTTTAAGGTTAGTAAGCTTTTCAGGACACCGAGGACCTCGCCTGGGCACCTTATTCCCTGGAAGACCACCGAGTACCGGCAGTCTCCACTGGGCTACTAAGAAACATCCAGGCCCGGAAACCTTTCCCAGTCACTCTGTGTATTTTGTGTGTAGGCCAACACACTGCACTCTTCCTTGGAAGAGCTAGATTTCCTCAGCTCTCCAACAGCCCCAGGAAATGTGTTCTCTCACGTCCTACATATCATGCAAATCTGCCTCATTGCCCTAGGCTGAGCAGCTCTGAGAAACCAAAACTGCTTCGCATTCCTTCTACAAAGTCATACCTTAAGACCCCATCCTTACAGGAGAAAGTCAGCTTGCGTTTCTGCTGTAACCAAAGCACAGATCTTCCTCTTACACTGCAGGGTTTTAGAAGAAGCTAAGCCAGATAGCCTACCTAGAGCGCTCCTTGGGGGAGGCTGTTGGCTACACGCAGAACTCCGTGCCAAATAAACTTTATTCAAGGAAGGGACCAGTGTGTAGCTAGAGTGTATATTTACTTGGTAGAAATCACAAGTAGGTAGGCCTCGTGTTCGCTGGAAACGGTGACCTTATGGCACAAGCCTTGCTTTCCCATTTTGAATGCTCCATGCATGCTGCCTTGAAGTTACCTAAATAACAGTTTTAGGACGAGTCTTTAGTCATTGTAGGCAGGGCTCTGGGAAGGGAACGAGTGTTCTCTGCATCAACAGGGTGCTTTCATAGCCTGGGTGGGAGCCTCTCCTCAGACGCCCTAGAGATAAAGGAAACTTGACGTGAGTTCTTTCCTCCAGGTAAAGCCTTGAATAGCCCTGCCGAAGCTAAGCTTGAAGCAGTTTCCTTGTGGCATTTGTTTTAGGTCTGTTTTCTTTTAAGGTTAGTAAGCTTGTCAAGACACCGAGGACCTCTCGTGGGCACCCTATTCCCTGCAAGAGCACCGAGTACCAGCAGGCTCCACTGGGCTACTAAGAAACATCCAGGCCCGGAAACGTTTCCCAGTCACTGTGTATTTTGTGTGTAGGGCAACACACTGCACTCTTCCTTGGAAGAGCTAGATTTCCTCAGCTCTCCAACAACTCCAGGCAATGTGTTCTCTCAATTCCTATATGTGATGCAAATCTGCCTCATTGCCCTAGGCTGACCGGCACTGAGACACCAAAACTGCTTCGCATTCCTTCTACAAAGTCATACCTTAAGACCCCATCCTTACAGGAGAAAGTCGGCTTGCGTTCCTGCTGTAACCAAAGCACAGTTCTTCCTCTTACACTCCAGGGTTTTAGAAGAAGCTAAGCCCGATAGCCTATCCAGAGCGCTCCCTGGGGGAGGCGGTTGGCTACACGCCGAATTCCATGCAAAATAAACTTTATTCAAGGAAGGAACCAGTGTGTAGCTAGAGTCTATATTTAGTTGGTAGAAATCACAAGGGTTTAGGGTGCGTATTCACTGGAAACGGGGACCTGATGGCACAAGCCTTGCTTTCCCATTTTGAATGTTCCATTCCTGCTGCCTTGAACCTACCTAAATAACAGTTTTAGGACGGGTCTCTAGTGTCTGTCGGCAGGGTTCGGGGAAGGGAACGAGTGTTCACTACATCAACAGGGTGCTTTCATAGACTGGATGGGAGCCTCGCCTGAGACGCTCTAGAGCATAAAGGAAACTTGACGTGAGTCCTTTCCTCAAGGTAAAGCCTAGAATAGCCCTGCCGATGTGGAAGCTTGGAGCAGAGTCTTTGAGGCATTAGCTTTAGGTCTGCTTTCTTTAACGTTAGTGAGCTTTTCAGGAAACGGAGGACCTCGCGTGGGCACCCTATTCCCTGCACGAACACCGAGTAGCGCCAGGTTCCACTAGGCTGCTAAGACACTTCCAGGCCCGAAAACCTTTCCCAGTCACTCTGTGTATGCTGAGTGTAGGGAACACACTGCAAACTTCCTTGGGAGAGCTAGATTTCCTCAGCTCTCCAACAGCTCTAGGAAATGTGTTCTCTCAATTCCTACATGTCATGCAAATATGCCTCATTGCCCTAGGCTGAAGAACTGAGAAACCAATACTGCTTCGCATTCCTTCTACAAAGTCATACCTTAACACCCCATCCTCACAGTCGAAAGTCGGCTTGCGTTTCTGCTGTAACCCCAGCACAGTTCTTCCTCTTACACTCCAGGGTTTTAGAAGAAGCCGAGCCCGATAGCCTACCCAGAGCGATCCCTGGGGGAGGCGGTTGGCTACACGCAGAATTCCGTGCCCAATAAACTTTATTTAAGGAAGGGACCAGTGTGTAGCTAGAGTGTATATTTCCTTGGTAGAAATCACAAGGAGGTAGGCTGCATGTTCGCTGGAAACGGGGAACGTATGGCACAAGCCTTGCTTACCCATTTTGAATGCTCCATTCAAGCTGCCTTGAAGCTGCCTAAATAACAATTTTAGGACGGGTCTCTAGTCTCTGTAGGCAAGGCTCTGGGAAGGGAACGAGTGTTCTCTCCATCAACAGGGTGCTTTCATAGACTGGGTGGGAGCCTCTCCTCAGACGCTCTACAGCTAAAAGGAAACTTGACGTGAGTCCTTTCCTCAAGGTAAAGCCTAGAATAGCCCTGCCGAAGTGGAAGCTTGGAGCGGAGTCCTTGAGGCATTAGTTTCAGGTCTGTTTCCTTTTAAGGTTAGTAAGCTTTTCAGGACACCGAGGACCTCGCCTGGGCACCTTATTCCCTGGAAGACCACCGAGTACCGGCAGTCTCCACTGAGCTACTAAGAAACATCCAGGCCCGGAAACCTTTCCCAGTCACTCTGTGTATTTTGTGTGTAGGCCAACACACTGCACTCTTCCTTGGAAGAGCTAGATTTCCTCAGCTCTCCAACAGCCCCAGGAAATGTGTTCTCTCACGTCCTACATATCATGCAAATCTGCCTCATTGCCCTAGGCTGAGCAGCTCTGAGAAACCAAAACTGCTTCGCATTCCTTCTACAAAGTCATACCTTAAGACCCCATCCTTACAGGAGAAAGTCAGCTTGCGTTTCTGCTGTAACCAAAGCACAGATCTTCCTCTTACACTGCAGGGTTTTAGAAGAAGCTAAGCCAGATAGCCTACCTAGAGCGCTCCTTGGGGGAGGCTGTTGGCTACACGCAGAACTCCGTGCCAAATAAACTTTATTCAAGGAAGGGACCAGTGTGTAGCTAGAGTGTATATTTACTTGGTAGAAATCACAAGTAGGTACGCCTCGTGTTCGCTGGAAACGGTGACCTTATGGCACAAGCCTTGCTTTCCCATTTTGAATGCTCCATGCATGCTGCCTTGAAGTTACCTAAATAACAGTTTTAGGACGAGTCTTTAGTCATTGTAGGCAGGGCTCTGGGAAGGGAACGAGTGTTCTCTGCATCAACAGGGTGCTTTCATAGCCTGGGTGGGAGCCTCTCCTCAGACGCCCTAGAGATAAAGGAAACTTGACGTGAGTTCTTTCCTCCAGGTAAAGCCTTGAATAGCCCTGCCGAAGCTAAGCTTGAAGCAGTTTCCTTGTGGCATTTGTTTTAGGTCTGTTTTCTTTTAAGGTTAGTAAGCTTGTCAAGACACCGAGGACCTCTCGTGGGCACCCTATTCCCTGCAAGAGCACCGAGTACCAGCAGGCTCCACTGGGCTACTAAGAAACATCCAGGCCCGGAAACGTTTCCCAGTCACTGTGTATTTTGTGTGTAGGGCAACACACTGCACTCTTCCTTGGAAGAGCTAGATTTCCTCAGCTCTCCAACAACTCCAGGCAATGTGTTCTCTCACGTCCTACATATCATGCAAATCTCCCTCATTGCCCTAGGCGGAGCAGCACTGAGAAACCAAAACTGCAACGCATTCCTTCTTTAAAGTCAAACCTTAAGACCCCATCCTTACAGGAGAAAGTCGGCTTGCTTTCCTGCTGTAACCAAAGCACAGTTCTTCCTCTTACACTCCAGGGTTTTAGAAGAAGCAGAGCCCGATAGCCTACCCAGAGCGCTCCCGATGGGAGGCGGTTGGCTACACGCAGAATTCCGTGCCAAATAAACTTTATTCAAGGAAGGGACCAGTGTGTAGCTAGAGTGTATATTTACTTGGTAGAAATCACAAGGAGGTAGGCTGCATGTTCGCTGGAAACGGGGAACTTATGGCACAAGCCTTGCTTACCACTTTTGAATGCTCCATTCAAGCTGCCTTGAAGCTACCTAAATTACAATTTTAGGACGGGTCTCTAGTGTCTGTAGGCAGGTCTCTGGGAAGGGAACGAGTGTTCTCTACATCAACAGGGTGCTTTCATAGCCTGGGTGGGAGCCTCTCCTCAGACGCTCTACAGCTAAAAGGAAACTTGACGTGAGTCCTTTCCTCAAGGTAAAGCCTAGAATAGCCCTGCCGAAGTGGAAGCTTGGAGCGGAGTCCTTGAGGCATTAGTTTCAGGTCTGTTTCCTTTTAAGGTTAGTAAGCTTTTCAGGACACCGAGGACCTCGCCTGGGCACCTTATTCCCTGGAAGACCACCGAGTACCGGCAGTCTCCACTGGGCTACTAAGAAACATCCAGGCCCGGAAACCTTTCCCAGTCACTCTGTGTATTTTGTGTGTAGGCCAACACACTGCACTCTTCCTTGGAAGAGCTAGATTTCCTCAGCTCTCCAACAGCCCCAGGAAATGTGTTCTCTCACGTCCTACATATCATGCAAATCTGCCTCATTGCCCTAGGCTGAGCAGCTCTGAGAAACCAAAACTGCTTCGCATTCCTTCTACAAAGTCATACCTTAAGACCCCATCCTTACAGGAGAAAGTCAGCTTGCGTTTCTGCTGTAACCAAAGCACAGATCTTCCTCTTACACTGCAGGGTTTTAGAAGAAGCTAAGCCAGATAGCCTACCTAGAGCGCTCCTTGGGGGAGGCTGTTGGCTACACGCAGAACTCCGTGCCAAATAAACTTTATTCAAGGAAGGGACCAGTGTGTAGCTAGAGTGTATATTTACTTGGTAGAAATCACAAGTAGGTAGGCCTCGTGTTCGCTGGAAACGGTGACCTTATGGCACAAGCCTTGCTTTCCCATTTTGAATGCTCCATGCATGCTGCCTTGAAGTTACCTAAATAACAGTTTTAGGACGAGTCTTTAGTCATTGTAGGCAGGGCTCTGGGAAGGGAACGAGTGTTCTCTGCATCAACAGGGTGCTTTCATAGCCTGGGTGGGAGCCTCTCCTCAGACGCCCTAGAGATAAAGGAAACTTGACGTGAGTTCTTTCCTCCAGGTAAAGCCTTGAATAGCCCTGCCGAAGCTAAGCTTGAAGCAGTTTCCTTGTGGCATTTGTTTTAGGTCTGTTTTCTTTTAAGGTTAGTAAGCTTGTCAAGACACCGAGGACCTCTCGTGGGCACCCTATTCCCTGCAAGAGCACCGAGTACCAGCAGGCTCCACTGGGCTACTAAGAAACATCCAGGCCCGGAAACGTTTCCCAGTCACTGTGTATTTTGTGTGTAGGGCAACACACTGCACTCTTCCTTGGAAGAGCTAGATTTCCTCAGCTCTCCAACAACTCCAGGCAATGTGTTCTCTCAATTCCTATATGTGATGCAAATCTGCCTCATTGCCCTAGGCTGACCGGCACTGAGACACCAAAACTGCTTCGCATTCCTTCTACAAAGTCATACCTTAAGACCCCATCCTTACAGGAGAAAGTCGGCTTGCGTTCCTGCTGTAACCAAAGCACAGTTCTTCCTCTTACACTCCAGGGTTTTAGAAGAAGCTAAGCCCGATAGCCTATCCAGAGCGCTCCCTGGGGGAGGCGGTTGGCTACACGCCGAATTCCATGCAAAATAAACTTTATTCAAGGAAGGAACCAGTGTGTAGCTAGAGTCTATATTTAGTTGGTAGAAATCACAAGGGTTTAGGGTGCGTATTCACTGGAAACGGGGACCTGATGGCACAAGCCTTGCTTTCCCATTTTGAATGTTCCATTCCTGCTGCCTTGAACCTACCTAAATAACAGTTTTAGGACGGGTCTCTAGTGTCTGTCGGCAGGGTTCGGGGAAGGGAACGAGTGTTCACTACATCAACAGGGTGCTTTCATAGACTGGATGGGAGCCTCGCCTGAGACGCTCTAGAGCATAAAGGAAACTTGACGTGAGTCCTTTCCTCAAGGTAAAGCCTAGAATAGCCCTGCCGATGTGGAAGCTTGGAGCAGAGTCTTTGAGGCATTAGCTTTAGGTCTGCTTTCTTTAACGTTAGTGAGCTTTTCAGGAAACGGAGGACCTCGCGTGGGCACCCTATTCCCTGCACGAACACCGAGTAGCGCCAGGTTCCACTAGGCTGCTAAGACACTTCCAGGCCCGAAAACCTTTCCCAGTCACTCTGTGTATGCTGAGTGTAGGGAACACACTGCAAACTTCCTTGGGAGAGCTAGATTTCCTCAGCTCTCCAACAGCTCTAGGAAATGTGTTCTCTCAATTCCTACATGTCATGCAAATATGCCTCATTGCCCTAGGCTGAAGAACTGAGAAACCAATACTGCTTCGCATTCCTTCTACAAAGTCATACCTTAAGACCCCATCCTTACAGGAGAAAGTCGGCTTGCGTTCCTGCTGGAAACAAAGCACAGTTCTTCCTCTTACACTGCAGGGTTTTAGAAGAAGCTAAGCCCGATATCATACCTAGAGCGCTCCTTGTGGGAGGCGGTTGTTACACGCAGGACTCCCTGCCAAATAAACTTTATTCAAGGAAGGGACTAGTGTGTAGCTAGAGTGTATATTTAGTTGGTAGAAATCACAAGGAGGTAGGCTGCGGGTTCGCTGGAAAAGGGGACCTTATGGCACAAGCCTTGCTTTCCCAATTTGAATGCTCCATTCATGCTGCCTTGAAGCTAAGTAAATAACAGTTTTAGGACGGGTCTCTAGTCACTGTACGCAGGGCTCTGAAAAGGGAACGAGTCTTCTCTACATGAACAGGGTGTTTTCATAGCCTGGTTGGATCCTCTCCTGAGACACTCTAGAGATAAAAGGAAACATGTCGTGAGTCTTTTCCTAAAGGTAAAGCCTGGAATAGCCCTGCCGAAGCTAAGGTTGGAGCAGTTTCCTTGAGGCATTAGTTTCAGGTCTGTTTTCTTTTAAGGTTAGTAAGCTTTTCAAGACCCCGAGGACCTCGCGTGGGCACCCTATTCCCTGCAAGAACACCGAGTACCGGCAGGCTCCACTGGGCTACTAAGAAACATCCAGGCCCGGAAACTTTTCCCATTCGCTCTTTGTATTTTGTGTGTAGGCCAACACACTACACTCTTCCTTGGAAGAGCTAGATTTCCTCAGCTCTCCAACAACTCCAGGAAATGTGTTCTCTCACGTCCTACATATCATGCAAATCTGCCTCATTGCCCTAGGCTGACCGGCACTGAGAAACCAAAACTGCTTCGCATTCCTTCTACAAAGTCATACCTTAACACCCCATCCTCACAGTCGAAAGTCGGCTTGCGTTTCTGCTGTAACCCCAGCACAGTTCTTCCTCTTACACTCCAGGGTTTTAGAAGAAGCCGAGCCCGATAGCCTACCCAGAGCGATCCCTGGGGGAGGCGGTTGGCTACACGCAGAATTACGTGCCCAATAAACTTTATTTAAGGAAGGGACCAGTGTGTAGCTAGAGTGTATATTTCCTTGGTAGAAATCACAAGGAGGTAGGCTGCATGTTCGCTGGAAACGGGGAACGTATGGCACAAGCCTTGCTTACCCATTTTGAATACTCCATTCAAGCTGCCTTGAAGCTGCCTAAATAACAATTTTAGGACGGGTCTCTAGTCTCTGTAGGCAAGGCTCTGGGAAGGGAACGAGTGTTCTCTCCATCAACAGGGTGCTTTCATAGCCTGGGTGGGAGCCTCTCCTCAGACGCTCTACAGCTAAAAGGAAACTTGACGTGAGTCCTTTCCTCAAGGTAAAGCCTAGAATAGCCCTGCCGAAGTGGAAGCTTGGAGCGGAGTCCTTGAGGCATTAGTTTCAGGTCTGTTTCCTTTTAAGGTTAGTAAGCTTTTCAGGACACCGAGGACCTCGCCTGGGCACCTTATTCCCTGGAAGACCACCGAGTACCGGCAGTCTCCACTGGGCTACTAAGAAACATCCAGGCCCGGAAACCTTTCCCAGTCACTCTGTGTATTTTGTGTGTAGGCCAACACACTGCACTCTTCCTTGGAAGAGCTAGATTTCCTCAGCTCTCCAACAGCCCCAGGAAATGTGTTCTCTCACGTCCTACATATCATGCAAATCTGCCTCATTGCCCTAGGCTGACCGGCACTGAGACACCAAAACTGCTTCGCATTCCTTCTACAAAGTCATACCTTAAGACCCCATCCTTACAGGAGAAAGTCGGCTTGCGTTCCTGCTGTAACCAAAGCACAGTTCTTCCTCTTACACTCCAGGGTTTTAGAAGAAGCTAAGCCCGATAGCCTATCCAGAGCGCTCCCTGGGGGAGGCGGTTGGCTACACGCCGAATTCCATGCAAAATAAACTTTATTCAAGGAAGGAACCAGTGTGTAGCTAGAGTCTATATTTAGTTGGTAGAAATCACAAGGGTTTAGGGTGCGTATTCACTGGAAACGGGGACCTGATGGCACAAGCCTTGCTTTCCCATTTTGAATGTTCCATTCCTGCTGCCTTGAACCTACCTAAATAACAGTTTTAGGACGGGTCTCTAGTGTCTGTCGGCAGGGTTCGGGGAAGGGAACGAGTGTTCACTACATCAACAGGGTGCTTTCATAGACTGGATGGGAGCCTCGCCTGAGACGCTCTAGAGCATAAAGGAAACTTGACGTGAGTCCTTTCCTCAAGGTAAAGCCTAGAATAGCCCTGCCGATGTGGAAGGTTGGAGCAGAGTCTTTGAGGCATTAGCTTTAGGTCTGCTTTCTTTAACGTTAGTGAGCTTTTCAGGAAACGGAGGACCTCGCGTGGGCACCCTATTCCCTGCACGAACACCGAGTAGCGCCAGGTTCCACTAGGCTGCTAAGACACTTCCAGGCCCGAAAACCTTTCCCAGTCACTCTGTGTATGCTGAGTGTAGGGAACACACTGCAAACTTCCTTGGGAGAGCTAGATTTCCTCAGCTCTCCAACAGCTCTAGGAAATGTGTTCTCTCAATTCCTACATGTCATGCAAATATGCCTCATTGCCCTAGGCTGAAGAACTGAGAAACCAATACTGCTTCGCATTCCTTCTACAAAGTCATACCTTAAGACCCCATCCTTACAGGAGAAAGTCGGCTTGCGTTCCTGCTGGAAACAAAGCACAGTTCTTCCTCTTACACTGCAGGGTTTTAGAAGAAGCTAAGCCCGATATCATACCTAGAGCGCTCCTTGTGGGAGGCGGTTGTTACACGCAGGACTCCCTGCCAAATAAACTTTATTCAAGGAAGGGACTAGTGTGTAGCTAGAGTGTATATTTAGTTGGTAGAAATCACAAGGAGGTAGGCTGCGGGTTCGCTGGAAAAGGGGACCTTATGGCACAAGCCTTGCTTTCCCAATTTGAATGCTCCATTCATGCTGCCTTGAAGCTAAGTAAATAACAGTTTTAGGACGGGTCTCTAGTCACTGTACGCAGGGCTCTGAAAAGGGAACGAGTCTTCTCTACATGAACAGGGTGTTTTCATAGCCTGGTTGGATCCTCTCCTGAGACACTCTAGAGATAAAAGGAAACATGTCGTGAGTCTTTTCCTAAAGGTAAAGCCTGGAATAGCCCTGCCGAAGCTAAGGTTGGAGCAGTTTCCTTGAGGCATTAGTTTCAGGTCTGTTTTCTTTTAAGGTTAGTAAGCTTTTCAAGACCCCGAGGACCTCGCGTGGGCACCCTATTCCCTGCAAGAACACCGAGTACCGGCAGGCTCCACTGGGCTACTAAGAAACATCCAGGCCCGGAAACTTTTCCCATTCGCTCTTTGTATTTTGTGTGTAGGCCAACACACTACACTCTTCCTTGGAAGAGCTAGATTTCCTCAGCTCTCCAACAACTCCAGGAAATGTGTTCTCTCACGTCCTACATATCATGCAAATCTGCCTCATTGCCCTAGGCTGACCGGCACTGAGAAACCAAAACTGCTTCGCATTCCTTCTACAAAGTCACACCTTAACACCCCATCCTCACAGTCGAAAGTCGGCTTGCGTTTCTGCTGTAACCCCAGCACAGTTCTTCCTCTTACACTCCAGGGTTTTAGAAGAAGCCGAGCCCGATAGCCTACCCAGAGCGATCCCTGGGGGAGGCGGTTGGCTACACGCAGAATTACGTGCCCAATAAACTTTATTTAAGGAAGGGACCAGTGTGTAGCTAGAGTGTATATTTCCTTGGTAGAAATCACAAGGAGGTAGGCTGCATGTTCGCTGGAAACGGGGAACGTATGGCACAAGCCTTGCTTACCCATTTTGAATGCTCCATTCAAGCTGCCTTGAAGCTGCCTAAATAACAATTTTAGGACGGGTCTCTAGTCTCTGTAGGCAAGGCTCTGGGAAGGGAACGAGTGTTCTCTCCATCAACAGGGTGCTTTCATAGCCTGGGTGGGAGCCTCTCCTCAGACGCTCTACAGCTAAAAGGAAACTTGACGTGAGTCCTTTCCTCAAGGTAAAGCCTAGAATAGCCCTGCCGAAGTGGAAGCTTGGAGCGGAGTCCTTGAGGCATTAGTTTCAGGTCTGTTTCCTTTTAAGGTTAGTAAGCTTTTCAGGACACCGAGGACCTCGCCTGGGCACCTTATTCCCTGGAAGACCACCGAGTACCGGCAGTCTCCACTGGGCTACTAAGAAACATCCAGGCCCGGAAACCTTTCCCAGTCACTCTGTGTATTTTGTGTGTAGGCCAACACACTGCACTCTTCCTTGGAAGAGCTAGATTTCCTCAGCTCTCCAACAGCCCCAGGAAATGTGTTCTCTCACGTCCTACATATCATGCAAATCTGCCTCATTGCCCTAGGCTGAGCAGCTCTGAGAAACCAAAACTGCTTCGCATTCCTTCTACAAAGTCATACCTTAAGACCCCATCCTTACAGGAGAAAGTCAGCTTGCGTTTCTGCTGTAACCAAAGCACAGATCTTCCTCTTACACTGCAGGGTTTTAGAAGAAGCTAAGCCAGATAGCCTACCTAGAGCGCTCCTTGGGGGAGGCTGTTGGCTACACGCAGAACTCCGTGCCAAATAAACTTTATTCAAGGAAGGGACCAGTGTGTAGCTAGAGTGTATATTTACTTGGTAGAAATCACAAGTAGGTAGGCCTCGTGTTCGCTGGAAACGGTGACCTTATGGCACAAGCCTTGCTTTCCCATTTTGAATGCTCCATGCATGCTGCCTTGAAGTTACCTAAATAACAGTTTTAGGACGAGTCTTTAGTCATTGTAGGCAGGGCTCTGGGAAGGGAACGAGTGTTCTCTGCATCAACAGGGTGCTTTCATAGCCTGGGTGGGAGCCTCTCCTCAGACGCCCTAGAGATAAAGGAAACTTGACGTGAGTTCTTTCCTCCAGGTAAAGCCTTGAATAGCCCTGCCGAAGCTAAGCTTGAAGCAGTTTCCTTGTGGCATTTGTTTTAGGTCTGTTTTCTTTTAAGGTTAGTAAGCTTGTCAAGACACCGCGGACCTCTCGTGGGCACCCTATTCCCTGCAAGAGCACCGAGTACCAGCAGGCTCCACTAGGCTACTAAGAAACATCCAGGCCCGGAAACGTTTCCCAGTCACTGTGTATTTTGTGTGTAGGGCAACACACTGCACTCTTCCTTGGAAGAGCTAGATTTCCTCAGCTCTCCAACAACTCCAGGCAATGTGTTCTCTCAATTCCTATATGTGATGCAAATCTGCCTCATTGCCCTAGGCTGACCGGCACTGAGACACCAAAACTGCTTCGCATTCCTTCTACAAAGTCATACCTTAAGACCCCATCCTTACAGGAGAAAGTCGGCTTGCGTTCCTGCTGTAACCAAAGCACAGTTCTTCCTCTTACACTCCAGGGTTTTAGAAGAAGCTAAGCCCGATAGCCTATCCAGAGCGCTCCCTGGGGGAGGCGGTTGGCTACACGCCGAATTCCATGCAAAATAAACTTTATTCAAGGAAGGAACCAGTGTGTAGCTAGAGTCTATATTTAGTTGGTAGAAATCACAAGGGTTTAGGGTGCGTATTCACTGGAAACGGGGACCTGATGGCACAAGCCTTGCTTTCCCATTTTGAATGTTCCATTCCTGCTGCCTTGAACCTACCTAAATAACAGTTTTAGGACGGGTCTCTAGTGTCTGTCGGCAGGGTTCGGGGAAGGGAACGAGTGTTCACTACATCAACAGGGTGCTTTCATAGACTGGATGGGAGCCTCGCCTGAGACGCTCTAGAGCATAAAGGAAACTTGACGTGAGTCCTTTCCTCAAGGTAAAGCCTAGAATAGCCCTGCCGATGTGGAAGCTTGGAGCAGAGTCTTTGAGGCATTAGCTTTAGGTCTGCTTTCTTTAACGTTAGTGAGCTTTTCAGGAAACGGAGGACCTCGCGTGGGCACCCTATTCCCTGCACGAACACCGAGTAGCGCCAGGTTCCACTAGGCTGCTAAGACACTTCCAGGCCCGAAAACCTTTCCCAGTCACTCTGTGTATGCTGAGTGTAGGGAACACACTGCAAACTTCCTTGGGAGAGCTAGATTTCCTCAGCTCTCCAACAGCTCTAGGAAATGTGTTCTCTCAATTCCTACATGTCATGCAAATATGCCTCATTGCCCTAGGCTGAAGAACTGAGAAACCAATACTGCTTCGCATTCCTTCTACAAAGTCATACCTTAAGACCCCATCCTTACAGGAGAAAGTCGGCTTGCGTTCCTGCTGGAAACAAAGCACAGTTCTTCCTCTTACACTGCAGGGTTTTAGAAGAAGCTAAGCCCGATATCATACCTAGAGCGCTCCTTGTGGGAGGCGGTTGTTACACGCAGGACTCCCTGCCAAATAAACTTTATTCAAGGAAGGGACTAGTGTGTAGCTAGAGTGTATATTTAGTTGGTAGAAATCACAAGGAGGTAGGCTGCGGGTTCGCTGGAAAAGGGGACCTTATGGCACAAGCCTTGCTTTCCCAATTTGAATGCTCCATTCATGCTGCCTTGAAGCTAAGTAAATAACAGTTTTAGGACGGGTCTCTAGTCACTGTACGCAGGGCTCTGAAAAGGGAACGAGTCTTCTCTACATGAACAGGGTGTTTTCATAGCCTGGTTGGATCCTCTCCTGAGACACTCTAGAGATAAAAGGAAACATGTCGTGAGTCTTTTCCTAAAGGTAAAGCCTGGAATAGCCCTGCCGAAGCTAAGGTTGGAGCAGTTTCCTTGAGGCATTAGTTTCAGGTCTGTTTTCTTTTAAGGTTAGTAAGCTTTTCAAGACCCCGAGGACCTCGCGTGGGCACCCTATTCCCTGCAAGAACACCGAGTACCGGCAGGCTCCACTGGGCTACTAAGAAACATCCAGGCCCGGAAACTTTTCCCATTCGCTCTTTGTATTTTGTGTGTAGGCCAACACACTACACTCTTCCTTGGAAGAGCTAGATTTCCTCAGCTCTCCAACAACTCCAGGAAATGTGTTCTCTCACGTCCTACATATCATGCAAATCTGCCTCATTGCCCTAGGCTGACCGGCACTGAGAAACCAAAACTGCTTCGCATTCCTTCTACAAAGTCATACCTTAACACCCCATCCTCACAGTCGAAAGTCGGCTTGCGTTTCTGCTGTAACCCCAGCACAGTTCTTCCTCTTACACTCCAGGGTTTTAGAAGAAGCCGAGCCCGATAGCCTACCCAGAGCGATCCCTGGGGGAGGCGGTTGGCTACACGCAGAATTCCGTGCCCAATAAACTTTATTTAAGGAAGGGACCAGTGTGTAGCTAGAGTGTATATTTCCTTGGTAGAAATCACAAGGAGGTAGGCTGCATGTTCGCTGGAAACGGGGAACGTATGGCACAAGCCTTGCTTACCCATTTTGAATGCTCCATTCAAGCTGCCTTGAAGCTGCCTAAATAACAATTTTAGGACGGGTCTCTAGTCTCTGTAGGCAAGGCTCTGGGAAGGGAACGAGTGTTCTCTCCATCAACAGGGTGCTTTCATAGCCTGGGTGGGAGCCTCTCCTCAGACGCTCTACAGCTAAAAGGAAACTTGACGTGAGTCCTTTCCTCAAGGTAAAGCCTAGAATAGCCCTGCCGAAGTGGAAGCTTGGAGCGGAGTCCTTGAGGCATTAGTTTCAGGTCTGTTTCCTTTTAAGGTTAGTAAGCTTTTCAGGACACCGAGGACCTCGCCTGGGCACCTTATTCCCTGGAAGACCACCGAGTACCGGCAGTCTCCACTGGGCTACTAAGAAACATCCAGGCCCGGAAACCTTTCCCAGTCACTCTGTGTATTTTGTGTGTAGGCCAACACACTGCAGTCTTCCTTGGAAGAGCTAGATTTCCTCAGCTCTCCAACAGCCCCAGGAAATGTGTTCTCTCACGTCCTACATATCATGCAAATCTGCCTCATTGCCCTAGGCTGAGCAGCTCTGAGAAACCAAAACTGCTTCGCATTCCTTCTACAAAGTCATACCTTAAGACCCCATCCTTACAGGAGAAAGTCAGCTTGCGTTTCTGCTGTAACCAAAGCACAGATCTTCCTCTTACACTGCAGGGTTTTAGAAGAAGCTAAGCCAGATAGCCTACCTAGAGCGCTCCTTGGGGGAGGCTGTTGGCTACACGCAGAACTCCGTGCCAAATAAACTTTATTCAAGGAAGGGACCAGTGTGTAGCTAGAGTGTATATTTACTTGGTAGAAATCACAAGTAGGTAGGCCTCGTGTTCGCTGGAAACGGTGACCTTATGGCACAAGCCTTGCTTTCCCATTTTGAATGCTCCATGCATGCTGCCTTGAAGTTACCTAAATAACAGTTTTAGGACGAGTCTTTAGTCATTGTAGGCAGGGCTCTGGGAAGGGAACGAGTGTTCTCTGCATCAACAGGGTGCTTTCATAGCCTGGGTGGGAGCCTCTCCTCAGACGCCCTAGAGATAAAGGAAACTTGACGTGAGTTCTTTCCTCCAGGTAAAGCCTTGAATAGCCCTGCCGAAGCTAAGCTTGAAGCAGTTTCCTTGTGGCATTTGTTTTAGGTCTGTTTTCTTTTAAGGTTAGTAAGCTTGTCAAGACACCGAGGACCTCTCGTGGGCACCCTATTCCCTGCAAGAGCACCGAGTACCAGCAGGCTCCACTGGGCTACTAAGAAACATCCAGGCCCGGAAACGTTTCCCAGTCACTGTGTATTTTGTGTGTAGGGCAACACACTGCACTCTTCCTTGGAAGAGCTAGATTTCCTCAGCTCTCCAACAACTCCAGGCAATGTGTTCTCTCAATTCCTATATGTGATGCAAATCTGCCTCATTGCCCTAGGCTGACCGGCACTGAGACACCAAAACTGCTTCGCATTCCTTCTACAAAGTCATACCTTAAGACCCCATCCTTACAGGAGAAAGTCGGCTTGCGTTCCTGCTGTAACCAAAGCACAGTTCTTCCTCTTACACTCCAGGGTTTTAGAAGAAGCTAAGCCCGATAGCCTATCCAGAGCGCTCCCTGGGGGAGGCGGTTGGCTACACGCCGAATTCCATGCAAAATAAACTTTATTCAAGGAAGGAACCAGTGTGTAGCTAGAGTCTATATTTAGTTGGTAGAAATCACAAGGGTTTAGGGTGCGTATTCACTGGAAACGGGGACCTGATGGCACAAGCCTTGCTTTCCCATTTTGAATGTTCCATTCCTGCTGCCTTGAACCTACCTAAATAACAGTTTTAGGACGGGTCTCTAGTGTCTGTCGGCAGGGTTCGGGGAAGGGAACGAGTGTTCACTACATCAACAGGGTGCTTTCATAGACTGGATGGGAGCCTCGCCTGAGACGCTCTAGAGCATAAAGGAAACTTGACGTGAGTCCTTTCCTCAAGGTAAAGCCTAGAATAGCCCTGCCGATGTGGAAGGTTGGAGCAGAGTCTTTGAGGCATTAGCTTTAGGTCTGCTTTCTTTAACGTTAGTGAGCTTTTCAGGAAACGGAGGACCTCGCATGGGCACCCTATTCCCTGCACGAACACCGAGTAGCGCCAGGTTCCACTAGGCTGCTAAGACACTTCCAGGCCCGAAAACCTTTCCCAGTCACTCTGTGTATGCTGAGTGTAGGGAACACACTGCAAACTTCCTTGGGAGAGCTAGATTTCCTCAGCTCTCCAACAGCTCTAGGAAATGTGTTCTCTCAATTCCTACATGTCATGCAAATATGCCTCATTGCCCTAGGCTGAAGAACTGAGAAACCAATACTGCTTCGCATTCCTTCTACAAAGTCATACCTTAAGACCCCATCCTTACAGGAGAAAGTCGGCTTGCGTTCCTGCTGGAAACAAAGCACAGTTCTTCCTCTTACACTGCAGGGTTTTAGAAGAAGCTAAGCCCGATATCATACCTAGAGCGCTCCTTGTGGGAGGCGGTTGTTACACGCAGGACTCCCTGCCAAATAAACTTTATTCAAGGAAGGGACTAGTGTGTAGCTAGAGTGTATATTTAGTTGGTAGAAATCACAAGGAGGTAGGCTGCGGGTTCGCTGGAAAAGGGGACCTTATGGCACAAGCCTTGCTTTCCCAATTTGAATGCTCCATTCATGCTGCCTTGAAGCTAAGTAAATAACAGTTTTAGGACGGGTCTCTAGTCACTGTACGCAGGGCTCTGAAAAGGGAACGAGTCTTCTCTACATGAACAGGGTGTTTTCATAGCCTGGTTGGATCCTCTCCTGAGACACTCTAGAGATAAAAGGAAACATGTCGTGAGTCTTTTCCTAAAGGTAAAGCCTGGAATAGCCCTGCCGAAGCTAAGGTTGGAGCAGTTTCCTTGAGGCATTAGTTTCAGGTCTGTTTTCTTTTAAGGTTAGTAAGCTTTTCAAGACCCCGAGGACCTCGCGTGGGCACCCTATTCCCTGCAAGAACACCGAGTACCGGCAGGCTCCACTGGGCTACTAAGAAACATCCAGGCCCGGAAACTTTTCCCATTCGCTCTTTGTATTTTGTGTGTAGGCCAACACACTACACTCTTCCTTGGAAGAGCTAGATTTCCTCAGCTCTCCAACAACTCCAGGAAATGTGTTCTCTCACGTCCTACATATCATGCAAATCTGCCTCATTGCCCTAGGCTGACCGGCACTGAGAAACCAAAACTGCTTCGCATTCCTTCTACAAAGTCATACCTTAACACCCCATCCTCACAGTCGAAAGTCGGCTTGCGTTTCTGCTGTAACCCCAGCACAGTTCTTCCTCTTACACTCCAGGGTTTTAGAAGAAGCCGAGCCCGATAGCCTACCCAGAGCGATCCCTGGGGGAGGCGGTTGGCTACACGCAGAATTACGTGCCCAATAAACTTTATTTAAGGAAGGGACCAGTGTGTAGCTAGAGTGTATATTTCCTTGGTAGAAATCACAAGGAGGTAGGCTGCATGTTCGCTGGAAACGGGGAACGTATGGCACAAGCCTTGCTTACCCATTTTGAATGCTCCATTCAAGCTGCCTTGAAGCTGCCTAAATAACAATTTTAGGACGGGTCTCTAGTCTCTGTAGGCAAGGCTCTGGGAAGGGAACGAGTGTTCTCTCCATCAACAGGGTGCTTTCATAGCCTGGGTGGGAGCCTCTCCTCAGACGCTCTACAGCTAAAAGGAAACTTGACGTGAGTCCTTTCCTCAAGGTAAAGCCTAGAATAGCCCTGCCGAAGTGGAAGCTTGGAGCGGAGTCCTTGAGGCATTAGTTTCAGGTCTGTTTCCTTTTAAGGTTAGTAAGCTTTTCAGGACACCGAGGACCTCGCCTGGGCACCTTATTCCCTGGAAGACCACCGAGTACCGGCAGTCTCCACTAGGCTACTAAGAAACATCCAGGCCCGGAAACCTTTCCCAGTCACTCTGTGTATTTTGTGTGTAGGCCAACACACTGCACTCTTCCTTGGAAGAGCTAGATTTCCTCAGCTCTCCAACAGCCCCAGGAAATGTGTTCTCTCACGTCCTACATATCATGCAAATCTGCCTCATTGCCCTAGGCTGAGCAGCTCTGAGAAACCAAAACTGCTTCGCATTCCTTCTACAAAGTCATACCTTAAGACCCCATCCTTACAGGAGAAAGTCAGCTTGCGTTTCTGCTGTAACCAAAGCACAGATCTTCCTCTTACACTGCAGGGTTTTAGAAGAAGCTAAGCCAGATAGCCTACCTAGAGCGCTCCTTGGGGGAGGCTGTTGGCTACACGCAGAACTCCGTGCCAAATAAACTTTATTCAAGGAAGGGACCAGTGTGTAGCTAGAGTGTATATTTACTTGGTAGAAATCACAAGTAGGTAGGCCTCGTGTTCGCTGGAAACGGTTACCTTATGGCACAAGCCTTGCTTTCCCATTTTGAATGCTCCATGCATGCTGCCTTGAAGTTACCTAAATAACAGTTTTAGGACGAGTCTTTAGTCATTGTAGGCAGGGCTCTGGGAAGGGAACGAGTGTTCTCTGCATCAACAGGGTGCTTTCATAGCCTGGGTGGGAGCCTCTCCTCAGACGCCCTAGAGATAAAGGAAACTTGATGTGAGTTCTTTCCTCCAGGTAAAGCCTTGAATAGCCCTGCCGAAGCTAAGCTTGAAGCAGTTTCCTTGTGGCATTTGTTTTAGGTCTGTTTTCTTTTAAGGTTAGTAAGCTTGTCAAGACACCGAGGACCTCTCGTGGGCACCCTATTCCCTGCAAGAGCACCGAGTACCAGCAGGCTCCACTGGGCTACTAAGAAACATCCAGGCCCGGAAACGTTTCCCAGTCACTGTGTATTTTGTGTGTAGGGCAACACACTGCACTCTTCCTTGGAAGAGCTAGATTTCCTCAGCTCTCCAACAACTCCAGGCAATGTGTTCTCTCAATTCCTATATGTCATGCAAATCTCCCTCATTGCCCTAGGCTGAGCAGCACTGAGAAACCAAAACTGCAACGCATTCCTTCTTTAAAGTCAAACCTTAAGACCCCATCCTTACAGGAGAAAGTCGGCTTGCTTTCCTGCTGTAACCAAAGCACAGTTCTTCCTCTTACACTCCAGGGTTTTAGAAGAAGCAGAGCCCGATAGCCTACCCAGAGCGCTCCCAAGGGGAGGCGGTTGGCTACACGCAGAATTCCGTGCCAAATAAACTTTATTCAAGGAAGGGACCAGTGTGTAGCTAGAGTGTATATTTACTTGGTAGAAATCACAAGGAGGTAGGCTGCATGTTCGCTGGAAACGGGGAACTTATGGCACAAGCCTTGCTTACCACTTTTGAATGCTCCATTCAAGCTGCCTTGAAGCTACCTAAATTACAATTTTAGGACGGGTCTCTAGTGTCTGTAGGCAGGGCTCTGGGAAGGGAACGAGTGTTCTCTACATCAACAGGGTGCTTTCATAGCCTGGGTGGGAGCCTCTCCTCAGACGCTCTACAGCTAAAAGGAAACTTGACGTGAGTCCTTTCCTCAAGGTAAAGCCTAGAATAGCCCTGCCGAAGTGGAAGCTTGGAGCGGAGTCCTTGAGGCATTAGTTTCAGGTCTGTTTCCTTTTAAGGTTAGTAAGCTTTTCAGGACACCGAGGACCTCGCCTGGGCACCTTATTCCCTGGAAGACCACCGAGTACCGGCAGTCTCCACTGGGCTACTAAGAAACATCCAGGCCCGGAAACCTTTCCCAGTCACTCTGTGTATTTTGTGTGTAGGCCAACACACTGCACTCTTCCTTGGAAGAGCTAGATTTCCTCAGCTCTCCAACAGCCCCAGGAAATGTGTTCTCTCACGTCCTACATATCATGCAAATCTGCCTCATTGCCCTAGGCTGAGCAGCTCTGAGAAACCAAAACTGCTTCGCATTCCTTCTACAAAGTCATACCTTAAGACCCCATCCTTACAGGAGAAAGTCAGCTTGCGTTTCTGCTGTAACCAAAGCACAGATCTTCCTCTTACACTGCAGGGTTTTAGAAGAAGCTAAGCCAGATAGCCTACCTAGAGCGCTCCTTGGGGGAGGCTGTTGGCTACACGCAGAACTCCGTGCCAAATAAACTTTATTCAAGGAAGGGACCAGTGTGTAGCTAGAGTGTATATTTACTTGGTAGAAATCACAAGTAGGTAGGCCTCGTGTTCGCTGGAAACGGTGACCTTATGGCACAAGCCTTGCTTTCCCATTTTGAATGCTCCATGCATGCTGCCTTGAAGTTACCTAAATAACAGTTTTAGGACGAGTCTTTAGTCATTGTAGGCAGGGCTCTGGGAAGGGAACGAGTGTTCTCTGCATCAACAGGGTGCTTTCATAGCCTGGGTGGGAGCCTCTCCTCAGACGCCCTAGAGATAAAGGAAACTTGACGTGAGTTCTTTCCTCCAGGTAAAGCCTTGAATAGCCCTGCCGAAGCTAAGCTTGAAGCAGTTTCCTTGTGGCATTTGTTTTAGGTCTGTTTTCTTTTAAGGTTAGTAAGCTTGTCAAGACACCGAGGACCTCTCGTGGGCACCCTATTCCCTGCAAGAGCACCGAGTACCAGCAGGCTCCACTGGGCTACTAAGAAACATCCAGGCCCGGAAACGTTTCCCAGTCACTGTGTATTTTGTGTGTAGGGCAACACACTGCACTCTTCCTTGGAAGAGCTAGATTTCCTCAGCTCTCCAACAACTCCAGGAAATGTGTTCTCTCAATTCCTATATGTGATGCAAATCTGCCTCATTGCCCTAGGCTGACCGGCACTGAGACACCAAAACTGCTTCGCATTCCTTCTACAAAGTCATACCTTAAGACCCCATCCTTACAGGAGAAAGTCGGCTTGCGTTCCTGCTGTAACCAAAGCACAGTTCTTCCTCTTACACTCCAGGGTTTTAGAAGAAGCTAAGCCCGATAGCCTATCCAGAGCGCTCCCTGGGGGAGGCGGTTGGCTACACGCCGAATTCCATGCAAAATAAACTTTATTCAAGGAAGGAACCAGTGTGTAGCTAGAGTCTATATTTAGTTGGTAGAAATCACAAGGGTTTAGGGTGCGTATTCACTGGAAACGGGGACCTGATGGCACAAGCCTTGCTTTCCCATTTTGAATGTTCCATTCCTGCTGCCTTGAACCTACCTAAATAACAGTTTTAGGACGGGTCTCTAGTGTCTGTCGGCAGGGTTCGGGGAAGGGAACGAGTGTTCACTACATCAACAGGGTGCTTTCATAGACTGGATGGGAGCCTCGCCTGAGACGCTCTAGAGCATAAAGGAAACTTGACGTGAGTCCTTTCCTCAAGGTAAAGCCTAGAATAGCCCTGCCGATGTGGAAGCTTGGAGCAGAGTCTTTGAGGCATTAGCTTTAGGTCTGCTTTCTTTAACGTTAGTGAGCTTTTCAGGAAACGGAGGACCTCGCGTGGGCACCCTATTCCCTGCACGAACACCGAGTAGCGCCAGGTTCCACTAGGCTGCTAAGACACTTCCAGGCCCGAAAACCTTTCCCAGTCACTCTGTGTATGCTGAGTGTAGGGAACACACTGCAAACTTCCTTGGGAGAGCTAGATTTCCTCAGCTCTCCAACAGCTCTAGGAAATGTGTTCTCTCAATTCCTACATGTCATGCAAATATGCCTCATTGCCCTAGGCTGAAGAACTGAGAAACCAATACTGCTTCGCATTCCTTCTACAAAGTCATACCTTAAGACCCCATCCTTACAGGAGAAAGTCGGCTTGCGTTCCTGCTGGAAACAAAGCACAGTTCTTCCTCTTACACTGCAGGGTTTTAGAAGAAGCTAAGCCCGATATCATACCTAGAGCGCTCCTTGTGGGAGGCGGTTGTTACACGCAGGACTCCCTGCCAAATAAACTTTATTCAAGGAAGGGACTAGTGTGTAGCTAGAGTGTATATTTAGTTGGTAGAAATCACAAGGAGGTAGGCTGCGGGTTCGCTGGAAAAGGGGACCTTATGGCACAAGCCTTGCTTTCCCAATTTGAATGCTCCATTCATGCTGCCTTGAAGCTAAGTAAATAACAGTTTTAGGACGGGTCTCTAGTCACTGTACGCAGGGCTCTGAAAAGGGAACGAGTCTTCTCTACATGAACAGGGTGTTTTCATAGCCTGGTTGGATCCTCTCCTGAGACACTCTAGAGATAAAAGGAAACATGTCGTGAGTCTTTTCCTAAAGGTAAAGCCTGGAATAGCCCTGCCGAAGCTAAGGTTGGAGCAGTTTCCTTGAGGCATTAGTTTCAGGTCTGTTTTCTTTTAAGGTTAGTAAGCTTTTCAAGACCCCGAGGACCTCGCGTGGGCACCCTATTCCCTGCAAGAACACCGAGTACCGGCAGGCTCCACTGGGCTACTAAGAAACATCCAGGCCCGGAAACTTTTCCCATTCGCTCTTTGTATTTTGTGTGTAGGCCAACACACTACACTCTTCCTTGGAAGAGCTAGATTTCCTCAGCTCTCCAACAACTCCAGGAAATGTGTTCTCTCACGTCCTACATATCATGCAAATCTGCCTCATTGCCCTAGGCTGACCGGCACTGAGAAACCAAAACTGCTTCGCATTCCTTCTACAAAGTCATACCTTAACACCCCATCCTCACAGTCGAAAGTCGGCTTGCGTTTCTGCTGTAACCCCAGCACAGTTCTTCCTCTTACACTCCAGGGTTTTAGAAGAAGCCGAGCCCGATAGCCTACCCAGAGCGATCCCTGGGGGAGGCGGTTGGCTACACGCAGAATTACGTGCCCAATAAACTTTATTTAAGGAAGGGACCAGTGTGTAGCTAGAGTGTATATTTCCTTGGTAGAAATCACAAGGAGGTAGGCTGCATGTTCGCTGGAAACGGGGAACGTATGGCACAAGCCTTGCTTACCCATTTTGAATGCTCCATTCAAGCTGCCTTGAAGCTGCCTAAATAACAATTTTAGGACGGGTCTCTAGTCTCTGTAGGCAAGGCTCTGGGAAGGGAACGAGTGTTCTCTCCATCAACAGGGTGCTTTCATAGCCTGGGTGGGAGCCTCTCCTCAGACGCTCTACAGCTAAAAGGAAACTTGACGTGAGTCCTTTCCTCAAGGTAAAGCCTAGAATAGCCCTGCCGAAGTGGAAGCTTGGAGCGGAGTCCTTGAGGCATTAGTTTCAGGTCTGTTTCCTTTTAAGGTTAGTAAGCTTTTCAGGACACCGAGGACCTCGCCTGGGCACCTTATTCCCTGGAAGACCACCGAGTACCGGCAGTCTCCACTGGGCTACTAAGAAACATCCAGGCCCGGAAACCTTTCCCAGTCACTCTGTGTATTTTGTGTGTAGGCCAACACACTGCACTCTTCCTTGGAAGAGCTAGATTTCCTCAGCTCTCCAACAGCCCCAGGAAATGTGTTCTCTCACGTCCTACATATCATGCAAATCTGCCTCATTGCCCTAGGCTGACCGGCACTGAGACACCAAAACTGCTTCGCATTCCTTCTACAAAGTCATACCTTAAGACCCCATCCTTACAGGAGAAAGTCGGCTTGCGTTCCTGCTGTAACCAAAGCACAGTTCTTCCTCTTACACTCCAGGGTTTTAGAAGAAGCTAAGCCCGATAGCCTATCCAGAGCGCTCCCTGGGGGAGGCGGTTGGCTACACGCCGAATTCCATGCAAAATAAACTTTATTCAAGGAAGGAACCAGTGTGTAGCTAGAGTCTATATTTAGTTGGTAGAAATCACAAGGGTTTAGGGTGCGTATTCACTGGAAACGGGGACCTGATGGCACAAGCCTTGCTTTCCCATTTTGAATGTTCCATTCCTGCTGCCTTGAACCTACCTAAATAACAGTTTTAGGACGGGTCTCTAGTGTCTGTCGGCAGGGTTCGGGGAAGGGAACGAGTGTTCACTACATCAACAGGGTGCTTTCATAGACTGGATGGGAGCCTCGCCTGAGACGCTCTAGAGCATAAAGGAAACTTGACGTGAGTCCTTTCCTCAAGGTAAAGCCTAGAATAGCCCTGCCGATGTGGAAGGTTGGAGCAGAGTCTTTGAGGCATTAGCTTTAGGTCTGCTTTCTTTAACGTTAGTGAGCTTTTCAGGAAACGGAGGACCTCGCGTGGGCACCCTATTCCCTGCACGAACACCGAGTAGCGCCAGGTTCCACTAGGCTGCTAAGACACTTCCAGGCCCGAAAACCTTTCCCAGTCACTCTGTGTATGCTGAGTGTAGGGAACACACTGCAAACTTCCTTGGGAGAGCTAGATTTCCTCAGCTCTCCAACAGCTCTAGGAAATGTGTTCTCTCAATTCCTACATGTCATGCAAATATGCCTCATTGCCCTAGGCTGAAGAACTGAGAAACCAATACTGCTTCGCATTCCTTCTACAAAGTCATACCTTAAGACCCCATCCTTACAGGAGAAAGTCGGCTTGCGTTCCTGCTGGAAACAAAGCACAGTTCTTCCTCTTACACTGCAGGGTTTTAGAAGAAGCTAAGCCCGATATCATACCTAGAGCGCTCCTTGTGGGAGGCGGTTGTTACACGCAGGACTCCCTGCCAAATAAACTTTATTCAAGGAAGGGACTAGTGTGTAGCTAGAGTGTATATTTAGTTGGTAGAAATCACAAGGAGGTAGGCTGCGGGTTCGCTGGAAAAGGGGACCTTATGGCACAAGCCTTGCTTTCCCAATTTGAATGCTCCATTCATGCTGCCTTGAAGCTAAGTAAATAACAGTTTTAGGACGGGTCTCTAGTCACTGTACGCAGGGCTATGAAAAGGGAACGAGTCTTCTCTACATGAACAGGGTGTTTTCATAGCCTGGTTGGATCCTCTCCTGAGACACTCTAGAGATAAAAGGAAACATGTCGTGAGTCTTTTCCTAAAGGTAAAGCCTGGAATAGCCCTGCCGAAGCTAAGGTTGGAGCAGTTTCCTTGAGGCATTAGTTTCAGGTCTGTTTTCTTTTAAGGTTAGTAAGCTTTTCAAGACCCCGAGGACCTCGCGTGGGCACCCTATTCCCTGCAAGAACACCGAGTACCGGCAGGCTCCACTGGGCTACTAAGAAACATCCAGGCCCGGAAACTTTTCCCATTCGCTCTTTGTATTTTGTGTGTAGGCCAACACACTACACTCTTCCTTGGAAGAGCTAGATTTCCTCAGCTCTCCAACAACTCCAGGAAATGTGTTCTCTCACGTCCTACATATCATGCAAATCTGCCTCATTGCCCTAGGCTGACCGGCACTGAGAAACCAAAACTGCTTCGCATTCCTTCTACAAAGTCATACCTTAACACCCCATCCTCACAGTCGAAAGTCGGCTTGCGTTTCTGCTGTAACCCCAGCACAGTTCTTCCTCTTACACTCCAGGGTTTTAGAAGAAGCCGAGCCCGATAGCCTACCCAGAGCGATCCCTGGGGGAGGCGGTTGGCTACACGCAGAATTACGTGCCCAATAAACTTTATTTAAGGAAGGGACCAGTGTGTAGCTAGAGTGTATATTTCCTTGGTAGAAATCACAAGGAGGTAGGCTGCATGTTCGCTGGAAACGGGGAACGTATGGCACAAGCCTTGCTTACCCATTTTGAATGCTCCATTCAAGCTGCCTTGAAGCTGCCTAAATAACAATTTTAGGACGGGTCTCTAGTCTCTGTAGGCAAGGCTCTGGGAAGGGAACGAGTGTTCTCTCCATCAACAGGGTGCTTTCATAGCCTGGGTGGGAGCCTCTCCTCAGACGCTCTACAGCTAAAAGGAAACTTGACGTGAGTCCTTTCCTCAAGGTAAAGCCTAGAATAGCCCTGCCGAAGTGGAAGCTTGGAGCGGAGTCCTTGAGGCATTAGTTTCAGGTCTGTTTCCTTTTAAGGTTAGTAAGCTTTTCAGGACACCGAGGACCTCGCCTGGGCACCTTATTCCCTGGAAGACCACCGAGTACCGGCAGTCTCCACTGGGCTACTAAGAAACATCCAGGCCCGGACACCTTTCCCAGTCACTCTGTGTATTTTGTGTGTAGGCCAACACACTGCACTCTTCCTTGGAAGAGCTAGATTTCCTCAGCTCTCCAACAGCCCCAGGAAATGTGTTCTCTCACGTCCTACATATCATGCAAATCTGCCTCATTGCCCTAGGCTGAGCAGCTCTGAGAAACCAAAACTGCTTCGCATTCCTTCTACAAAGTCATACCTTAAGACCCCATCCTTACAGGAGAAAGTCAGCTTGCGTTTCTGCTGTAACCAAAGCACAGATCTTCCTCTTACACTGCAGGGTTTTAGAAGAAGCTAAGCCAGATAGCCTACCTAGAGCGCTCCTTGGGGGAGGCTGTTGGCTACACGCAGAACTCCGTGCCAAATAAACTTTATTCAAGGAAGGGACCAGTGTGTAGCTAGAGTGTATATTTACTTGGTAGAAATCACAAGTAGGTAGGCCTCGTGTTCGCTGGAAACGGTGACCTTATGGCACAAGCCTTGCTTTCCCATTTTGAATGCTCCATGCATGCTGCCTTGAAGTTACCTAAATAACAGTTTTAGGACGAGTCTTTAGTCATTGTAGGCAGGGCTCTGGGAAGGGAACGAGTGTTCTCTGCATCAACAGGGTGCTTTCATAGCCTGGGTGGGAGCCTCTCCTCAGACGCCCTAGAGATAAAGGAAACTTGACGTGAGTTCTTTCCTCCAGGTAAAGCCTTGAATAGCCCTGCCGAAGCTAAGCTTGAAGCAGTTTCCTTGTGGCATTTGTTTTAGGTCTGTTTTCTTTTAAGGTTAGTAAGCTTGTCAAGACACCGAGGACCTCTCGTGGGCACCCTATTCCCTGCAAGAGCACCGAGTACCAGCAGGCTCCACTGGGCTACTAAGAAACATCCAGGCCCGGAAACGTTTCCCAGTCACTGTGTATTTTGTGTGTAGGGCAACACACTGCACTCTTCCTTGGAAGAGCTAGATTTCCTCAGCTCTCCAACAACTCCAGGCAATGTGTTCTCTCAATTCCTATATGTGATGCAAATCTGCCTCATTGCCCTAGGCTGACCGGCACTGAGACACCAAAACTGCTTCGCATTCCTTCTACAAAGTCATACCTTAAGACCCCATCCTTACAGGAGAAAGTCGGCTTGCGTTCCTGCTGTAACCAAAGCACAGTTCTTCCTCTTACACTCCAGGGTTTTAGAAGAAGCTAAGCCCGATAGCCTATCCAGAGCGCTCCCTGGGGGAGGCGGTTGGCTACACGCCGAATTCCATGCAAAATAAACTTTATTCAAGGAAGGAACCAGTGTGTAGCTAGAGTCTATATTTAGTTGGTAGAAATCACAAGGGTTTAGGGTGCGTATTCACTGGAAACGGGGACCTGATGGCACAAGCCTTGCTTTCCCATTTTGAATGTTCCATTCCTGCTGCCTTGAACCTACCTAAATAACAGTTTTAGGACGGGTCTCTAGTGTCTGTCGGCAGGGTTCGGGGAAGGGAACGAGTGTTCACTACATCAACAGGGTGCTTTCATAGACTGGATGGGAGCCTCGCCTGAGACGCTCTAGAGCATAAAGGAAACTTGACGTGAGTCCTTTCCTCAAGGTAAAGCCTAGAATAGCCCTGCCGATGTGGAAGGTTGGAGCAGAGTCTTTGAGGCATTAGCTTTAGGTCTGCTTTCTTTAACGTTAGTGAGCTTTTCAGGAAACGGAGGACCTCGCGTGGGCACCCTATTCCCTGCACGAACACCGAGTAGCGCCAGGTTCCACTAGGCTGCTAAGACACTTCCAGGCCCGAAAACCTTTCCCAGTCACTCTGTGTATGCTGAGTGTAGGGAACACACTGCAAACTTCCTTGGGAGAGCTAGATTTCCTCAGCTCTCCAACAGCTCTAGGAAATGTGTTCTCTCAATTCCTACATGTCATGCAAATATGCCTCATTGCCCTAGGCTGAAGAACTGAGAAACCAATACTGCTTCGCATTCCTTCTACAAAGTCATACCTTAAGACCCCATCCTTACAGGAGAAAGTCGGCTTGCGTTCCTGCTGGAAACAAAGCACAGTTCTTCCTCTTACACTGCAGGGTTTTAGAAGAAGCTAAGCCCGATATCATACCTAGAGCGCTCCTTGTGGGAGGCGGTTGTTACACGCAGGACTCCCTGCCAAATAAACTTTATTCAAGGAAGGGACTAGTGTGTAGCTAGAGTGTATATTTAGTTGGTAGAAATCACAAGGAGGTAGGCTGCGGGTTCGCTGGAAAAGGGGACCTTATGGCACAAGCCTTGCTTTCCCAATTTGAATGCTCCATTCATGCTGCCTTGAAGCTAAGTAAATAACAGTTTTAGGACGGGTCTCTAGTCACTGTACGCAGGGCTCTGAAAAGGGAACGAGTCTTCTCTACATGAACAGGGTGTTTTCATAGCCTGGTTGGATCCTCTCCTGAGACACTCTAGAGATAAAAGGAAACATGTCGTGAGTCTTTTCCTAAAGGTAAAGCCTGGAATAGCCCTGCCGAAGCTAAGGTTGGAGCAGTTTCCTTGAGGCATTAGTTTCAGGTCTGTTTTCTTTTAAGGTTAGTAAGCTTTTCAAGACCCCGAGGACCTCGCGTGGGCACCCTATTCCCTGCAAGAACACCGAGTACCGGCAGGCTCCACTGGGCTACTAAGAAACATCCAGGCCCGGAAACTTTTCCCATTCGCTCTTTGTATTTTGTGTGTAGGCCAACACACTACACTCTTCCTTGGAAGAGCTAGATTTCCTCAGCTCTCCAACAACTCCAGGAAATGTGTTCTCTCACGTCCTACATATCATGCAAATCTGCCTCATTGCCCTAGGCTGACCGGCACTGAGAAACCAAAACTGCTTCGCATTCCTTCTACAAAGTCATACCTTAACACCCCATCCTCACAGTCGAAAGTCGGCTTGCGTTTCTGCTGTAACCCCAGCACAGTTCTTCCTCTTACACTCCAGGGTTTTAGAAGAAGCCGAGCCCGATAGCCTACCCAGAGCGATCCCTGGGGGAGGCGGTTGGCTACACGCAGAATTACGTGCCCAATAAACTTTATTTAAGGAAGGGACCAGTGTGTAGCTAGAGTGTATATTTCCTTGGTAGAAATCACAAGGAGGTAGGCTGCATGTTCGCTGGAAACGGGGAACGTATGGCACAAGCCTTGCTTACCCATTTTGAATGCTCCATTCAAGCTGCCTTGAAGCTGCCTAAATAACAATTTTAGGACGGGTCTCTAGTCTCTGTAGGCAAGGCTCTGGGAAGGGAACGAGTGTTCTCTCCATCAACAGGGTGCTTTCATAGCCTGGGTGGGAGCCTCTCCTCAGACGCTCTACAGCTAAAAGGAAACTTGACGTGAGTCCTTTCCTCAAGGTAAAGCCTAGAATAGCCCTGCCGAAGTGGAAGCTTGGAGCGGAGTCCTTGAGGCATTAGTTTCAGGTCTGTTTCCTTTTAAGGTTAGTAAGCTTTTCAGGACACCGAGGACCTCGCCTGGGCACCTTATTCCCTGGAAGACCACCGAGTACCGGCAGTCTCCACTGGGCTACTAAGAAACATCCAGGCCCGGAAACCTTTCCCAGTCACTCTGTGTATTTTGTGTGTAGGCCAACACACTGCACTCTTCCTTGGAAGAGCTAGATTTCCTCAGCTCTCCAACAGCCCCAGGAAATGTGTTCTCTCACGTCCTACATATCATGCAAATCTGCCTCATTGCCCTAGGCTGACCGGCACTGAGACACCAAAACTGCTTCGCATTCCTTCTACAAAGTCATACCTTAAGACCCCATCCTTACAGGAGAAAGTCGGCTTGCGTTCCTGCTGTAACCAAAGCACAGTTCTTCCTCTTACACTCCAGGGTTTTAGAAGAAGCTAAGCCCGATAGCCTATCCAGAGCGCTCCCTGGGGGAGGCGGTTGGCTACACGCCGAATTCCATGCAAAATAAACTTTATTCAAGGAAGGAACCAGTGTGTAGCTAGAGTCTATATTTAGTTGGTAGAAATCACAAGGGTTTAGGGTGTGTATTCACTGGAAACGGGGACCTGATGGCACAAGCCTTGCTTTCCCATTTTGAATGTTCCATTCCTGCTGCCTTGAACCTACCTAAATAACAGTTTTAGGACGGGTCTCTAGTGTCTGTCGGCAGGGTTCGGGGAAGGGAACGAGTGTTCACTACATCAACAGGGTGCTTTCATAGACTGGATGGGAGCCTCGCCTGAGACGCTCTAGAGCATAAAGGAAACTTGACGTGAGTCCTTTCCTCAAGGTAAAGCCTAGAATAGCCCTGCCGATGTGGAAGGTTGGAGCAGAGTCTTTGAGGCATTAGCTTTAGGTCTGCTTTCTTTAACGTTAGTGAGCTTTTCAGGAAACGGAGGACCTCGCGTGGGCACCCTATTCCCTGCACGAACACCGAGTAGCGCCAGGTTCCACTAGGCTGCTAAGACACTTCCAGGCCCGAAAACCTTTCCCAGTCACTCTGTGTATGCTGAGTGTAGGGAACACACTGCAAACTTCCTTGGGAGAGCTAGATTTCCTCAGCTCTCCAACAGCTCTAGGAAATGTGTTCTCTCAATTCCTACATGTCATGCAAATATGCCTCATTGCCCTAGGCTGAAGAACTGAGAAACCAATACTGCTTCGCATTCCTTCTACAAAGTCATACCTTAAGACCCCATCCTTACAGGAGAAAGTCGGCTTGCGTTCCTGCTGGAAACAAAGCACAGTTCTTCCTCTTACACTGCAGGGTTTTAGAAGAAGCTAAGCCCGATATCATACCTAGAGCGCTCCTTGTGGGAGGCGGTTGTTACACGCAGGACTCCCTGCCAAATAAACTTTATTCAAGGAAGGGACTAGTGTGTAGCTAGAGTGTATATTTAGTTGGTAGAAATCACAAGGAGGTAGGCTGCGGGTTCGCTGGAAAAGGGGACCTTATGGCACAAGCCTTGCTTTCCCAATTTGAATGCTCCATTCATGCTGCCTTGAAGCTAAGTAAATAACAGTTTTAGGACGGGTCTCTAGTCACTGTACGCAGGGCTCTGAAAAGGGAACGAGTCTTCTCTACATGAACAGGGTGTTTTCATAGCCTGGTTGGATCCTCTCCTGAGACACTCTAGAGATAAAAGGAAACATGTCGTGAGTCTTTTCCTAAAGGTAAAGCCTGGAATAGCCCTGCCGAAGCTAAGGTTGGAGCAGTTTCCTTGAGGCATTAGTTTCAGGTCTGTTTTCTTTTAAGGTTAGTAAGCTTTTCAAGACCCCGAGGACCTCGCGTGGGCACCCTATTCCCTGCACGAACACCGAGTAGCGCCAGGTTCCACTAGGCTGCTAAGACACTTCCAGGCCCGAAAACCTTTCCCAGTCACTCTGTGTATGCTGAGTGTAGGGAACACACTGCAAACTTCCTTGGGAGAGCTAGATTTCCTCAGCTCTCCAACAGCTCCAGGAAATGTGTTCTCTCAATTCCTACATGTCATGCAAATATGCCTCATTGCCCTAGGCTGAAGAACTGAGAAACCAATACTGCTTCGCATTCCTTCTACAAAGTCATACCTTAACACCCCATCCTCACAGTCGAAAGTCGGCTTGCGTTTCTGCTGTAACCCCAGCACAGTTCTTCCTCTTACACTCCAGGGTTTTAGAAGAAGCCGAGCCCGATAGCCTACCCAGAGCGATCCCTGGGGGAGGCGGTTGGCTACACGCAGAATTCCGTGCCCAATAAACTTTATTTAAGGAAGGGACCAGTGTGTAGCTAGAGTGTATATTTCCTTGGTAGAAATCACAAGGAGGTAGGCTGCATGTTCGCTGGAAACGGGGAACGTATGGCACAAGCCTTGCTTACCCATTTTGAATGCTCCATTCAAGCTGCCTTGAAGCTGCCTAGATAACAATTTTAGGACGGGTCTCTAGTCTCTGTAGGCAAGGCTCTGGGAAGGGAACGAGTGTTCTCTCCATCAACAGGGTGCTTTCATAGCCTGGGTGGGAGCCTCTCCTCAGACGCTCTACAGCTAAAAGGAAACTTGACGTGAGTCCTTTCCTCAAGGTAAAGCCTAGAATAGCCCTGCCGAAGTGGAAGCTTGGAGCGGAGTCCTTGAGGCATTAGTTTCAGGTCTGTTTCCTTTTAAGGTTAGTAAGCTTTTCAGGACACCGAGGACCTCGCCTGGGCACCTTATTCCCTGGAAGACCACCGAGTACCGGCAGTCTCCACTGGGCTACTAAGAAACATCCAGGCCCGGAAACCTTTCCCAGTCACTCTGTGTATTTTGTGTGTAGGCCAACACACTGCACTCTTCCTTGGAAGAGCTAGGTTTCCTCAGCTCTCCAACAGCCCCAGGAAATGTGTTCTCTCACGTCCTACATATCATGCAAATCTGCCTCATTGCCCTAGGCTGAGCAGCTCTGAGAAACCAAAACTGCTTCGCATTCCTTCTACAAAGTCATACCTTAAGACCCCATCCTTACAGGAGAAAGTCAGCTTGCGTTTCTGCTGTAACCAAAGCACAGATCTTCCTCTTACACTGCAGGGTTTTAGAAGAAGCTAAGCCAGATAGCCTACCTAGAGCGCTCCTTGGGGGAGGCTGTTGGCTACACGCAGAACTCCGTGCCAAATAAACTTTATTCAAGGAAGGGACCAGTGTGTAGCTAGAGTGTATATTTACTTGGTAGAAATCACAAGTAGGTAGGCCTCGTGTTCGCTGGAAACGGTGACCTTAGGGCACAAGCCTTGCTTTCCCATTTTGAATGCTCCATGCATGCTGCCTTGAAGTTACCGAAATAACAGTTTTAGGACGAGTCTTTAGTCATTGTAGGCAGGGCTCTGGGAAGGGAACGAGTGTTCTCTGCATCAACAGGGTGCTTTCATAGCCTGGGTGGGAGCCTCTCCTCAGACGCCCTAGAGATAAAGGAAACTTGACGTGAGTTCTTTCCTCCAGGTAAAGCCTTGAATAGCCCTGCCGAAGCTAAGCTTGAAGCAGTTTCCTTGTGGCATTTGTTTTAGGTCTGTTTTCTTTTAAGGTTAGTAAGCTTGTCAAGACACCGAGGACCTCTCGTGGGCACCCTATTCCCTGCAAGAGCACCGAGTACCAGCAGGCTCCACTGGGCTACTAAGAAACATCCAGGCCCGGAAACGTTTCCCAGTCACTGTGTATTTTGTGTGTAGGGCAACACACTGCACTCTTCCTTGGAAGAGCTAGATTTCCTCAGCTCTCCAACAACTCCAGGAAATGTGTTCTCTCAATTCCTATATGTGATGCAAATCTGCCTCATTGCCCTAGGCTGACCGGCACTGAGACACCAAAACTGCTTCGCATTCCTTCTACAAAGTCATACCTTAAGACCCCATCCTTACAGGAGAAAGTCGGCTTGCGTTCCTGCTGTAACCAAAGCACAGTTCTTCCTCTTACACTCCAGGGTTTTAGAAGAAGCTAAGCCCGATAGCCTATCCAGAGCGCTCCCTGGGGGAGGCGGTTGGCTACACGCCGAATTCCATGCAAAATAAACTTTATTCAAGGAAGGAACCAGTGTGTAGCTAGAGTCTATATTTAGTTGGTAGAAATCACAAGGGTTTAGGGTGCGTATTCACTGGAAACGGGGACCTGATGGCACAAGCCTTGCTTTCCCATTTTGAATGTTCCATTCCTGCTGCCTTGAACCTACCTAAATAACAGTTTTAGGACGGGTCTCTAGTGTCTGTCGGCAGGGTTCGGGGAAGGGAACGAGTGTTCACTACATCAACAGGGTGCTTTCATAGACTGGATGGGAGCCTCGCCTGAGACGCTCTAGAGCATAAAGGAAACTTGACGTGAGTCCTTTCCTCAAGGTAAAGCCTAGAATAGCCCTGCCGATGTGGAAGCTTGGAGCAGAGTCTTTGAGGCATTAGCTTTAGGTCTGCTTTCTTTAACGTTAGTGAGCTTTTCAGGAAACGGAGGACCTCGCGTGGGCACCCTATTCCCTGCACGAACACCGAGTAGCGCCAGGTTCCACTAGGCTGCTAAGACACTTCCAGGCCCGAAAACCTTTCCCAGTCACTCTGTGTATGCTGAGTGTAGGGAACACACTGCAAACTTCCTTGGGAGAGCTAGATTTCCTCAGCTCTCCAACAGCTCTAGGAAATGTGTTCTCTCAATTCCTACATGTCATGCAAATATGCCTCATTGCCCTAGGCTGAAGAACTGAGAAACCAATACTGCTTCGCATTCCTTCTACAAAGTCATACCTTAAGACCCCATCCTTACAGGAGAAAGTCGGCTTGCGTTCCTGCTGGAAACAAAGCACAGTTCTTCCTCTTACACTGCAGGGTTTTAGAAGAAGCTAAGCCCGATATCATACCTAGAGCGCTCCTTGTGGGAGGCGGTTGTTACACGCAGGACTCCCTGCCAAATAAACTTTATTCAAGGAAGGGACTAGTGTGTAGCTAGAGTGTATATTTAGTTGGTAGAAATCACAAGGAGGTAGGCTGCGGGTTCGCTGGAAAAGGGGACCTTATGGCACAAGCCTTGCTTTCCCAATTTGAATGCTCCATTCATGCTGCCTTGAAGCTAAGTAAATAACAGTTTTAGGACGGGTCTCTAGTCACTGTACGCAGGGCTCTGAAAAGGGAACGAGTCTTCTCTACATGAACAGGGTGTTTTCATAGCCTGGTTGGATCCTCTCCTGAGACACTCTAGAGATAAAAGGAAACATGTCGTGAGTCTTTTCCTAAAGGTAAAGCCTGGAATAGCCCTGCCGAAGCTAAGGTTGGAGCAGTTTCCTTGAGGCATTAGTTTCAGGTCTGTTTTCTTTTAAGGTTAGTAAGCTTTTCAAGACCCCGAGGACCTCACGTGGGCACCCTATTCCCTGCAAGAACACCGAGTACCGGCAGGCTCCACTGGGCTACTAAGAAACATCCAGGCCCGGAAACTTTTCCCATTCGCTCTTTGTATTTTGTGTGTAGGCCAACACACTACACTCTTCCTTGGAAGAGCTAGATTTCCTCAGCTCTCCAACAACTCCAGGAAATGTGTTCTCTCACGTCCTACATATCATGCAAATCTGCCTCATTGCCCTAGGCTGACCGGCACTGAGAAACCAAAACTGCTTCGCATTCCTTCTACAAAGTCATACCTTAACACCCCATCCTCACAGTCGAAAGTCGGCTTGCGTTTCTGCTGTAACCCCAGCACAGTTCTTCCTCTTACACTCCAGGGTTTTAGAAGAAGCCGAGCCCGATAGCCTACCCAGAGCGATCCCTGGGGGAGGCGGTTGGCTACACGCAGAATTACGTGCCCAATAAACTTTATTTAAGGAAGGGACCAGTGTGTAGCTAGAGTGTATATTTCCTTGGTAGAAATCACAAGGAGGTAGGCTGCATGTTCGCTGGAAACGGGGAACGTATGGCACAAGCCTTGCTTACCCATTTTGAATGCTCCATTCAAGCTGCCTTGAAGCTGCCTAAATAACAATTTTAGGACGGGTCTCTAGTCTCTGTAGGCAAGGCTCTGGGAAGGGAACGAGTGTTCTCTCCATCAACAGGGTGCTTTCATAGCCTGGGTGGGAGCCTCTCCTCAGACGCTCTACAGCTAAAAGGAAACTTGACGTGAGTCCTTTCCTCAAGGTAAAGCCTAGAATAGCCCTGCCGAAGTGGAAGCTTGGAGCGGAGTCCTTGAGGCATTAGTTTCAGGTCTGTTTCCTTTTAAGGTTAGTAAGCTTTTCAGGACACCGAGGACCTCGCCTGGGCACCTTATTCCCTGGAAGACCACCGAGTACCGGCAGTCTCCACTGGGCTACTAAGAAACATCCAGGCCCGGAAACCTTTCCCAGTCACTCTGTGTATTTTGTGTGTAGGCCAACACACTGCACTCTTCCTTGGAAGAGCTAGATTTCCTCAGCTCTCCAACAGCCCCAGGAAATGTGTTCTCTCACGTCCTACATATCATGCAAATCTGCCTCATTGCCCTAGGCTGAGCAGCTCTGAGAAACCAAAACTGCTTCGCATTCCTTCTACAAAGTCATACCTTAAGACCCCATCCTTACAGGAGAAAGTCAGCTTGCGTTTCTGCTGTAACCAAAGCACAGATCTTCCTCTTACACTGCAGGGTTTTAGAAGAAGCTAAGCCAGATAGCCTACCTAGAGCGCTCCTTGGGGGAGGCTGTTGGCTACACGCAGAACTCCGTGCCAAATAAACTTTATTCAAGGAAGGGACCAGTGTGTAGCTAGAGTGTATATTTACTTGGTAGAAATCACAAGTAGGTAGGCCTCGTGTTCGCTGGAAACGGTGACCTTATGGCACAAGCCTTGCTTTCCCATTTTGAATGCTCCATGCATGCTGCCTTGAAGTTACCTAAATAACAGTTTTAGGACGAGTCTTTAGTCATTGTAGGCAGGGCTCTGGGAAGGGAACGAGTGTTCTCTGCATCAACAGGGTGCTTTCATAGCCTGGGTGGGAGCCTCTCCTCAGACGCCCTAGAGATAAAGGAAACTTGACGTGAGTTCTTTCCTCCAGGTAAAGCCTTGAATAGCCCTGCCGAAGCTAAGCTTGAAGCAGTTTCCTTGTGGCATTTGTTTTAGGTCTGTTTTCTTTTAAGGTTAGTAAGCTTGTCAAGACACCGAGGACCTCTCGTGGGCACCCTATTCCCTGCAAGAGCACCGAGTACCAGCAGGCTCCACTGGGCTACTAAGAAACATCCAGGCCCGGAAACGTTTCCCAGTCACTGTGTATTTTGTGTGTAGGGCAACACACTGCACTCTTCCTTGGAAGAGCTAGATTTCCTCAGCTCTCCAACAACTCCAGGCAATGTGTTCTCTCAATTCCTATATGTGATGCAAATCTGCCTCATTGCCCTAGGCTGACCGGCACTGAGACACCAAAACTGCTTCGCATTCCTTCTACAAAGTCATACCTTAAGACCCCATCCTTACAGGAGAAAGTCGGCTTGCGTTCCTGCTGTAACCAAAGCACAGTTCTTCCTCTTACACTCCAGGGTTTTAGAAGAAGCTAAGCCCGATAGCCTATCCAGAGCGCTCCCTGGGGGAGGCGGTTGGCTACACGCCGAATTCCATGCAAAATAAACTTTATTCAAGGAAGGAACCAGTGTGTAGCTAGAGTCTATATTTAGTTGGTAGAAATCACAAGGGTTTAGGGTGCGTATTCACTGGAAACGGGGACCTGATGGCACAAGCCTTGCTTTCCCATTTTGAATGTTCCATTCCTGCTGCCTTGAACCTACCTAAATAACAGTTTTAGGACGGGTCTCTAGTGTCTGTCGGCAGGGTTCGGGGAAGGGAACGAGTGTTCACTACATCAACAGGGTGCTTTCATAGACTGGATGGGAGCCTCGCCTGAGACGCTCTAGAGCATAAAGGAAACTTGACGTGAGTCCTTTCCTCAAGGTAAAGCCTAGAATAGCCCTGCCGATGTGGAAGCTTGGAGCAGAGTCTTTGAGGCATTAGCTTTAGGTCTGCTTTCTTTAACGTTAGTGAGCTTTTCAGGAAACGGAGGACCTCGCGTGGGCACCCTATTCCCTGCACGAACACCGAGTAGCGCCAGGTTCCACTAGGCTGCTAAGACACTTCCAGGCCCGAAAACCTTTCCCAGTCACTCTGTGTATGCTGAGTGTAGGGAACACACTGCAAACTTCCTTGGGAGAGCTAGATTTCCTCAGCTCTCCAACAGCTCTAGGAAATGTGTTCTCTCAATTCCTACATGTCATGCAAATATGCCTCATTGCCCTAGGCTGAAGAACTGAGAAACCAATACTGCTTCGCATTCCTTCTACAAAGTCATACCTTAAGACCCCATCCTTACAGGAGAAAGTCGGCTTGCGTTCCTGCTGGAAACAAAGCACAGTTCTTCCTCTTACACTGCAGGGTTTTAGAAGAAGCTAAGCCCGATATCATACCTAGAGCGCTCCTTGTGGGAGGCGGTTGTTACACGCAGGACTCCCTGCCAAATAAACTTTATTCAAGGAAGGGACTAGTGTGTAGCTAGAGTGTATATTTAGTTGGTAGAAATCACAAGGAGGTAGGCTGCGGGTTCGCTGGAAAAGGGGACCTTATGGCACAAGCCTTGCTTTCCCAATTTGAATGCTCCATTCATGCTGCCTTGAAGCTAAGTAAATAACAGTTTTAGGACGGGTCTCTAGTCACTGTACGCAGGGCTCTGAAAAGGGAACGAGTCTTCTCTACATGAACAGGGTGTTTTCATAGCCTGGTTGGATCCTCTCCTGAGACACTCTAGAGATAAAAGGAAACATGTCGTGAGTCTTTTCCTAAAGGTAAAGCCTGGAATAGCCCTGCCGAAGCTAAGGTTGGAGCAGTTTCCTTGAGGCATTAGTTTCAGGTCTGTTTTCTTTTAAGGTTAGTAAGCTTTTCAAGACCCCGAGGACCTCACGTGGGCACCCTATTCCCTGCAAGAACACCGAGTACCGGCAGGCTCCACTGGGCTACTAAGAAACATCCAGGCCCGGAAACTTTTCCCATTCGCTCTTTGTATTTTGTGTGTAGGCCAACACACTACACTCTTCCTTGGAAGAGCTAGATTTCCTCAGCTCTCCAACAACTCCAGGAAATGTGTTCTCTCACGTCCTACATATCATGCAAATCTGCCTCATTGCCCTAGGCTGACCGGCACTGAGAAACCAAAACTGCTTCGCATTCCTTCTACAAAGTCATACCTTAACACCCCATCCTCACAGTCGAAAGTCGGCTTGCGTTTCTGCTGTAACCCCAGCACAGTTCTTCCTCTTACACTCCAGGGTTTTAGAAGAAGCCGAGCCCGATAGCCTACCCAGAGCGATCCCTGGGGGAGGCGGTTGGCTACACGCAGAATTACGTGCCCAATAAACTTTATTTAAGGAAGGGACCAGTGTGTAGCTAGAGTGTATATTTCCTTGGTAGAAATCACAAGGAGGTAGGCTGCATGTTCGCTGGAAACGGGGAACGTATGGCACAAGCCTTGCTTACCCATTTTGAATGCTCCATTCAAGCTGCCTTGAAGCTGCCTAAATAACAATTTTAGGACGGGTCTCTAGTCTCTGTAGGCAAGGCTCTGGGAAGGGAACGAGTGTTCTCTCCATCAACAGGGTGCTTTCATAGCCTGGGTGGGAGCCTCTCCTCAGACGCTCTACAGCTAAAAGGAAACTTGACGTGAGTCCTTTCCTCAAGGTAAAGCCTAGAATAGCCCTGCCGAAGTGGAAGCTTGGAGCGGAGTCCTTGAGGCATTAGTTTCAGGTCTGTTTCCTTTTAAGGTTAGTAAGCTTTTCAGGACACCGAGGACCTCGCCTGGGCACCTTATTCCCTGGAAGACCACCGAGTACCGGCAGTCTCCACTGGGCTACTAAGAAACATCCAGGCCCGGAAACCTTTCCCAGTCACTCTGTGTATTTTGTGTGTAGGCCAACACACTGCACTCTTCCTTGGAAGAGCTAGATTTCCTCAGCTCTCCAACAGCCCCAGGAAATGTGTTCTCTCACGTCCTACATATCATGCAAATCTGCCTCATTGCCCTAGGCTGAGCAGCTCTGAGAAACCAAAACTGCTTCGCATTCCTTCTACAAAGTCATACCTTAAGACCCCATCCTTACAGGAGAAAGTCAGCTTGCGTTTCTGCTGTAACCAAAGCACAGATCTTCCTCTTACACTGCAGGGTTTTAGAAGAAGCTAAGCCAGATAGCCTACCTAGAGCGCTCCTTGGGGGAGGCTGTTGGCTACACGCAGAACTCCGTGCCAAATAAACTTTATTCAAGGAAGGGACCAGTGTGTAGCTAGAGTGTATATTTACTTGGTAGAAATCACAAGTAGGTAGGCCTCGTGTTCGCTGGAAACGGTGACCTTATGGCACAAGCCTTGCTTTCCCATTTTGAATGCTCCATGCATGCTGCCTTGAAGTTACCTAAATAACAGTTTTAGGACGAGTCTTTAGTCATTGTAGGCAGGGCTCTGGGAAGGGAACGAGTGTTCTCTGCATCAACAGGGTGCTTTCATAGCCTGGGTGGGAGCCTCTCCTCAGACGCCCTAGAGATAAAGGAAACTTGACGTGAGTTCTTTCCTCCAGGTAAAGCCTTGAATAGCCCTGCCGAAGCTAAGCTTGAAGCAGTTTCCTTGTGGCATTTGTTTTAGGTCTGTTTTCTTTTAAGGTTAGTAAGCTTGTCAAGACACCGAGGACCTCTCGTGGGCACCCTATTCCCTGCAAGAGCACCGAGTACCAGCAGGCTCCACTGGGCTACTAAGAAACATCCAGGCCCGGAAACGTTTCCCAGTCACTGTGTATTTTGTGTGTAGGGCAACACACTGCACTCTTCCTTGGAAGAGCTAGATTTCCTCAGCTCTCCAACAACTCCAGGCAATGTGTTCTCTCAATTCCTATATGTGATGCAAATCTGCCTCATTGCCCTAGGCTGACCGGCACTGAGACACCAAAACTGCTTCGCATTCCTTCTACAAAGTCATACCTTAAGACCCCATCCTTACAGGAGAAAGTCGGCTTGCGTTCCTGCTGTAACCAAAGCACAGTTCTTCCTCTTACACTCCAGGGTTTTAGAAGAAGCTAAGCCCGATAGCCTATCCAGAGCGCTCCCTGGGGGAGGCGGTTGGCTACACGCCGAATTCCATGCAAAATAAACTTTATTCAAGGAAGGAACCAGTGTGTAGCTAGAGTCTATATTTAGTTGGTAGAAATCACAAGGGTTTAGGGTGCGTATTCACTGGAAACGGGGACCTGATGGCACAAGCCTTGCTTTCCCATTTTGAATGTTCCATTCCTGCTGCCTTGAACCTACCTAAATAACAGTTTTAGGACGGGTCTCTAGTGTCTGTCGGCAGGGTTCGGGGAAGGGAACGAGTGTTCACTACATCAACAGGGTGCTTTCATAGACTGGATGGGAGCCTCGCCTGAGATGCTCTAGAGCATAAAGGAAACTTGACGTGAGTCCTTTCCTCAAGGTAAAGCCTAGAATAGCCCTGCCGATGTGGAAGCTTGGAGCAGAGTCTTTGAGGCATTAGCTTTAGGTCTGCTTTCTTTAACGTTAGTGAGCTTTTCAGGAAACGGAGGACCTCGCGTGGGCACCCTATTCCCTGCACGAACACCGAGTAGCGCCAGGTTCCACTAGGCTGCTAAGACACTTCCAGGCCCGAAAACCTTTCCCAGTCACTCTGTGTATGCTGAGTGTAGGGAACACACTGCAAACTTCCTTGGGAGAGCTAGATTTCCTCAGCTCTCCAACAGCTCCAGGAAATGTGTTCTCTCAATTCCTACATGTCATGCAAATATGCCTCATTGCCCTAGGCTGAAGAACTGAGAAACCAATACTGCTTCGCATTCCTTCTACAAAGTCATACCTTAACACCCCATCCTCACAGTCGAAAGTCGGCTTGCGTTTCTGCTGTAACCCCAGCACAGTTCTTCCTCTTACACTCCAGGGTTTTAGAAGAAGCCGAGCCCGATAGCCTACCCAGAGCGATCCCTGGGGGAGGCGGTTGGCTACACGCAGAATTCCGTGCCCAATAAACTTTATTTAAGGAAGGGACCAGTGTGTAGCTAGAGTGTATATTTCCTTGGTAGAAATCACAAGGAGGTAGGCTGCATGTTCGCTGGAAACGGGGAACGTATGGCACAAGCCTTGCTTACCCATTTTGAATGCTCCATTCAAGCTGCCTTGAAGCTGCCTAAATAACAATTTTAGGACGGGTCTCTAGTCTCTGTAGGCAAGGCTCTGGGAAGGGAACGAGTGTTCTCTCCATCAACAGGGTGCTTTCATAGCCTGGGTGGGAGCCTCTCCTCAGACGCTCTACAGCTAAAAGGAAACTTGACGTGAGTCCTTTCCTCAAGGTAAAGCCTAGAATAGCCCTGCCGAAGTGGAAGCTTGGAGCGGAGTCCTTGAGGCATTAGTTTCAGGTCTGTTTCCTTTTAAGGTTAGTAAGCTTTTCAGGACACCGAGGACCTCGCCTGGGCACCTTATTCCCTGGAAGACCACCGAGTACCGGCAGTCTCCACTGGGCTACTAAGAAACATCCAGGCCCGGAAACCTTTCCCAGTCACTCTGTGTATTTTGTGTGTAGGCCAACACACTGCACTCTTCCTTGGAAGAGCTAGATTTCCTCAGCTCTCCAACAGCCCCAGGAAATGTGTTCTCTCACGTCCTACATATCATGCAAATCTGCCTCATTGCCCTAGGCTGAGCAGCTCTGAGAAACCAAAACTGCTTCGCATTCCTTCTACAAAGTCATACCTTAAGACCCCATCCTTACAGGAGAAAGTCAGCTTGCGTTTCTGCTGTAACCAAAGCACAGATCTTCCTCTTACACTGCAGGGTTTTAGAAGAAGCTAAGCCAGATAGCCTACCTAGAGCGCTCCTTGGGGGAGGCTGTTGGCTACACGCAGAACTCCGTGCCAAATAAACTTTATTCAAGGAAGGGACCAGTGTGTAGCTAGAGTGTATATTTACTTGGTAGAAATCACAAGTAGGTAGGCCTCGTGTTCGCTGGAAACGGTGACCTTATGGCACAAGCCTTGCTTTCCCATTTTGAATGCTCCATGCATGCTGCCTTGAAGTTACCTAAATAACAGTTTTAGGACGAGTCTTTAGTCATTGTAGGCAGGGCTCTGGGAAGGGAACGAGTGTTCTCTGCATCAACAGGGTGCTTTCATAGCCTGGGTGGGAGCCTCTCCTCAGACGCCCTAGAGATAAAGGAAACTTGACGTGAGTTCTTTCCTCCAGGTAAAGCCTTGAATAGCCCTGCCGAAGCTAAGCTTGAAGCAGTTTCCTTGTGGCATTTGTTTTAGGTCTGTTTTCTTTTAAGGTTAGTAAGCTTGTCAAGACACCGAGGACCTCTCGTGGGCACCCTATTCCCTGCAAGAGCACCGAGTACCAGCAGGCTCCACTGGGCTACTAAGAAACATCCAGGCCCGGAAACGTTTCCCAGTCACTGTGTATTTTGTGTGTAGGGCAACACACTGCACTCTTCCTTGGAAGAGCTAGATTTCCTCAGCTCTCCAACAACTCCAGGAAATGTGTTCTCTCAATTCCTATATGTGATGCAAATCTGCCTCATTGCCCTAGGCTGACCGGCACTGAGACACCAAAACTGCTTCGCATTCCTTCTACAAAGTCATACCTTAAGACCCCATCCTTACAGGAGAAAGTCGGCTTGCGTTCCTGCTGTAACCAAAGCACAGTTCTTCCTCTTACACTCCAGGGTTTTAGAAGAAGCTAAGCCCGATAGCCTATCCAGAGCGCTCCCTGGGGGAGGCGGTTGGCTACACGCCGAATTCCATGCAAAATAAACTTTATTCAAGGAAGGAACCAGTGTGTAGCTAGAGTCTATATTTAGTTGGTAGAAATCACAAGGGTTTAGGGTGCGTATTCACTGGAAACGGGGACCTGATGGCACAAGCCTTGCTTTCCCATTTTGAATGTTCCATTCCTGCTGCCTTGAACCTACCTAAATAACAGTTTTAGGACGGGTCTCTAGTGTCTGTCGGCAGGGTTCGGGGAAGGGAACGAGTGTTCACTACATCAACAGGGTGCTTTCATAGACTGGATGGGAGCCTCGCCTGAGACGCTCTAGAGCATAAAGGAAACTTGACGTGAGTCCTTTCCTCAAGGTAAAGCCTAGAATAGCCCTGCCGATGTGGAAGGTTGGAGCAGAGTCTTTGAGGCATTAGCTTTAGGTCTGCTTTCTTTAACGTTAGTGAGCTTTTCAGGAAACGGAGGACCTCGCGTGGGCACCCTATTCCCTGCACGAACACCGAGTAGCGCCAGGTTCCACTAGGCTGCTAAGACACTTCCAGGCCCGAAAACCTTTCCCAGTCACTCTGTGTATGCTGAGTGTAGGGAACACACTGCAAACTTCCTTGGGAGAGCTAGATTTCCTCAGCTCTCCAACAGCTCTAGGAAATGTGTTCTCTCAATTCCTACATGTCATGCAAATATGCCTCATTGCCCTAGGCTGAAGAACTGAGAAACCAATACTGCTTCGCATTCCTTCTACAAAGTCATACCTTAAGACCCCATCCTTACAGGAGAAAGTCGGCTTGCGTTCCTGCTGGAAACAAAGCACAGTTCTTCCTCTTACACTGCAGGGTTTTAGAAGAAGCTAAGCCCGATATCATACCTAGAGCGCTCCTTGTGGGAGGCGGTTGTTACACGCAGGACTCCCTGCCAAATAAACTTTATTCAAGGAAGGGACTAGTGTGTAGCTAGAGTGTATATTTAGTTGGTAGAAATCACAAGGAGGTAGGCTGCGGGTTCGCTGGAAAAGGGGACCTTATGGCACAAGCCTTGCTTTCCCAATTTGAATGCTCCATTCATGCTGCCTTGAAGCTAAGTAAATAACAGTTTTAGGACGGGTCTCTAGTCACTGTACGCAGGGCTATGAAAAGGGAACGAGTCTTCTCTACATGAACAGGGTGTTTTCATAGCCTGGTTGGATCCTCTCCTGAGACACTCTAGAGATAAAAGGAAACATGTCGTGAGTCTTTTCCTAAAGGTAAAGCCTGGAATAGCCCTGCCGAAGCTAAGGTTGGAGCAGTTTCCTTGAGGCATTAGTTTCAGGTCTGTTTTCTTTTAAGGTTAGTAAGCTTTTCAAGACCCCGAGGACCTCGCGTGGGCACCCTATTCCCTGCAAGAACACCGAGTACCGGTAGGCTCCACTGGGCTACTAAGAAACAACCAGGCCCGGAAACTTTTCCCAGTCACTCTTTGTATTTTGTGTGTAGGCCAACACACTACACTCTTCCTTGGAAGAGCTAGATTTCCTCAGCTCTCCAACAACTCCAGGAAATGTGTTCTCTCAAGTCTTATATGTCATGCAAATCTCCCTCATTGCCCTAGGCTGAGCGGCACTGAGAAACCAAAACTGCTTCGCATTCCTGGTACAAAGTCATAACTTAAGATCCCATCCTTACAGGAGAAAGTCGGCTTGCGTTCCTGCTGTAACCAAAGCACAGTTCTTCCTCTTACACTCCAGAGTTTTAGAAGAAGCTAAGCCCGATAGCCTACCCAGAGCGCTCCCTGGGGGAGGCGGTTGGCTACACGCAGAATTCCGTGCCAAATAAACTTTATTCAAGGAAGGGACCAGTGTGTAGCTAGAGTGTATATTTACTTGGTTGAAATCAAAAGGAGGTAGGCCGCGTGTTCGCTGGAAACGGGGACCTTATGGCACAAGCCTTGCTTTCCCATTTTGAATGCCCCATTCATGCTGCTTTGAAGTTACCTAAATAACAGTTTTAGGACGGGTCTCTAGTCTCTGTAGGCAGGGCTCTGGGAAGGGAACGAGTGTTCTCTACATCAACAGGGTGCTTTCATAGCCTGGGTGGGAGCCTCTCCTCAGACGCTTTAGACCTAAAAGGAAACTTGACGTTAGTCCTTTCCTCAAGGTAAAGCCTAGAATAGCCCTGCCGAAGTGGAAGCTTGGAGCGGAGTGCTTGAGGCATTAGTTTCAGGTCTGTTTCCTTTTAAGGTTAGTAAGCTTTTCAGGACACCGAGGACCTCGCCTGGGCACCTTATTCCCTGGAAGACCACCGAGTACCGGCAGTCTCCACTGGGCTACTAAGAAACATCCAGGCCCGGAAACCTTTCCCAGTCACTCTGTGTATTTTGTGTGTAGGCCAACACACTGCACTCTTCCTTGGAAGAGCTAGATTTCCTCAGCTCTCCAACAACTCCAGGAAATGTGTTCTCTCAAGTCCTATATGTCATGTAAATCTGCCTCATTGCCCTAGGCTGATCGGCACTGAGAAACCAAAACTGCTTCGCATTCCTTCTACAAAGTCATACCTTAAGACCCCATCCTTACAGCAGAAAGTAGGCTTGCGTTCCTGCTGTAACCAAAGCACAGTTCTTCCTCTTACACTGCAGGGTTTTAGAAAACCTAAGCCCAATAGCCTACCTAGAGCGCTCCCTGGGGGAGGCGGTTGGCTATACGCAGAACTCCGTGCCAAATAAACTTTATTCAAGGAAGGGAGCAGTGTGTACCTAGAGTATATATTTACTTGGTAGAAATCACAAGGAGGTAGGCCGCGTGTTCGCTGGAAACGGGGATACTATGACACAAGCCTTGCTTACCCATTTTGAATTCTCCATTCATGCTGCCTTGAAGCTACGTAAATAACAGTTTTAGGACGGGTCTCTAGTTACTGTAGACAGGGCTCTGGGAGGGAACGAGTGTTCTCTACATCAACAGGGTGCTTTCATGGCCTAGGTGGGAGCCTCTCCTGAGGCGCTCTAGAGATAAATGGAAACATGTCGTGTGTCCTTTCCTCAAGGTAAAGCCTTGAATAGCTCTGCCGAAGCTAAGTTTGGAGCAGTTTCCTTGAGGCATTAGATTCAGGTCTGTTTTCTTTTAAGGTTAGTAAGCTTTTCAAGACAACGAGGACCTCGTGTGGGCACCCTATTCCCTGCAAGACCACCGAGTACCGACAGGCTCCACTGGGCTATTAAGAAACATCCAGGCCCAGAAACCTTCCCCAGTCACTCTGTGTATTTTGTGTGTAGGCCAACACACGGCACTCTTCCTTGGAAGAGCTAGATTTCCTCAGCTCTCCAACAGCTCCAGGAAATGTGTTTTCTCACGTCCTACATATCATGCAAATCTGCCTCATTGCCCTAGGCTGAGCGGCACTGAGAAACCAAAACTGTTTCGCATTCCTTCTACAAAGTCATTCCTTAAGACTCCATCCTTACAGGAGAAAGTCAGCTTGCGTTCCTGCTGTAACCAAAGCACAGTTCTTCCTCTTACACTGCAGGGTTATAGAAGATGCTAAGCCCGATAGCCTACCTAGAGCGCTCCTTGGGGGAGGCTGTTGGCTACACGCAGAACTCCGTGCCAAATAAACTTTATTCCAGGAAGGGACCAGTGTTTAGCTAGAGTGTATATTTACTTGGTAGAAATCACAAGTAGGTAGGCCGCGTGTTCCCTGGAAACGGAGACCTTATGGCACAAGCCTTGCTTTCCCATTTTGAATGCTCCATTCATGCTGCCTTGACGTTACCTAAATAACAGTTTTAGGACGAGTCTTTAGTCATTGTAGGCAGGGCTCTAGGAAGGGAACGAGTGTTCTCTGCATCAACAGGGTGCTTTCATAGCCTGGGTGGGAGCCTCTCCTCAGACGCCCTAGAGATAAAGGAAACTTGACGTGAGTTCTTTCCTCCAGGTAAAGCCTTGAATAGCCCTGCCGAAGCTAAGCTTGAAGCAGTTTCCTTGTGGCATTTGTTTTAGGTCTGTTTTCTTTTAACGTTAGTAAGCTTTTCAAGACACCGAGGACCTCTCGTGGGCACCCTATTCCCTGCAAGAGCACCGAGTACCAGCAGGCTCCACTGGGCTACTAAGAAACATCCAGGCCCGGAAACATTTCCCAGTCACTGTGAATTTTGTGTGTAGGGCAACACACTGCACTCTTCCTTGGAAGACCTAGATTTCCTGAGCTCTCCAACAACTCCAGGAAATGTGTTCTTGCAAGTCTTATATGTCATGCAAATCTCTCTCATTGTCCTAGGCTGAGCGGCACTGAGAAACCAAAACTACAAGGCATTCCTTCTTTAAAATCAAACCTTAAGACCCCATCCTTACAGGAGAAAGTCGGCTTGCTTTCCTGCTGTAACCAAAGCACAGTTCTTCCTCTTACACTCCAGGGTTTTAGAAGAAGCTAAGCCCGAAAGCCTACCCAGAGAGCTCCCTGGGGGAGGCGGTTGGCTACACGCAGAATTCCGTGCCAAATAAACTTTATTCAAGGAAGGGACCAGTGTGTACCTAGAGTGTATATTTACTGGGTAGAAATCACGAGGTAGGCTGCATGTTCGCTGGAAACGGGGAACTTATGGCACAAGCCTTGCTTACCCATTTTGAATGCTCCATTCAAGCTGCCTTGAAGCTACCTAAATTACAATTTTAGGACGGGTCTCTAGTGTCTGTAGGCAGGGCTCTGGGAAGGGAACGAGTGTTCACTACATCAACAGGGTGCTTTCATAGACTGGATGGGAGCCTCGCCTGAGACGCTCTAGAGCATAAAGGAAACTTGACGTGAGTCCTTTCCTCAAGGTAAAGCCTAGAATAGCCCTGCCGATGTGGAAGCTTGGAGCAGAATCTTTGAGGCATTAGCTTTATGTCTGCTTTCTTTAACGTTAGTGAGCTTTTCAGGAAACGGAGGACCTCGCGTGGGCACCCTATTCCCTGCACGAACACCGAGTACCGCCAGGTTCCACTAGGCTGGTAAGACACTTCCAGGCCCGAAAACCTTTCCCAGTCACTCTGTGTATGCTGAGTGTAGGGCAACACACTGCAAACTTCCTTGGGAGAGCTAGATTTCCTCAGCTCTCCAACAGCTCCAGGAAATGTGTTCTCTCAATTCCTACATGTCATGCAAATATGCCTCATTGCCCTAGGCTGAAGAACTGAGAAAAGAATACTGCTTCGCATTCCTTCTACAAAGTCATACCTTAAGACCCCATCCTTACAGGAGAAAGTCGGCTTGCGTTCCTGCTGGAAACAAAGCACAGTTGTTCCTCTTACACTGCAGGGTTTTAGAAGAAGCTAAGCCCGATATCATACCTAGAGCGCTCCTTGTGGGAGGCGGTTGTTACACGCAGGACTCCCTGCCAAATAAACTTTATTCAAGGAAGGGACTAGTGTGTAGCTAGAGTGTATATTTAGTTGGTAGAAATCACAAGGAGGTAGGCTGCGGGTTCGCTGGAAAAGGGGACCTTATGGCACAAGCCTTGCTTTCCCAATTTGAATGCTCCATTCATGCTGCCTTGAAGCTAAGTAAATAACAGTTTTAGGACGGGTCTCTAGTCACTGTACGCAGGGCTCTGAAAAGGGAACGAGTCTTCTCTACATGAACAGGGTGTTTTCATAGCCTGGTTGGATCCTCTCCTGAGACACTCTAGAGATAAAAGGAAACATGTCGTGAGTCCTTTCCTCAAGGTAAAGCCTAGAATAGCCCTGCCGAAGTGGAAGCTTGGAGCGAGGTCCTTGAGGCATTAGTTTCAAATCTGTTTCCTTTTAAGTTTAGTAAGCTTTTCAAGACACCAAGGACCTCGCGTGGGCACCTTATTCCCTGGAAGACCACCGAGTACCGGCAGTCTCCACTGGGGTACTAAGAAACATCCAGGCCCGGAAACCTTTCCCAGTCACTCTGTGTATTTTGTGTGTAGGCCAACACACTGCACTCTTCCTTGGAAGGGATCTGGGAAGGGAACGAGTGTTCTCTACATCAACAGGGTGCTTTCATAGCCTGGGTGGGAGCCTCGCCTGAGACGCTCTAGAGCTGAAAGGACACTTGACGTGAGTCCTTTCCTCAAGGTAAAGCCTAGAATAGCCCTGCCGATGTGGAAGCTTGGAGCAGAGTCCTTGAGGCATTCGCTTTAGGTGTGCTTTCTTTAACGTTAGTGAGCTTTTCAGGAAACGGAGGACATCGCGTGGGCACCCTATTCCCTGCACGAACACCGAGTACCGGCAGGCTCCACTAGGCTGCTAAGACACTTCCAGGCCCGAAAACCTTTCCCAGTCACTCTGTGTATGCTGAGTGTAGGGCAACACACTGCAAACTTCCTTGGTAGAGCTAGATTTCCTCAGCTCTCCAACAGCTACAGGAAATGTGTTCTTCATGTCCTATATGTCATGCAAATCTGCCTCATTGCCCTAGGATGAGCAGCACTGAGAAACCAAAACTGCTTCGCATTCCTTCTACAAAGTCATACCTTAAGACCACACCCTTACAGGAGAAAGTCGGCTTGCGTTCCTGCTGTAACCAAAGCTCAGTTCTTCTTTTACACTGCAGGGTTTTAGAAGAGGCTAAGCCCGATAGCATACCTAGAGCGCTCCTTGGGGGAGGCGGTTGGCTACACGCAGAACTCTGTGCCAAATAAACTTTATTCAAGGAAGGGACCAGTGTGTAGCTAGAGTGTATATTTACTTGGTAGAAATCACAAGGAGGTAGGCTGCGGGTTCGCTGGAAAAGGGGACCTGATGGCACAATCCTTGCTTACCCATTTTGAATTCTCCATTCAAGCTGCCTTGAAGCTACCTAAATAACAATTTTAGGACAGGTCTCCAGTCTCTGTAGGCAGGGCTCTGGGAAGGGAACGAGTGTTCTCTACATTAACAGGGTGCTTACATAGCCTGGGTGGGAGCCTCTCCTCAGACGCTTTAGTCTTAAAAGGAAACTTGACCTGAGTCCTTTCCTCAAGGTAAAGCCTAGAATAGCCCTGCCGAAGTGGAAGCTTGGAGCGGAGTCCTTGAGGCATTAGTTTCAGGTCTGTTTCCTTTTAAGGTTAGTAAGCTTTTCAAGACACCCAGGACCTCGCGTGGGCACCTAATTCCCTGGAAGACCACCGAGTACCGGCAGTCTCCACTGGGCTACTAAGAAACATCCAGGCCCGGAAACCTTTCCCAGTCACTCTGTGTATTTTGTGTGTAGGCCAACACACTGCACTCTTCCTTGGAAGAGCTAGATTTCCTCAGCTCTCCAACAACTCCAGGAAATGTGTTCTCTCAAGTCCTATATGTCATGCAAATCTCCCTCATTTCCCTAGGCTGATCGGCACTGAGAAACCAAAACTGCTTCGCATTCCTTCTACAAAGTCATACCTTAAGACCCCATCCTTACAGGAGAAAGTAGGCTTGCGTTCCTGCTGTAACCAAAGCACAGTTCTTCCTCTTACACTGCAGAGTTTTAGAAAAGCTAAGCCCAATAGCCTACCTAGAGCGCTCCCTGGGGGAGGCGGTTGGCTATACGCAGAACTCCGTGCCAAATAAACTTTATTCAAGGAAGGGACCAGTGTGTACCTAGAGTATATATTTACTTGGTAGAAATCACAAGGAGGTAGGCCGCATGTTCGCTGGAAACGGGGATACTATGACACAAGCCTTGCTTACCCATTTTGAATTCTCCATTTATGCTGCCTTGAAGCTACGTAAATAACAGTTTTAGGACGGGTCTCTAGTTACTGTAGACAGGGCTCTGGGAGGGAACGAGTGTTCTCTACATCAACAGGGTGCTTTCATAGCCTAGGTGGGAGCCTCTCCTGAGGCGCTCTAGAGATAAAAGGAAACATGTCCTGTGTCCTTTCCTCAAGGTAAAGCCTTGAATAGCCCTGCCGAAGCTAAGTTTGGAGCAGTTTCCTTGAGGCATTAGATTCAGGTCTGTTTTCTTTTAAGGTTAGTAAGCTTTTCAAGACAACGAGGAACTCTCGTGGGCACCCTATTCCCTGCAAGAGCACCGAGTACCAGCAGGCTCCACTGGGCTACTAAGAAACATCCAGGCCCGGAAACATTTCCCAGTCACTCTGTGTATTTTGTGTGTAGGTCAACACATTGCACTCTTCCTTGGAAGAGCTAGATTTCCTCAGCTCTCCAACAACTCCAGGAAATGTGTTCTAGCAAGTCCTATATGTCATGCAAATCTCTCTCATTGCCCTAGGTTGAGCGGCACTGAGAAACCAAAACTACAACGCATTCCTTCTTTAAAGTCAAACCTTAAGACCCCATCCTTACAGGAGAAAGTCGGCTTGCTTTCCTGCTGTAACCAAAGCACAGTTCTTCCTCTTACACTCCAGGGTTTTAGAAGAAGCTAAGCCCGATAGCCTACCCAGAGCGCTCCCAAGGGGAGGCGGTTGGCTACACGCAGAATTCCGTGCCAAATAAACTTTATTCAAGGAAGGGACCAGTGTGTAGCTAGAGTGTATATTTACTTGGTAGAAATCACAAGGAGGTAGGCTGCATGTTCGCTGGAAACGGGGAACTTATGGCACAAGCCTTGCTTACCACTTTTGAATGCTCCATTCAAGCTGCCTTGAAGCTACCTAAATTACAATTTTAGGACGGGTCTCTAGTGTCTGTAGGCAGGGCTCTGGGAAGGGAACGAGTGTTCTCTACATCAACAGGGTGCTTTCATAGCCTGGGTGGGAGCCTCTCCTCAGACGCTCTACAGCTAAAAGGAAACTTGACGTGAGTCCTTTCCTCAAGGTAAAGCCTAGAATAGCCCTGCCGAAGTGGAAGCTTGGAGCGGAGTCCTTGAGGCATTAGTTTCAGGTCTGTTTCCTTTTAAGGTTAGTAAGCTTTTCAGGACACCGAGGACCTCGCCTGGGCACCTTATTCCCTGGAAGACCACCGAGTACCGGCAGTCTCCACTGGGCTACTAAGAAACATCCAGGCCCGGAAACCTTTCCCAGTCACTCTGTGTATTTTGTGTGTAGGCCAACACACTGCACTCTTCCTTGGAAGAGCTAGATTTCCTCAGCTCTCCAACAGCCCCAGGAAATGTGTTCTCTCACGTCCTACATATCATGCAAATCTGCCTCATTGCCCTAGGCTGAGCAGCTCTGAGAAACCAAAACTGCTTCGCATTCCTTCTACAAAGTCATACCTTAAGACCCCATCCTTACAGGAGAAAGTCAGCTTGCGTTTCTGCTGTAACCAAAGCACAGATCTTCCTCTTACACTGCAGGGTTTTAGAAGAAGCTAAGCCAGATAGCCTACCTAGAGCGCTCCTTGGGGGAGGCTGTTGGCTACACGCAGAACTCCGTGCCAAATAAACTTTATTCAAGGAAGGGACCAGTGTGTAGCTAGAGTGTATATTTACTTGGTAGAAATCACAAGTAGGTAGGCCTCGTGTTCGCTGGAAACGGTGACCTTATGGCACAAGCCTTGCTTTCCCATTTTGAATGCTCCATGCATGCTGCCTTGAAGTTACCTAAATAACAGTTTTAGGACGAGTCTTTAGTCATTGTAGGCAGGGCTCTGGGAAGGGAACGAGTGTTCTCTGCATCAACAGGGTGCTTTCATAGCCTGGGTGGGAGCCTCTCCTCAGACGCCCTAGAGATAAAGGAAACTTGACGTGAGTTCTTTCCTCCAGGTAAAGCCTTGAATAGCCCTGCCGAAGCTAAGCTTGAAGCAGTTTCCTTGTGGCATTTGTTTTAGGTCTGTTTTCTTTTAAGGTTAGTAAGCTTGTCAAGACACCGAGGACCTCTCGTGGGCACCCTATTCCCTGCAAGAGCACCGAGTACCAGCAGGCTCCACTGGGCTACTAAGAAACATCCAGGCCCGGAAACGTTTCCCAGTCACTGTGTATTTTGTGTGTAGGGCAACACACTGCACTCTTCCTTGGAAGAGCTAGATTTCCTCAGCTCTCCAACAACTCCAGGAAATGTGTTCTCTCAATTCCTATATGTGATGCAAATCTGCCTCATTGCCCTAGGCTGACCGGCACTGAGACACCAAAACTGCTTCGCATTCCTTCTACAAAGTCATACCTTAAGACCCCATCCTTACAGGAGAAAGTCGGCTTGCGTTCCTGCTGTAACCAAAGCACAGTTCTTCCTCTTACACTCCAGGGTTTTAGAAGAAGCTAAGCCCGATAGCCTATCCAGAGCGCTCCCTGGGGGAGGCGGTTGGCTACACGCCGAATTCCATGCAAAATAAACTTTATTCAAGGAAGGAACCAGTGTGTAGCTAGAGTCTATATTTAGTTGGTAGAAATCACAAGGGTTTAGGGTGCGTATTCACTGGAAACGGGGACCTGATGGCACAAGCCTTGCTTTCCCATTTTGAATGTTCCATTCCTGCTGCCTTGAACCTACCTAAATAACAGTTTTAGGACGGGTCTCTAGTGTCTGTCGGCAGGGTTCGGGGAAGGGAACGAGTGTTCACTACATCAACAGGGTGCTTTCATAGACTGGATGGGAGCCTCGCCTGAGACGCTCTAGAGCATAAAGGAAACTTGACGTGAGTCCTTTCCTCAAGGTAAAGCCTAGAATAGCCCTGCCGATGTGGAAGCTTGGAGCAGAGTCTTTGAGGCATTAGCTTTAGGTCTGCTTTCTTTAACGTTAGTGAGCTTTTCAGGAAACGGAGGACCTCGCGTGGGCACCCTATTCCCTGCACGAACACCGAGTAGCGCCAGGTTCCACTAGGCTGCTAAGACACTTCCAGGCCCGAAAACCTTTCCCAGTCACTCTGTGTATGCTGAGTGTAGGGAACACACTGCAAACTTCCTTGGGAGAGCTAGATTTCCTCAGCTCTCCAACAGCTCTAGGAAATGTGTTCTCTCAATTCCTACATGTCATGCAAATATGCCTCATTGCCCTAGGCTGAAGAACTGAGAAACCAATACTGCTTCGCATTCCTTCTACAAAGTCATACCTTAAGACCCCATCCTTACAGGAGAAAGTCGGCTTGCGTTCCTGCTGGAAACAAAGCACAGTTCTTCCTCTTACACTGCAGGGTTTTAGAAGAAGCTAAGCCCGATATCATACCTAGAGCGCTCCTTGTGGGAGGCGGTTGTTACACGCAGGACTCCCTGCCAAATAAACTTTATTCAAGGAAGGGACTAGTGTGTAGCTAGAGTGTATATTTAGTTGGTAGAAATCACAAGGAGGTAGGCTGCGGGTTCGCTGGAAAAGGGGACCTTATGGCACAAGCCTTGCTTTCCCAATTTGAATGCTCCATTCATGCTGCCTTGAAGCTAAGTAAATAACAGTTTTAGGACGGGTCTCTAGTCACTGTACGCAGGGCTCTGAAAAGGGAACGAGTCTTCTCTACATGAACAGGGTGTTTTCATAGCCTGGTTGGATCCTCTCCTGAGACACTCTAGAGATAAAAGGAAACATGTCGTGAGTCTTTTCCTAAAGGTAAAGCCTGGAATAGCCCTGCCGAAGCTAAGGTTGCAGCAGTTTCCTTGAGGCATTAGTTTCAGGTCTGTTTTCTTTTAAGGTTAGTAAGCTTTTCAAGACCCCGAGGACCTCGCGTGGGCACCCTATTCCCTGCAAGAACACCGAGTACCGGCAGGCTCCACTGGGCTACTAAGAAACATCCAGGCCCGGAAACTTTTCCCATTCGCTCTTTGTATTTTGTGTGTAGGCCAACACACTACACTCTTCCTTGGAAGAGCTAGATTTCCTCAGCTCTCCAACAACTCCAGGAAATGTGTTCTCTCACGTCCTACATATCATGCAAATCTGCCTCATTGCCCTAGGCTGACCGGCACTGAGAAACCAAAACTGCTTCGCATTCCTTCTACAAAGTCATACCTTAACACCCCATCCTCACAGTCGAAAGTCGGCTTGCGTTTCTGCTGTAACCCCAGCACAGTTCTTCCTCTTACACTCCAGGGTTTTAGAAGAAGCCGAGCCCGATAGCCTACCCAGAGCGATCCCTGGGGGAGGCGGTTGGCTACACGCAGAATTACGTGCCCAATAAACTTTATTTAAGGAAGGGACCAGTGTGTAGCTAGAGTGTATATTTCCTTGGTAGAAATCACAAGGAGGTAGGCTGCATGTTCGCTGGAAACGGGGAACGTATGGCACAAGCCTTGCTTACCCATTTTGAATGCTCCATTCAAGCTGCCTTGAAGCTGCCTAAATAACAATTTTAGGACGGGTCTCTAGTCTCTGTAGGCAAGGCTCTGGGAAGGGAACGAGTGTTCTCTCCATCAACAGGGTGCTTTCATAGCCTGGGTGGGAGCCTCTCCTCAGACGCTCTACAGCTAAAAGGAAACTTGACGTGAGTCCTTTCCTCAAGGTAAAGCCTAGAATAGCCCTGCCGAAGTGGAAGCTTGGAGCGGAGTCCTTGAGGCATTAGTTTCAGGTCTGTTTCCTTTTAAGGTTAGTAAGCTTTTCAGGACACCGAGGACCTCGCCTGGGCACCTTATTCCCTGGAAGACCACCGAGTACCGGCAGTCTCCACTGGGCTACTAAGAAACATCCAGGCCCGGAAACCTTTCCCAGTCACTCTGTGTATTTTGTGTGTAGGCCAACACACTGCACTCTTCCTTGGAAGAGCTAGATTTCCTCAGCTCTCCAACAGCCCCAGGAAATGTGTTCTCTCACGTCCTACATATCATGCAAATCTGCCTCATTGCCCTAGGCTGACCGGCACTGAGACACCAAAACTGCTTCGCATTCCTTCTACAAAGTCATACCTTAAGACCCCATCCTTACAGGAGAAAGTCGGCTTGCGTTCCTGCTGTAACCAAAGCACAGTTCTTCCTCTTACACTCCAGGGTTTTAGAAGAAGCTAAGCCCGATAGCCTATCCAGAGCGCTCCCTGGGGGAGGCGGTTGGCTACACGCCGAATTCCATGCAAAATAAACTTTATTCAAGGAAGGAACCAGTGTGTAGCTAGAGTCTATATTTAGTTGGTAGAAATCACAAGGGTTTAGGGTGCGTATTCACTGGAAACGGGGACCTGATGGCACAAGCCTTGCTTTCCCATTTTGAATGTTCCATTCCTGCTGCCTTGAACCTACCTAAATAACAGTTTTAGGACGGGTCTCTAGTGTCTGTCGGCAGGGTTCGGGGAAGGGAACGAGTGTTCACTACATCAACAGGGTGCTTTCATAGACTGGATGGGAGCCTCGCCTGAGACGCTCTAGAGCATAAAGGAAACTTGACGTGAGTCCTTTCCTCAAGGTAAAGCCTAGAATAGCCCTGCCGATGTGGAAGGTTGGAGCAGAGTCTTTGAGGCATTAGCTTTAGGTCTGCTTTCTTTAACGTTAGTGAGCTTTTCAGGAAACGGAGGACCTCGCGTGGGCACCCTATTCCCTGCACGAACACCGAGTAGCGCCAGGTTCCACTAGGCTGCTAAGACACTTCCAGGCCCGAAAACCTTTCCCAGTCACTCTGTGTATGCTGAGTGTAGGGAACACACTGCAAACTTCCTTGGGAGAGCTAGATTTCCTCAGCTCTCCAACAGCTCTAGGAAATGTGTTCTCTCAATTCCTACATGTCATGCAAATATGCCTCATTGCCCTAGGCTGAAGAACTGAGAAACCAATACTGCTTCGCATTCCTTCTACAAAGTCATACCTTAAGACCCCATCCTTACAGGAGAAAGTCGGCTTGCGTTCCTGCTGGAAACAAAGCACAGTTCTTCCTCTTACACTGCAGGGTTTTAGAAGAAGCTAAGCCCGATATCATACCTAGAGCGCTCCTTGTGGGAGGCGGTTGTTACACGCAGGACTCCCTGCCAAATAAACTTTATTCAAGGAAGGGACTAGTGTGTAGCTAGAGTGTATATTTAGTTGGTAGAAATCACAAGGAGGTAGGCTGCGGGTTCGCTGGAAAAGGGGACCTTATGGCACAAGCCTTGCTTTCCCAATTTGAATGCTCCATTCATGCTGCCTTGAAGCTAAGTAAATAACAGTTTTAGGACGGGTCTCTAGTCACTGTACGCAGGGCTCTGAAAAGGGAACGAGTCTTCTCTACATGAACAGGGTGTTTTCATAGCCTGGTTGGATCCTCTCCTGAGACACTCTAGAGATAAAAGGAAACATGTCGTGAGTCTTTTCCTAAAGGTAAAGCCTGGAATAGCCCTGCCGAAGCTAAGGTTGGAGCAGTTTCCTTGAGGCATTAGTTTCAGGTCTGTTTTCTTTTAAGGTTAGTAAGCTTTTCAAGACCCCGAGGACCTCGCGTGGGCACCCTATTCCCTGCAAGAACACCGAGTACCGGCAGGCTCCACTGGGCTACTAAGAAACATCCAGGCCCGGAAACTTTTCCCATTCGCTCTTTGTATTTTGTGTGTAGGCCAACACACTACACTCTTCCTTGGAAGAGCTAGATTTCCTCAGCTCTCCAACAACTCCAGGAAATGTGTTCTCTCACGTCCTACATATCATGCAAATCTGCCTCATTGCCCTAGGCTGACCGGCACTGAGAAACCAAAACTGCTTCGCATTCCTTCTACAAAGTCATACCTTAACACCCCATCCTCACAGTCGAAAGTCGGCTTGCGTTTCTGCTGTAACCCCAGCACAGTTCTTCCTCTTACACTCCAGGGTTTTAGAAGAAGCCGAGCCCGATAGCCTACCCAGAGCGATCCCTGGGGGAGGCGGTTGGCTACACGCAGAATTACGTGCCCAATAAACTTTATTTAAGGAAGGGACCAGTGTGTAGCTAGAGTGTATATTTCCTTGCTAGAAATCACAAGGAGGTAGGCTGCATGTTCGCTGGAAACGGGGAACGTATGGCACAAGCCTTGCTTACCCATTTTGAATGCTCCATTCAAGCTGCCTTGAAGCTGCCTAAATAACAATTTTAGGACGGGTCTCTAGTCTCTGTAGGCAAGGCTCTGGGAAGGGAACGAGTGTTCTCTCCATCAACAGGGTGCTTTCATAGCCTGGGTGGGAGCCTCTCCTCAGACGCTCTACAGCTAAAAGGAAACTTGACGTGAGTCCTTTCCTCAAGGTAAAGCCTAGAATAGCCCTGCCGAAGTGGAAGCTTGGAGCGGAGTCCTTGAGGCATTAGTTTCAGGTCTGTTTCCTTTTAAGGTTAGTAAGCTTTTCAGGACACCGAGGACCTCGCCTGGGCACCTTATTCCCTGGAAGACCACCGAGTACCGGCAGTCTCCACTGGGCTACTAAGAAACATCCAGGCCCGGAAACCTTTCCCAGTCACTCTGTGTATTTTGTGTGTAGGCCAACACACTGCACTCTTCCTTGGAAGAGCTAGATTTCCTCAGCTCTCCAACAGCCCCAGGAAATGTGTTCTCTCACGTCCTACATATCATGCAAATCTGCCTCATTGCCCTAGGCTGAGCAGCTCTGAGAAACCAAAACTGCTTCGCATTCCTTCTACAAAGTCATACCTTAAGACCCCATCCTTACAGGAGAAAGTCAGCTTGCGTTTCTGCTGTAACCAAAGCACAGATCTTCCTCTTACACTGCAGGGTTTTAGAAGAAGCTAAGCCAGATAGCCTACCTAGAGCGCTCCTTGGGGGAGGCTGTTGGCTACACGCAGAACTCCGTGCCAAATAAACTTTATTCAAGGAAGGGACCAGTGTGTAGCTAGAGTGTATATTTACTTGGTAGAAATCACAAGTAGGTAGGCCTCGTGTTCGCTGGAAACGGTGACCTTATGGCACAAGCCTTGCTTTCCCATTTTGAATGCTCCATGCATGCTGCCTTGAAGTTACCTAAATAACAGTTTTAGGACGAGTCTTTAGTCATTGTAGGCAGGGCTCTGGGAAGGGAACGAGTGTTCTCTGCATCAACAGGGTGCTTTCATAGCCTGGGTGGGAGCCTCTCCTCAGACGCCCTAGAGATAAAGGAAACTTGACGTGAGTTCTTTCCTCCAGGTAAAGCCTTGAATAGCCCTGCCGAAGCTAAGCTTGAAGCAGTTTCCTTGTGGCATTTGTTTTAGGTCTGTTTTCTTTTAAGGTTAGTAAGCTTGTCAAGACACCGAGGACCTCTCGTGGGCACCCTATTCCCTGCAAGAGCACCGAGTACCAGCAGGCTCCACTGGGCTACTAAGAAACATCCAGGCCCGGAAACGTTTCCCAGTCACTGTGTATTTTGTGTGTAGGGCAACACACTGCACTCTTCCTTGGAAGAGCTAGATTTCCTCAGCTCTCCAACAACTCCAGGCAATGTGTTCTCTCAATTCCTATATGTGATGCAAATCTGCCTCATTGCCCTAGGCTGACCGGCACTGAGACACCAAAACTGCTTCGCATTCCTTCTACAAAGTCATACCTTAAGACCCCATCCTTACAGGAGAAAGTCGGCTTGCGTTCCTGCTGTAACCAAAGCACAGTTCTTCCTCTTACACTCCAGGGTTTTAGAAGAAGCTAAGCCCGATAGCCTATCCAGAGCGCTCCCTGGGGGAGGCGGTTGGCTACACGCCGAATTCCATGCAAAATAAACTTTATTCAAGGAAGGAACCAGTGTGTAGCTAGAGTCTATATTTAGTTGGTAGAAATCACAAGGGTTTAGGGTGCGTATTCACTGGAAACGGGGACCTGATGGCACAAGCCTTGCTTTCCCATTTTGAATGTTCCATTCCTGCTGCCTTGAACCTACCTAAATAACAGTTTTAGGACGGGTCTCTAGTGTCTGTCGGCAGGGTTCGGGGAAGGGAACGAGTGTTCACTACATCAACAGGGTGCTTTCATAGACTGGATGGGAGCCTCGCCTGAGACGCTCTAGAGCATAAAGGAAACTTGACGTGAGTCCTTTCCTCAAGGTAAAGCCTAGAATAGCCCTGCCGATGTGGAAGGTTGGAGCAGAGTCTTTGAGGCATTAGCTTTAGGTCTGCTTTCTTTAACGTTAGTGAGCTTTTCAGGAAACGGAGGACCTCGCGTGGGCACCCTATTCCCTGCACGAACACCGAGTAGCGCCAGGTTCCACTAGGCTGCTAAGACACTTCCAGGCCCGAAAACCTTTCCCAGTCACTCTGTGTATGCTGAGTGTAGGGAACACACTGCAAACTTCCTTGGGAGAGCTAGATTTCCTCAGCTCTCCAACAGCTCTAGGAAATGTGTTCTCTCAATTCCTACATGTCATGCAAATATGCCTCATTGCCCTAGGCTGAAGAACTGAGAAACCAATACTGCTTCGCATTCCTTCTACAAAGTCATACCTTAAGACCCCATCCTTACAGGAGAAAGTCGGCTTGCGTTCCTGCTGGAAACAAAGCACAGTTCTTCCTCTTACACTGCAGGGTTTTAGAAGAAGCTAAGCCCGATATCATACCTAGAGCGCTCCTTGTGGGAGGCGGTTGTTACACGCAGGACTCCCTGCCAAATAAACTTTATTCAAGGAAGGGACTAGTGTGTAGCTAGAGTGTATATTTAGTTGGTAGAAATCACAAGGAGGTAGGCTGCGGGTTCGCTGGAAAAGGGGACCTTATGGCACAAGCCTTGCTTTCCCAATTTGAATGCTCCATTCATGCTGCCTTGAAGCTAAGTAAATAACAGTTTTAGGACGGGTCTCTAGTCACTGTACGCAGGGCTCTGAAAAGGGAACGAGTCTTCTCTACATGAACAGGGTGTTTTCATAGCCTGGTTGGATCCTCTCCTGAGACACTCTAGAGATAAAAGGAAACATGTCGTGAGTCTTTTCCTAAAGGTAAAGCCTGGAATAGCCCTGCCGAAGCTAAGGTTGCAGCAGTTTCCTTGAGGCATTAGTTTCAGGTCTGTTTTCTTTTAAGGTTAGTAAGCTTTTCAAGACCCCGAGGACCTCGCGTGGGCACCCTATTCCCTGCAAGAACACCGAGTACCGGCAGGCTCCACTGGGCTACTAAGAAACATCCAGGCCCGGAAACTTTTCCCATTCGCTCTTTGTATTTTGTGTGTAGGCCAACACACTACACTCTTCCTTGGAAGAGCTAGATTTCCTCAGCTCTCCAACAACTCCAGGAAATGTGTTCTCTCACGTCCTACATATCATGCAAATCTGCCTCATTGCCCTAGGCTGACCGGCACTGAGAAACCAAAACTGCTTCGCATTCCTTCTACAAAGTCATACCTTAACACCCCATCCTCACAGTCGAAAGTCGGCTTGCGTTTCTGCTGTAACCCCAGCACAGTTCTTCCTCTTACACTCCAGGGTTTTAGAAGAAGCCGAGCCCGATAGCCTACCCAGAGCGATCCCTGGGGGAGGCGGTTGGCTACACGCAGAATTACGTGCCCAATAAACTTTATTTAAGGAAGGGACCAGTGTGTAGCTAGAGTGTATATTTCCTTGGTAGAAATCACAAGGAGGTAGGCTGCATGTTCGCTGGAAACGGGGAACGTATGGCACAAGCCTTGCTTACCCATTTTGAATGCTCCATTCAAGCTGCCTTGAAGCTGCCTAAATAACAATTTTAGGACGGGTCTCTAGTCTCTGTAGGCAAGGCTCTGGGAAGGGAACGAGTGTTCTCTCCATCAACAGGGTGCTTTCATAGCCTGGGTGGGAGCCTCTCCTCAGACGCTCTACAGCTAAAAGGAAACTTGACGTGAGTCCTTTCCTCAAGGTAAAGCCTAGAATAGCCCTGCCGAAGTGGAAGCTTGGAGCGGAGTCCTTGAGGCATTAGTTTCAGGTCTGTTTCCTTTTAAGGTTAGTAAGCTTTTCAGGACACCGAGGACCTCGCCTGGGCACCTTATTCCCTGGAAGACCACCGAGTACCGGCAGTCTCCACTGGGCTACTAAGAAACATCCAGGCCCGGAAACCTTTCCCAGTCACTCTGTGTATTTTGTGTGTAGGCCAACACACTGCACTCTTCCTTGGAAGAGCTAGATTTCCTCAGCTCTCCAACAGCCCCAGGAAATGTGTTCTCTCACGTCCTACATATCATGCAAATCTGCCTCATTGCCCTAGGCTGACCGGCACTGAGACACCAAAACTGCTTCGCATTCCTTCTACAAAGTCATACCTTAAGACCCCATCCTTACAGGAGAAAGTCGGCTTGCGTTCCTGCTGTAACCAAAGCACAGTTCTTCCTCTTACACTCCAGGGTTTTAGAAGAAGCTAAGCCCGATAGCCTATCCAGAGCGCTCCCTGGGGGAGGCGGTTGGCTACACGCCGAATTCCATGCAAAATAAACTTTATTCAAGGAAGGAACCAGTGTGTAGCTAGAGTCTATATTTAGTTGGTAGAAATCACAAGGGTTTAGGGTGTGTATTCACTGGAAACGGGGACCTGATGGCACAAGCCTTGCTTTCCCATTTTGAATGTTCCATTCCTGCTGCCTTGAACCTACCTAAATAACAGTTTTAGGACGGGTCTCTAGTGTCTGTCGGCAGGGTTCGGGGAAGGGAACGAGTGTTCACTACATCAACAGGGTGCTTTCATAGACTGGATGGGAGCCTCGCCTGAGACGCTCTAGAGCATAAAGGAAACTTGACGTGAGTCCTTTCCTCAAGGTAAAGCCTAGAATAGCCCTGCCGATGTGGAAGGTTGGAGCAGAGTCTTTGAGGCATTAGCTTTAGGTCTGCTTTCTTTAACGTTAGTGAGCTTTTCAGGAAACGGAGGACCTCGCGTGGGCACCCTATTCCCTGCACGAACACCGAGTAGCGCCAGGTTCCACTAGGCTGCTAAGACACTTCCAGGCCCGAAAACCTTTCCCAGTCACTCTGTGTATGCTGAGTGTAGGGAACACACTGCAAACTTCCTTGGGAGAGCTAGATTTCCTCAGCTCTCCAACAGCTCTAGGAAATGTGTTCTCTCAATTCCTACATGTCATGCAAATATGCCTCATTGCCCTAGGCTGAAGAACTGAGAAACCAATACTGCTTCGCATTCCTTCTACAAAGTCATACCTTAAGACCCCATCCTTACAGGAGAAAGTCGGCTTGCGTTCCTGCTGGAAACAAAGCACAGTTCTTCCTCTTACACTGCAGGGTTTTAGAAGAAGCTAAGCCCGATATCATACCTAGAGCGCTCCTTGTGGGAGGCGGTTGTTACACGCAGGACTCCCTGCCAAATAAACTTTATTCAAGGAAGGGACTAGTGTGTAGCTAGAGTGTATATTTAGTTGGTAGAAATCACAAGGAGGTAGGCTGCGGGTTCGCTGGAAAAGGGGACCTTATGGCACAAGCCTTGCTTTCCCAATTTGAATGCTCCATTCATGCTGCCTTGAAGCTAAGTAAATAACAGTTTTAGGACGGGTCTCTAGTCACTGTACGCAGGGCTCTGAAAAGGGAACGAGTCTTCTCTACATGAACAGGGTGTTTTCATAGCCTGGTTGGATCCTCTCCTGAGACACTCTAGAGATAAAAGGAAACATGTCGTGAGTCTTTTCCTAAAGGTAAAGCCTGGAATAGCCCTGCCGAAGCTAAGGTTGGAGCAGTTTCCTTGAGGCATTAGTTTCAGGTCTGTTTTCTTTTAAGGTTAGTAAGCTTTTCAAGACCCCGAGGACCTCGCGTGGGCACCCTATTCCCTGCACGAACACCGAGTAGCGCCAGGTTCCACTAGGCTGCTAAGACACTTCCAGGCCCGAAAACCTTTCCCAGTCACTCTGTGTATGCTGAGTGTAGGGAACACACTGCAAACTTCCTTGGGAGAGCTAGATTTCCTCAGCTCTCCAACAGCTCCAGGAAATGTGTTCTCTCAATTCCTACATGTCATGCAAATATGCCTCATTGCCCTAGGCTGAAGAACTGAGAAACCAATACTGCTTCGCATTCCTTCTACAAAGTCATACCTTAACACCCCATCCTCACAGTCGAAAGTCGGCTTGCGTTTCTGCTGTAACCCCAGCACAGTTCTTCCTCTTACACTCCAGGGTTTTAGAAGAAGCCGAGCCCGATAGCCTACCCAGAGCGATCCCTGGGGGAGGCGGTTGGCTACACGCAGAATTCCGTGCCCAATAAACTTTATTTAAGGAAGGGACCAGTGTGTAGCTAGAGTGTATATTTCCTTGGTAGAAATCACAAGGAGGTAGGCTGCATGTTCGCTGGAAACGGGGAACGTATGGCACAAGCCTTGCTTACCCATTTTGAATGCTCCATTCAAGCTGCCTTGAAGCTGCCTAAATAACAATTTTAGGACGGGTCTCTAGTCTCTGTAGGCAAGGCTCTGGGAAGGGAACGAGTGTTCTCTCCATCAACAGGGTGCTTTCATAGCCTGGGTGGGAGCCTCTCCTCAGACGCTCTACAGCTAAAAGGAAACTTGACGTGAGTCCTTTCCTCAAGGTAAAGCCTAGAATAGCCCTGCCGAAGTGGAAGCTTGGAGCGGAGTCCTTGAGGCATTAGTTTCAGGTCTGTTTCCTTTTAAGGTTAGTAAGCTTTTCAGGACACCGAGGACCTCGCCTGGGCACCTTATTCCCTGGAAGACCACCGAGTACCGGCAGTCTCCACTGGGCTACTAAGAAACATCCAGGCCCGGAAACCTTTCCCAGTCACTCTGTGTATTTTGTGTGTAGGCCAACACACTGCACTCTTCCTTGGAAGAGCTAGGTTTCCTCAGCTCTCCAACAGCCCCAGGAAATGTGTTCTCTCACGTCCTACATATCATGCAAATCTGCCTCATTGCCCTAGGCTGAGCAGCTCTGAGAAACCAAAACTGCTTCGCATTCCTTCTACAAAGTCATACCTTAAGACCCCATCCTTACAGGAGAAAGTCAGCTTGCGTTTCTGCTGTAACCAAAGCACAGATCTTCCTCTTACACTGCAGGGTTTTAGAAGAAGCTAAGCCAGATAGCCTACCTAGAGCGCTCCTTGGGGGAGGCTGTTGGCTACACGCAGAACTCCGTGCCAAATAAACTTTATTCAAGGAAGGGACCAGTGTGTAGCTAGAGTGTATATTTACTTGGTAGAAATCACAAGTAGGTAGGCCTCGTGTTCGCTGGAAACGGTGACCTTATGGCACAAGCCTTGCTTTCCCATTTTGAATGCTCCATGCATGCTGCCTTGAAGTTACCTAAATAACAGTTTTAGGACGAGTCTTTAGTCATTGTAGGCAGGGCTCTGGGAAGGGAACGAGTGTTCTCTGCATCAACAGGGTGCTTTCATAGCCTGGGTGGGAGCCTCTCCTCAGACGCCCTAGAGATAAAGGAAACTTGACGTGAGTTCTTTCCTCCAGGTAAAGCCTTGAATAGCCCTGCCGAAGCTAAGCTTGAAGCAGTTTCCTTGTGGCATTTGTTTTAGGTCTGTTTTCTTTTAAGGTTAGTAAGCTTGTCAAGACACCGAGGACCTCTCGTGGGCACCCTATTCCCTGCAAGAGCACCGAGTACCAGCAGGCTCCACTGGGCTACTAAGAAACATCCAGGCCCGGAAACGTTTCCCAGTCACTGTGTATTTTGTGTGTAGGGCAACACACTGCACTCTTCCTTGGAAGAGCTAGATTTCCTCAGCTCTCCAACAACTCCAGGAAATGTGTTCTCTCAATTCCTATATGTGATGCAAATCTGCCTCATTGCCCTAGGCTGACCGGCACTGAGACACCAAAACTGCTTCGCATTCCTTCTACAAAGTCATACCTTAAGACCCCATCCTTACAGGAGAAAGTCGGCTTGCGTTCCTGCTGTAACCAAAGCACAGTTCTTCCTCTTACACTCCAGGGTTTTAGAAGAAGCTAAGCCCGATAGCCTATCCAGAGCGCTCCCTGGGGGAGGCGGTTGGCTACACGCCGAATTCCATGCAAAATAAACTTTATTCAAGGAAGGAACCAGTGTGTAGCTAGAGTCTATATTTAGTTGGTAGAAATCACAAGGGTTTAGGGTGCGTATTCACTGGAAACGGGGACCTGATGGCACAAGCCTTGCTTTCCCATTTTGAATGTTCCATTCCTGCTGCCTTGAACCTACCTAAATAACAGTTTTAGGACGGGTCTCTAGTGTCTGTCGGCAGGGTTCGGGGAAGGGAACGAGTGTTCACTACATCAACAGGGTGCTTTCATAGACTGGATGGGAGCCTCGCCTGAGACGCTCTAGAGCATAAAGGAAACTTGACGTGAGTCCTTTCCTCAAGGTAAAGCCTAGAATAGCCCTGCCGATGTGGAAGGTTGGAGCAGAGTCTTTGAGGCATTAGCTTTAGGTCTGCTTTCTTTAACGTTAGTGAGCTTTTCAGGAAACGGAGGACCTCGCGTGGGCACCCTATTCCCTGCACGAACACCGAGTAGCGCCAGGTTCCACTAGGCTGCTAAGACACTTCCAGGCCCGAAAACCTTTCCCAGTCACTCTGTGTATGCTGAGTGTAGGGAACACACTGCAAACTTCCTTGGGAGAGCTAGATTTCCTCAGCTCTCCAACAGCTCTAGGAAATGTGTTCTCTCAATTCCTACATGTCATGCAAATATGCCTCATTGCCCTAGGCTGAAGAACTGAGAAACCAATACTGCTTCGCATTCCTTCTACAAAGTCATACCTTAAGACCCCATCCTTACAGGAGAAAGTCGGCTTGCGTTCCTGCTGGAAACAAAGCACAGTTCTTCCTCTTACACTGCAGGGTTTTAGAAGAAGCTAAGCCCGATATCATACCTAGAGCGCTCCTTGTGGGAGGCGGTTGTTACACGCAGGACTCCCTGCCAAATAAACTTTATTCAAGGAAGGGACTAGTGTGTAGCTAGAGTGTATATTTAGTTGGTAGAAATCACAAGGAGGTAGGCTGCGGGTTCGCTGGAAAAGGGGACCTTATGGCACAAGCCTTGCTTTCCCAATTTGAATGCTCCATTCATGCTGCCTTGAAGCTAAGTAAATAACAGTTTTAGGACGGGTCTCTAGTCACTGTACGCAGGGCTCTGAAAAGGGAACGAGTCTTCTCTACATGAACAGGGTGTTTTCATAGCCTGGTTGGATCCTCTCCTGAGACACTCTAGAGATAAAAGGAAACATGTCGTGAGTCTTTTCCTAAAGGTAAAGCCTGGAATAGCCCTGCCGAAGCTAAGGTTGGAGCAGTTTCCTTGAGGCATTAGTTTCAGGTCTGTTTTCTTTTAAGGTTAGTAAGCTTTTCAAGACCCCGAGGACCTCACGTGGGCACCCTATTCCCTGCAAGAACACCGAGTACCGGCAGGCTCCACTGGGCTACTAAGAAACATCCAGGCCCGGAAACTTTTCCCATTCGCTCTTTGTATTTTGTGTGTAGGCCAACACACTACACTCTTCCTTGGAAGAGCTAGATTTCCTCAGCTCTCCAACAACTCCAGGAAATGTGTTCTCTCACGTCCTACATATCATGCAAATCTGCCTCATTGCCCTAGGCTGACCGGCACTGAGAAACCAAAACTGCTTCGCATTCCTTCTACAAAGTCATACCTTAACACCCCATCCTCACAGTCGAAAGTCGGCTTGCGTTTCTGCTGTAACCCCAGCACAGTTCTTCCTCTTACACTCCAGGGTTTTAGAAGAAGCCGAGCCCGATAGCCTACCCAGAGCGATTCCTGGGGGAGGCGGTTGGCTACACGCAGAATTACGTGCCCAATAAACTTTATTTAAGGAAGGGACCAGTGTGTAGCTAGAGTGTATATTTCCTTGGTAGAAATCACAAGGAGGTAGGCTGCATGTTCGCTGGAAACGGGGAACGTATGGCACAAGCCTTGCTTACCCATTTTGAATGCTCCATTCAAGCTGCCTTGAAGCTGCCTAAATAACAATTTTAGGACGGGTCTCTAGTCTCTGTAGGCAAGGCTCTGGGAAGGGAACGAGTGTTCTCTCCATCAACAGGGTGCTTTCATAGCCTGGGTGGGAGCCTCTCCTCAGACGCTCTACAGCTAAAAGGAAACTTGACGTGAGTCCTTTCCTCAAGGTAAAGCCTAGAATAGCCCTGCCGAAGTGGAAGCTTGGAGCGGAGTCCTTGAGGCATTAGTTTCAGGTCTGTTTCCTTTTAAGGTTAGTAAGCTTTTCAGGACACCGAGGACCTCGCCTGGGCACCTTATTCCCTGGAAGACCACCGAGTACCGGCAGTCTCCACTGGGCTACTAAGAAACATCCAGGCCCGGAAACCTTTCCCAGTCACTCTGTGTATTTTGTGTGTAGGCCAACACACTGCACTCTTCCTTGGAAGAGCTAGATTTCCTCAGCTCTCCAACAGCCCCAGGAAATGTGTTCTCTCACGTCCTACATATCATGCAAATCTGCCTCATTGCCCTAGGCTGAGCAGCTCTGAGAAACCAAAACTGCTTCGCATTCCTTCTACAAAGTCATACCTTAAGACCCCATCCTTACAGGAGAAAGTCAGCTTGCGTTTCTGCTGTAACCAAAGCACAGATCTTCCTCTTACACTGCAGGGTTTTAGAAGAAGCTAAGCCAGATAGCCTACCTAGAGCGCTCCTTGGGGGAGGCTGTTGGCTACACGCAGAACTCCGTGCCAAATAAACTTTATTCAAGGAAGGGACCAGTGTGTAGCTAGAGTGTATATTTACTTGGTAGAAATCACAAGTAGGTAGGCCTCGTGTTCGCTGGAAACGGTGACCTTATGGCACAAGCCTTGCTTTCCCATTTTGAATGCTCCATGCATGCTGCCTTGAAGTTACCTAAATAACAGTTTTAGGACGAGTCTTTAGTCATTGTAGGCAGGGCTCTGGGAAGGGAACGAGTGTTCTCTGCATCAACAGGGTGCTTTCATAGCCTGGGTGGGAGCCTCTCCTCAGACGCCCTAGAGATAAAGGAAACTTGACGTGAGTTCTTTCCTCCAGGTAAAGCCTTGAATAGCCCTGCCGAAGCTAAGCTTGAAGCAGTTTCCTTGTGGCATTTGTTTTAGGTCTGTTTTCTTTTAAGGTTAGTAAGCTTGTCAAGACACCGAGGACCTCTCGTGGGCACCCTATTCCCTGCAAGAGCACCGAGTACCAGCAGGCTCCACTGGGCTACTAAGAAACATCCAGGCCCGGAAACGTTTCCCAGTCACTGTGTATTTTGTGTGTAGGGCAACACACTGCACTCTTCCTTGGAAGAGCTAGATTTCCTCAGCTCTCCAACAACTCCAGGAAATGTGTTCTCTCAATTCCTATATGTGATGCAAATCTGCCTCATTGCCCTAGGCTGACCGGCACTGAGACACCAAAACTGCTTCGCATTCCTTCTACAAAGTCATACCTTAAGACCCCATCCTTACAGGAGAAAGTCGGCTTGCGTTCCTGCTGTAACCAAAGCACAGTTCTTCCTCTTACACTCCAGGGTTTTAGAAGAAGCTAAGCCCGATAGCCTATCCAGAGCGCTCCCTGGGGGAGGCGGTTGGCTACACGCCGAATTCCATGCAAAATAAACTTTATTCAAGGAAGGAACCAGTGTGTAGCTAGAGTCTATATTTAGTTGGTAGAAATCACAAGGGTTTAGGGTGCGTATTCACTGGAAACGGGGACCTGATGGCACAAGCCTTGCTTTCCCATTTTGAATGTTCCATTCCTGCTGCCTTGAACCTACCTAAATAACAGTTTTAGGACGGGTCTCTAGTGTCTGTCGGCAGGGTTCGGGGAAGGGAACGAGTGTTCACTACATCAACAGGGTGCTTTCATAGACTGGATGGGAGCCTCGCCTGAGACGCTCTAGAGCATAAAGGAAACTTGACGTGAGTCCTTTCCTCAAGGTAAAGCCTAGAATAGCCCTGCCGATGTGGAAGCTTGGAGCAGAGTCTTTGAGGCATTAGCTTTAGGTCTGCTTTCTTTAACGTTAGTGAGCTTTTCAGGAAACGGAGGACCTCGCGTGGGCACCCTATTCCCTGCACGAACACCGAGTAGCGCCAGGTTCCACTAGGCTGCTAAGACACTTCCAGGCCCGAAAACCTTTCCCAGTCACTCTGTGTATGCTGAGTGTAGGGAACACACTGCAAACTTCCTTGGGAGAGCTAGATTTCCTCAGCTCTCCAACAGCTCTAGGAAATGTGTTCTCTCAATTCCTACATGTCATGCAAATATGCCTCATTGCCCTAGGCTGAAGAACTGAGAAACCAATACTGCTTCGCATTCCTTCTACAAAGTCATACCTTAAGACCCCATCCTTACAGGAGAAAGTCGGCTTGCGTTCCTGCTGGAAACAAAGCACAGTTCTTCCTCTTACACTGCAGGGTTTTAGAAGAAGCTAAGCCCGATATCATACCTAGAGCGCTCCTTGTGGGAGGCGGTTGTTACACGCAGGACTCCCTGCCAAATAAACTTTATTCAAGGAAGGGACTAGTGTGTAGCTAGAGTGTATATTTAGTTGGTAGAAATCACAAGGAGGTAGGCTGCGGGTTCGCTGGAAAAAGGGACCTTATGGCACAAGCCTTGCTTTCCCAATTTGAATGCTCCATTCATGCTGCCTTGAAGCTAAGTAAATAACAGTTTTAGGACGGGTCTCTAGTCACTGTACGCAGGGCTCTGAAAAGGGAACGAGTCTTCTCTACATGAACAGGGTGTTTTCATAGCCTGGTTGGATCCTCTCCTGAGACACTCTAGAGATAAAAGGAAACATGTCGTGAGTCTTTTCCTAAAGGTAAAGCCTGGAATAGCCCTGCCGAAGCTAAGGTTGGAGCAGTTTCCTTGAGGCATTAGTTTCAGGTCTGTTTTCTTTTAAGGTTAGTAAGCTTTTCAAGACCCCGAGGACCTCGCGTGGGCACCCTATTCCCTGCAAGAACACCGAGTACCGGTAGGCTCCACTGGGCTACTAAGAAACAACCAGGCCCGGAAACTTTTCCCAGTCACTCTTTGTATTTTGTGTGTAGGCCAACACACTACACTCTTCCTTGGAAGAGCTAGATTTCCTCAGCTCTCCAACAACTCCAGGAAATGTGTTCTCTCAAGTCTTATATGTCATGCAAATCTCCCTCATTGCCCTAGGCTGAGCGGCACTGAGAAACCAAAACTGCTTCGCATTCCTGGTACAAAGTCATAACTTAAGATCCCATCCTTACAGGAGAAAGTCGGCTTGCGTTCCTGCTGTAACCAAAGCACAGTTCTTCCTCTTACACTCCAGAGTTTTAGAAGAAGCTAAGCCCGATAGCCTACCCAGAGCGCTCCCTGGGGGAGGCGGTTGGCTACACGCAGAATTCCGTGCCAAATAAACTTTATTCAAGGAAGGGACCAGTGTGTAGCTAGAGTGTATATTTACTTGGTTGAAATCAAAAGGAGGTAGGCCGCGTGTTCGCTGGAAACGGGGACCTTATGGCACAAGCCTTGCTTTCCCATTTTGAATGCCCCATTCATGCTGCTTTGAAGTTACCTAAATAACAGTTTTAGGACGGGTCTCTAGTCTCTGTAGGCAGGGCTCTGGGAAGGGAACGAGTGTTCTCTACATCAACAGGGTGCTTTCATAGCCTGGGTGGGAGCCTCTCCTCAGACGCTTTAGACCTAAAAGGAAACTTGACGTTAGTCCTTTCCTCAAGGTAAAGCCTAGAATAGCCCTGCCGAAGTGGAAGCTTGGAGCGGAGTGCTTGAGGCATTAGTTTCAGGTCTGTTTCCTTTTAAGGTTAGTAAGCTTTTCAGGACACCGAGGACCTCGCCTGGGCACCTTATTCCCTGGAAGACCACCGAGTACCGGCAGTCTCCACTGGGCTACTAAGAAACATCCAGGCCCGGAAACCTTTCCCAGTCACTCTGTGTATTTTGTGTGTAGGCCAACACACTGCACTCTTCCTTGGAAGAGCTAGATTTCCTCAGCTCTCCAACAACTCCAGGAAATGTGTTCTCTCAAGTCCTATATGTCATGTAAATCTGCCTCATTGCCCTAGGCTGATCGGCACTGAGAAACCAAAACTGCTTCGCATTCCTTCTACAAAGTCATACCTTAAGACCCCATCCTTACAGCAGAAAGTAGGCTTGCGTTCCTGCTGTAACCAAAGCACAGTTCTTCCTCTTACACTGCAGGGTTTTAGAAAACCTAAGCCCAATAGCCTACCTAGAGCGCTCCCTGGGGGAGGCGGTTGGCTATACGCAGAACTCCGTGCCAAATAAACTTTATTCAAGGAAGGGAGCAGTGTGTACCTAGAGTATATATTTACTTGGTAGAAATCACAAGGAGGTAGGCCGCGTGTTCGCTGGAAACGGGGATACTATGACACAAGCCTTGCTTACCCATTTTGAATTCTCCATTCATGCTGCCTTGAAGCTACGTAAATAACAGTTTTAGGACGGGTCTCTAGTTACTGTAGACAGGGCTCTGGGAGGGAACGAGTGTTCTCTACATCAACAGGGTGCTTTCATGGCCTAGGTGGGAGCCTCTCCTGAGGCGCTCTAGAGATAAATGGAAACATGTCGTGTGTCCTTTCCTCAAGGTAAAGCCTTGAATAGCTCTGCCGAAGCTAAGTTTGGAGCAGTTTCCTTGAGGCATTAGATTCAGGTCTGTTTTCTTTTAAGGTTAGTAAGCTTTTCAAGACAACGAGGACCTCGTGTGGGCACCCTATTCCCTGCAAGACCACCGAGTACCGACAGGCTCCACTGGGCTATTAAGAAACATCCAGGCCCAGAAACCTTCCCCAGTCACTCTGTGTATTTTGTGTGTAGGCCAACACACGGCACTCTTCCTTGGAAGAGCTAGATTTCCTCAGCTCTCCAACAGCTCCAGGAAATGTGTTTTCTCACGTCCTACATATCATGCAAATCTGCCTCATTGCCCTAGGCTGAGCGGCACTGAGAAACCAAAACTGTTTCGCATTCCTTCTACAAAGTCATTCCTTAAGACTCCATCCTTACAGGAGAAAGTCAGCTTGCGTTCCTGCTGTAACCAAAGCACAGTTCTTCCTCTTACACTGCAGGGTTATAGAAGATGCTAAGCCCGATAGCCTACCTAGAGCGCTCCTTGGGGGAGGCTGTTGGCTACACGCAGAACTCCGTGCCAAATAAACTTTATTCCAGGAAGGGACCAGTGTTTAGCTAGAGTGTATATTTACTTGGTAGAAATCACAAGTAGGTAGGCCGCGTGTTCCCTGGAAACGGAGACCTTATGGCACAAGCCTTGCTTTCCCATTTTGAATGCTCCATTCATGCTGCCTTGACGTTACCTAAATAACAGTTTTAGGACGAGTCTTTAGTCATTGTAGGCAGGGCTCTAGGAAGGGAACGAGTGTTCTCTGCATCAACAGGGTGCTTTCATAGCCTGGGTGGGAGCCTCTCCTCAGACGCCCTAGAGATAAAGGAAACTTGACGTGAGTTCTTTCCTCCAGGTAAAGCCTTGAATAGCCCTGCCGAAGCTAAGCTTGAAGCAGTTTCCTTGTGGCATTTGTTTTAGGTCTGTTTTCTTTTAACGTTAGTAAGCTTTTCAAGACACCGAGGACCTCTCGTGGGCACCCTATTCCCTGCAAGAGCACCGAGTACCAGCAGGCTCCACTGGGCTACTAAGAAACATCCAGGCCCGGAAACATTTCCCAGTCACTGTGAATTTTGTGTGTAGGGCAACACACTGCACTCTTCCTTGGAAGACCTAGATTTCCTGAGCTCTCCAACAACTCCAGGAAATGTGTTCTTGCAAGTCTTATATGTCATGCAAATCTCTCTCATTGTCCTAGGCTGAGCGGCACTGAGAAACCAAAAATACAAGGCATTCCTTCTTTAAAGTCAAACCTTAAGACCCCATCCTTACAGGAGAAAGTCGGCTTGCTTTCCTGCTGTAACCAAAGCACAGTTCTTCCTCTTACACTCCAGGGTTTTAGAAGAAGCTAAGCCCGATAGCCTACCCAGAGAGCTCCCTGGGGGAGGCGGTTGGCTACACGCAGAATTCCGTGCCAAATAAACTTTATTCAAGGAAGGGACCAGTGTGTACCTAGAGTGTATATTTACTGGGTAGAAATCACGAGGTAGGCTGCATGTTCGCTGGAAACGGGGAACTTATGGCACAAGCCTTGCTTACCCATTTTGAATGCTCCATTCAAGCTGCCTTGAAGCTACCTAAATTACAATTTTAGGACGGGTCTCTAGTGTCTGTAGGCAGGGCTCTGGGAAGGGAACGAGTGTTCACTACATCAACAGGGTGCTTTCATAGACTGGATGGGAGCCTCGCCTGAGACGCTCTAGAGCATAAAGGAAACTTGACGTGAGTCCTTTCCTCAAGGTAAAGCCTAGAATAGCCCTGCCGATGTGGAAGCTTGGGGCAGAGTCTTTCAGGCATTAGCTTTAGGTCTGCTTTCTTTAACGTTAGTGAGCTTTTCAGGAAACGGTGGACCTCGCGTGGGCACCCTATTCCCTGCACGAACACCGAGTACCGCCAGGTTCCACTAGGCTGGTAAGACACTTCCAGGCCCGAAAACCTTTCCCAGTCACTCTGTGTATGCTGAGTGTAGGGCAACACACTGCAAACTTCCTTGGGAGAGCTAGATTTCCTCAGCTCTCCAACAGCTCCAGGAAATGTGTTCTCTCAATTCCTACATGTCATGCAAATATGCCTCATTGCCCTAGGCTGAAGAACTGAGAAAAGAATACTGCTTCGCATTCCTTCTACAAAGTCATACCTTAAGACCCCATCCTTACAGGAGAAAGTCGGCTTGCGTTCCTGCTGGAAACAAAGCACAGTTGTTCCTCTTACACTGCAGGGTTTTAGAAGAAGCTAAGCCCGATATCATACCTAGAGCGCTCCTTGTGGGAGGCGGTTGTTACACGCAGGACTCCCTGCCAAATAAACTTTATTCAAGGAAGGGACTAGTGTGTAGCTAGAGTGTATATTTAGTTGGTAGAAATCACAAGGAGGTAGGCTGCGGGTTCGCTGGAAAAGGGGACCTTATGGCACAAGCCTTGCTTTCCCAATTTGAATGCTCCATTCATGCTGCCTTGAAGCTAAGTAAATAACAGTTTTAGGACGGGTCTCTAGTCACTGTACGCAGGGCTCTGAAAAGGGAACGAGTCTTCTCTACATGAACAGGGTGTTTTCATAGCCTGGTTGGATCCTCTCCTGAGACACTCTAGAGATAAAAGGAAACATGTCGTGAGTCCTTTCCTCAAGGTAAAGCCTAGAATAGCCCTGCCGAAGTGGAAGCTTGGAGCGAGGTCCTTGAGGCATTAGTTTCAAATCTGTTTCCTTTTAAGTTTAGTAAGCTTTTCAAGACACCAAGGACCTCGCGTGGGCACCTTATTCCCTGGAAGACCACCGAGTACCGGCAGTCTCCACTGGGGTACTAAGAAACATCCAGGCCCGGAAACCTTTCCCAGTCACTCTGTGTATTTTGTGTGTAGGCCAACACACTGCACTCTTCCTTGGAAGGGATCTGGGAAGGGAACGAGTGTTCTCTACATCAACAGGGTGCTTTCATAGCCTGGGTGGGAGCCTCGCCTGAGACGCTCTAGAGCTGAAAGGACACTTGACGTGAGTCCTTTCCTCAAGGTAAAGCCTAGAATAGCCCTGCCGATGTGGAAGCTTGGAGCAGAGTCCTTGAGGCATTCGCTTTAGGTGTGCTTTCTTTAACGTTAGTGAGCTTTTCAGGAAACGGAGGACATCGCGTGGGCACCCTATTCCCTGCACGAACACCGAGTACCGGCAGGCTCCACTAGGCTGCTAAGACACTTCCAGGCCCGAAAACCTTTCCCAGTCACTCTGTGTATGCTGAGTGTAGGGCAACACACTGCAAACTTCCTTGGTAGAGCTAGATTTCCTCAGCTCTCCAACAGCTACAGGAAATGTGTTCTTCATGTCCTATATGTCATGCAAATCTGCCTCATTGCCCTAGGATGAGCAGCACTGAGAAACCAAAACTGCTTCGCATTCCTTCTACAAAGTCATACCTTAAGACCACACCCTTACAGGAGAAAGTCGGCTTGCGTTCCTGCTGTAACCAAAGCTCAGTTCTTCTTTTACACTGCAGGGTTTTAGAAGAGGCTAAGCCCGATAGCATACCTAGAGCGCTCCTTGGGGGAGGCGGTTGGCTACACGCAGAACTCTGTGCCAAATAAACTTTATTCAAGGAAGGGACCAGTGTGTAGCTAGAGTGTATATTTACTTGGTAGAAATCACAAGGAGGTAGGCTGCGGGTTCGCTGGAAAAGGGGACCTGATGGCACAATCCTTGCTTACCCATTTTGAATTCTCCATTCAAGCTGCCTTGAAGCTACCTAAATAACAATTTTAGGACAGGTCTCCAGTCTCTGTAGGCAGGGCTCTGGGAAGGGAACGAGTGTTCTCTACATTAACAGGGTGCTTACATAGCCTGGGTGGGAGCCTCTCCTCAGACGCTTTAGTCTTAAAAGGAAACTTGACCTGAGTCCTTTCCTCAAGGTAAAGCCTAGAATAGCCCTGCCGAAGTGGAAGCTTGGAGCGGAGTCCTTGAGGCATTAGTTTCAGGTCTGTTTCCTTTTAAGGTTAGTAAGCTTTTCAAGACACCCAGGACCTCGCGTGGGCACCTAATTCCCTGGAAGACCACCGAGTACCGGCAGTCTCCACTGGGCTACTAAGAAACATCCAGGCCCGGAAACCTTTCCCAGTCACTCTGTGTATTTTGTGTGTAGGCCAACACACTGCACTCTTCCTTGGAAGAGCTAGATTTCCTCAGCTCTCCAACAACTCCAGGAAATGTGTTCTCTCAAGTCCTATATGTCATGCAAATCTCCCTCATTTCCCTAGGCTGATCGGCACTGAGAAACCAAAACTGCTTCGCATTCCTTCTACAAAGTCATACCTTAAGACCCCATCCTTACAGGAGAAAGTAGGCTTGCGTTCCTGCTGTAACCAAAGCACAGTTCTTCCTCTTACACTGCAGAGTTTTAGAAAAGCTAAGCCCAATAGCCTACCTAGAGCGCTCCCTGGGAGAGGCGGTTGGCTATACGCAGAACTCCGTGCCAAATAAACTTTATTCAAGGAAGGGACCAGTGTGTACCTAGAGTATATATTTACTTGGTAGAAATCACAAGGAGGTAGGCCGCATGTTCGCTGGAAACGGGGATACTATGACACAAGCCTTGCTTACCCATTTTGAATTCTCCATTTATGCTGCCTTGAAGCTACGTAAATAACAGTTTTAGGACGGGTCTCTAGTTACTGTAGACAGGGCTCTGGGAGGGAACGAGTGTTCTCTACATCAACAGGGTGCTTTCATAGCCTAGGTGGGAGCCTCTCCTGAGGCGCTCTAGAGATAAAAGGAAACATGTCCTGTGTCCTTTCCTCAAGGTAAAGCCTTGAATAGCCCTGCCGAAGCTAAGTTTGGAGCAGTTTCCTTGAGGCATTAGATTCAGGTCTGTTTTCTTTTAAGGTTAGTAAGCTTTTCAAGACAACGAGGAACTCTCGTGGGCACCCTATTCCCTGCAAGAGCACCGAGTACCAGCAGGCTCCACTGGGCTACTAAGAAACATCCAGGCCCGGAAACATTTCCCAGTCACTCTGTGTATTTTGTGTGTAGGTCAACACATTGCACTCTTCCTTGGAAGAGCTAGATTTCCTCAGCTCTCCAACAACTCCAGGAAATGTGTTCTAGCAAGTCCTATATGTCATGCAAATCTCTCTCATTGCCCTAGGTTGAGCGGCACTGAGAAACCAAAACTACAACGCATTCCTTCTTTAAAGTCAAACCTTAAGACCCCATCCTTACAGGAGAAAGTCGGCTTGCTTTCCTGCTGTAACCAAAGCACAGTTCTTCCTCTTACACTCCAGGGTTTTAGAAGAAGCTAAGCCCGATAGCCTACCCAGAGCGATCCCTGGGGGTGGCGGTTGGCTACACGCAGAATTCCGTGCCAAATAAACTTTATTCAAGGAAGGTACCAGTGTGTAGCTAGAGTGTATATTTACTTGGTAGAAATCACAAGGAGGTACGCTGCATGTTCGCTGGAAACGGGGAACTTATGGCACAAGCCTTGCTTACCCATTTTGAATGCTCCATTGAAGCTGCCTTGAAGCTACCTAAATTACAATTTTAGGACGTGTCTCTAGTGTCTGTCGGCAGGGCTCGGGGAAGGGAACGAGTGTTCACTACATCAACAGGGTGCTTTCATAGACTGGATGGGAGCCTCGCCTGAGACGCTCTAGAGCATAAAGGAAACTTGACGTGAGTCCTTTCCTCAAGGTAAAGCCTAGAATAGCCCTGCCGATGTGGAAGGTTGGGGCAGAGTCTTTGAGGCATTAGCTTTAGGTCTGCTTTCTTTAACGTTAGTGAGCTTTTCAGGAAACGGAGAACCTCGCGTGGGCACCCTATTCCCTGCACGAACACCGAGTACCGCCAGGTTCCACTAGGCTGCTAAGACACTTCCAGGCCCGAAAACCTTTCCCAGTCACTCTGTGTATGCTGAGTGTAGGGCAACACACTGCAAACTTCCTTGGGAGAGCTAAATTTCCTCAGCTCTCCAACAGCTCCAGGAAATGTGTTCTCTCAATTCCTACATGTCATGCAAATATGCCTCATTGCCCTAGGCTGAAGAACTGAGAAAACAATACTGCTTCGCATTCCTTCTACAAAGTCATACCTTAAGACTCCATCCTTACAGGAAAAAGTCAGCTTGCGTTCCTGCTGTAACCAAAGCACAGTTGTTCCTCTTACACTTCAGGGTTTTAGAAGAAGCTAAGCCCGATAGCCTACCTAGAGCGCTCCTTGGGGGAGGCTGTTGGCTACACGCAGAACTCCGTGCCAAATAAACTTTATTCAAGGAAGGGACCAGTGTTTAGCTAGAGTGTATATTTACTTGGTAGAAATCACAAGTAGGTAGGCCGCGTCTTCGCTGGAAACGGGGACCTTATGGCACAAGCCTTGCTTTCCCATTTTGAATGCTCCATTCATGCTGCCTTGACGTTACCTAAATAACAGTTTTAGGACGAGTCTTTAGTCATTGTAGGCAGGGCTCTTGGAAGGGAACGAGTGTTCTCTGCATCAACAGGGTGCTTTCATAGCCTGGGTGGGAGCCTCTCCTCAGACGCCCTAGAGATAAAGGAAACTTGACGTGAGTTCTTTCCTCCAGGTAAAGCCTTGAATAGCCCTGCCAAAGCTAACTAAGCTTGCAGCAGTTTCGTTGAGGCATTTGTTTTAGGTCTGTTTTCTTTAAAGGTTAGTAAGCTTTTCAAGACACCGAGAACCTCTCGTGGGCACCCTATTCCCTGCAAGAGCACCGAGTACCAGCAGGCTCCACTGGGCTACAAAGAAACATCCAGGCCCGGAAACATTTCCCAGTCACTGTGTATTTTGTGTGTAGGGCAACACACTGCACTCTTCCTTGGAAGAGCTAGATTTCCTCAGCTCTCCAACAACTCCAGGAAATGTGTTCTCTCAAGTCCTATATGTCATGCAAATCTCCCTCATTGCCCTAGGCTGAGCGGCACTGAGAAACCAAAACTGCAACGCATTCCTTCTTTAAAGTCAAACCTTAAGACCCCATCCTTACAGGAGAAAGTCGGCTTGCTTTCCTGCTGTAACCAAAGCACAGTTCTTCCTCTTACACTCCAGGGTTTTAGAAGAAGCTAAGCCCGATAGCCTACCCAGAGCGCTCCCTGGCGGAGGCGGTTGGCTACACGCAGAATTCCGTGCGAAATAAACTTTATTCAAGGAAGGGACCAGTGTGTAGCTAGAGTGTATATTTAATTGGTAGAAATCACAAGGGTTTAGGGTGCGTATTCGCTGGAAAAGGGGACCTGATGGCACAAGCCTTGCTTTCCCATTTTGAATGTTCCAGTCCTGCTGCCTTGAACCTACCTAAATAACAGTTTTAGGACGGGTCTCTAGTGTCTGTCGGCAGGGCTCGGGGAAGGTAACGAGTGTTCACTACATCAACAGGGTGCTTTCATACCTGGATGGGAGCCTCGCCTGAGACGCTCTAGAGCATAAAGGAAACTTGACGTGAGTCCTTTCCTCAAGGTAAAGCCTAGAATAGCCCTGCCGATGTGGAAGCTTGGGGCAGAGTCTTTCAGGCATTAGCTTTAGGTCTGCTTTCTTTAACGTTAGTGAGCTTTTCAGGAAACGGTGGACCTCGCGTGGGCACCCTATTCCCTGCACGAACACCGAGTACCGCCAGGTTCAACTAGGCTGCTAAGACACTTCCAGGCCCGAAAACCTTTCCCAGTCACTCTGTGTATGCTGAGTGTAGGGCAACACACTGCAAACTTCCTTGGGAGAGCTAGATTTCCTCAGCTCTCCAACAGCTCCAGGAAATGTGTTCTCTCAATTCCTACATGTCATGCAAATATGCCTCATTGCCCTAGGCTGAAGAACTGAGAAAACAATACTGCTTCGCATTCCTTCTACAAAGTCATACCTTAAGACCCCATCCTTACAGGAGAAAGTCGGCTTGCGTTCCTGCTGGAAACAAAGCACAGTTGTTCCTCTTACACTGCAGGGTTTTAGAAGAAGCTAAGCCCGATATCATACCTAGAGCTCTCCTTGTGGGAGGCGGTTGTTACACGCAGGACTCCCTGCCAAATAAACTTTATTCAAGGAAGGGACTAGTGTGTAGCTAGAGTGTATATTTAGTTGGTAGAAATCACAAGGAGGTAGGCTGCGGGTTCGCTGGAAAAGGGGACCTTATGGCACAAGTCTTGCTTTCCCAATTTGAATGCTCCATTCATGCTGCCTTGAAGCTAAGTAAATAACAGTTTTAGGACGGGTCTCTAGTCACTGTACGCAGGGCTCTGAAAAGGGAACGAGTCTTCTCTACATGAACAGGGTGTTTTCATAGCCTGGTTGGATCCTCTCCTGAGACACTCTAGAGATAAAAGGAAACATGTCGTGAGTCCTTTCCTCAAGGTAAAGCCTAGAATAGCCCTGCCGAAGTGGAAGCTTGGAGCGAGGTCCTTGAGGCATTAGTTTCAAATCTGTTTCCTTTTAAGTTTAGTAAGCTTTTCAAGACACCAAGGACCTCGCGTGGGCACCTTATTCCCTGGAAGACCACCGAGTACCGGCAGTCTCCACTGGGGTACTAAGAAACATCCAGGCCCGGAAACCTTTCCCAGTCACCCTGTGTATTTTGTGTGTAGGCCAGCACACTGCACTCTTCCTTGGAAGGGATCTGGGAAGGGAACGAGTGTTCTCTACATCAACAGGGTGCTTTCATAGCCTGGGTGGGAGCCTCGCCTGAGACGCTCTAGAGCTGAAAGGACACTTGACGTGAGTCCTTTCCTCAAGGTAAAGCCTAGAATAGCCCTGCCGATGTGGAAGCTTGGAGCAGAGTCCTTGAGGCATTCGCTTTAGGTGTGCTTTCTTTAACGTTAGTGAGCTTTTCAGGAAACGGAGGACATCGCGTGGGCACCCTATTCCCTGCACGAACACCGAGTACCGGCAGGCTCCACTAGGCTGCTAAGACACTTCCAGGCCCGAAAACCTTTCCCAGTCACTCTGTGTATGCTGAGTGTAGGGCAACACACTGCAAACTTCCTTGGTAGAGCTAGATTTCCTCAGCTCTCCAACAGCTACAGGAAATGTGTTCTTCATGTCCTATATGTGATGCAAATCTGCCTCATTGCCCTAGGATGAGCAGCACTGAGAAACCAAAACTGCTTCGCATTCCTTCTACAAAGTCATACCTTAAGACCACATCCTTACAGGAGAAAGTCGGCTTGCGTTCCTGCTGTAACCAAAGCTCAGTTCTTCTTTTACACTGCAGGGTTTTAGAAGAGGCTAAGCCCGATAGCATACCTAGAGCGCTCCTTGGGGGAGGCGGTTGGCTACACGCAGAACTCTGTGCCAAATAAACTTTATTCAAGGAAGGGACCAGTGTGTAGCTAGAGTGTATATTTACTTGGTAGAAATCACAAGGAGGTAGGCTGCGGGTTCGCTGGAAAAGGGGACCTGATGGCACAATCCTTGCTTACCCATTTTGAATTCTCCATTCAAGCTGCCTTGAAGCTACCTAAATAACAATTTAAGGACGGGTCTCCAGTCTCTGAAGGCAGGGCTCTGGGAGGGAACGAGTGTTCTCTACATCAACAGGGAGCTTACATAGCCTGGGTGGGAGCCTCTCCTCAGACGCTTTAGAGTTAAAAGGAAACTTGACCTGAGTCCTTTCCTCAAGGTAAAGCCTAGAATAGCCCTGCCGAAGTGGAAGCTTGGAGCGGAGTCCTTGAGGCATTAGTTTCAGGTCTGTTTCCTTTTAAGGTTAGTAAGCTTTTCAAGACACCGAGGACCTCGCCTGGGCACCTTATTCCCTGGAAGACCACCGAGTACCGGCAGTCTCCACTGGGCTACTAAGAAACATCCAGGCCCGGAAACCTTTCCCAGTCACTCTGTGTATTTTGTGTGTAGGCCAAGACACTGCACTCTTCCTTGGAAGAGCTAGATTTCCTCAGCTCTCCAACAACTCCAGGAAATGTGTTCTCTCAAATCCTATATGTCATGCAAATCTGCCTCATTGCCCTAGGCTGATTGGCACTGAGAAACCAAAACTGCTTCGCATTCCTTCTACAAATTCATTCCTTAAGACCCCATCCTTACAGGAGAAAGTAGGCTTGCGTACCTGCTGTAACCAAAGCACAGTTCTTTCTCTTACACTGCAGGTATTTAGAAAAGCTAAGCCCAATAGCCTACCTAGAGCGCTCCCTGGGGGAGGCAGTTGGCTATATGCAGAACTCCGTGCGAAATAAACTTTATTCAAGGAAGGGACCAGTGTGTACCTAGAGTATATATTTACGTGGTAGAAATCACAAGGAGGTAGGCCGCATGTTCGCTGGAAACGGGGATACTATGACACAAGCCTTGCTTACCCATTTTGAATTCTCCATTCATGCTGCCTTGAAGCTACGTAAATAACAGTTTTAGGATGGGTCTCTAGTTACTGTAGACAGGGCTCTGGGAGGGAACGAGTGTTCTCTACATCAACAGGGTGCTTTCATAGCCTAGGTGGGAGCCTCTCCTGAGGCGCTCTAGAGATAAAAGGAAACATGTCCTGTGTCCTTTCCTCAAGGTAAAGCCTTGAATAGCCCTGCCGAAGCTAAGTTTGGAGCAGTTTCCTTGAGGCATTAGATTCAGGTCTGTTTTCTTTTAAGGTTAGTAAGCTTTTCAAGACAACGAGGAACTCTCGTGGGCACCCTATTCCCTGCAAGAGCACCGAGTACCAGCAGGCTCCACTGGGCTACTAAGAAACATCCAGGCCCGGAAACATTTCCCAGTCACTCTGTGTATTTTGTGTGTAGGTCAACACATTGCACTCTTCCTTGGAAGAGCTAGATTTCCTCAGCTCTCCAACAACTCCAGGAAATGTGTTCTAGCAAGTCCTATATGTCATGCAAATCTCTCTCATTGCCCTAGGTTGAGCGGCACTGAGAAACCAAAACTACAACGCATTCCTTCTTTAAAGTCAAACCTTAAGACCCCATCCTTACAGGAGAAAGTCGGCTTGCTTTCCTGCTGTAACCAAAGCACAGTTCTTCCTCTTACACTCCAGGGTTTTAGAAGAAGCTAAGCCCGATAGCCTACCCAGAGCGATCCCTGGGGGTGGCGGTTGGCTACACGCAGAATTCCGTGCCAAATAAACTTTATTCAAGGAAGGTACCAGTGTGTAGCTAGAGTGTATATTTACTTGGTAGAAATCACAAGGAGGTAGGCTGCATGTTCGCTGGAAACGGGGAACTTATGGCACAAGCCTTGCTTACCCATTTTGAATGCTCCATTGAAGCTGCCTTGAAGCTACGTAAATTACAATTTTAGGACGTGTCTCTAGTGTCTGTCGGCAGGGCTCGGGGAAGGGAACGAGTGTTCACTACATCAACAGGGTGCTTTCATAGACTGGATGGGAGCCTCGCCTGAGACGCTCTAGAGCATAAAGGAAACTTGACGTGAGTCCTTTCCTCAAGGTAAAGCCTAGAATAGCCCTGCCGATGTGGAAGGTTGGAGCAGAGTCTTTGAGGCATTAGCTTTAGGTCTGCTTTCTTTAACGTTAGTGAGCTTTTCAGGAAACGGAGAACCTCGCGTGGGCACCCTATTCCCTGCACGAACACCGAGTAGCGCCAGGTTCCACTAGGCTGCTAAGACACTTCCAGGCCCGAAAACCTTTCCCAGTCACTCTGTGTATGCTGAGCGTAGGGCAACACACTGCAAACTTCCTTGGGAGAGCTAGATTTCCTCAGCTCTCCAACAGCTCCAGGAAATGTGTTCTCTCAATTCCTACATGTCATGCAAATATGCCTCATTGCCCTAGGCTGAAGAACTGAGAAAACAATACTGCTTCGCATTCCTTCTACAAAGTCATACCTTAAGACTCCATCCTTACAGGAAAAAGTCAGCTTGTGTTCCTGCTGTAACCAAAGCACAGTTGTTCCTCTTACACTTCAGGGTTTTAGAAGAAGCTAAGCCCGAGAGCCTACCTAGAGCGCTCCTTGGGGGAGGCTGTTGGCTACACGCAGAACTCCGTGCCAAATAAACTTTATTCAAGGAAGGGACCAGTGTTTAGCTAGAGTGTATATTTACTTGGTAGAAATCACAAGTAGGTAGGCCGCGTCTTCGCTGGAAACGGGGACCTTATGGCACAAGTCTTGCTTTCCCATTTTGAATGCTCCATTCATCCTGCCTTGACGTTACCTAAATAACAGTTTTAGGACGAGTCTTTAGTCATTGTAGGCAGGGCTCTGGGAAGGGAACGAGTGTTCTCTGCATCAACAGGGTGCTTTCATAGCCTGGGTGGGAGCCTCTCCTCAGACGCCCTAGAGATAAAGGAAACTTGACGTGAGTTCTTTCCTCCAGGTAAAGCCTTGAATAGCCCTGCCAAAGCTAACTAAGCTTGCAGCAGTTTCGTTGAGGCATTTGTTTTAGGTCTGTTTTCTTTAAAGGTTAGTAAGCTTTTCAAAACACCAAGGACCTCTCGTGGGCACCCTATTCCCTGCAAGAGCACCGAGTACCAGCAGGCTCCACTGGGCTACAAAGAAACATCCAGGCCCGGAAACATTTCCCAGTCACTGTGTATTTTGTGTGTAGGGCAACACACTGCACTCTTCCTTGGAAGAGCTAGATTTCCTCAGCTCTCCAACAACTCCAGGAAATGTGTTCTCTCAAGTCCTATATGTCATGCAAATCTCCCTCATTGCCCTAGGCTGAGGGTCACTGAGAAACCAAAACTGCAACGCATTCCTTCTTTAAAGTCAAACCTTAAGACCCCATCCTTACAGGAGAAAGTCGGCTTGCTTTCCTGCTGTAACCAAAGCACAGTTCTTCCTCTTACACTCCAGGGTTTTAGAAGAAGCTAAGCCCGATAGCCTACCCAGAGCGCTCCCTGGCGGAGGCGGTTGGCTACACGCAGAATTCCGTGCGAAATAAACTTTATTCAAGGAAGGGACCAGTGTGTAGCTAGAGTGTATATTTAATTGGTAGAAATCACAAGGGTTTAGGGTGCGTATTCGCTGGAAAAGGGGACCTGATGGCACAAGCCTTGCTTTCCCATTTTGAATGTTCCAGTCCTGCTGCCTTGAACCTACCTAAATAACAGTTTTAGGACGGGTCTCTAGTGTCTGTCGGCAGGGCTCGGGGAAGGGAACGAGTGTTCACTACATCAACAGGGTGCTTTCATACCTGGATGGGAGCCTCGCCTGAGACGCTCTAGAGCATAAAGGAAACTTGACGTGAGTCCTTTCCTCAAGGTAAAGCCTAGAATAGCCCTGCCGATGTGGAAGCTTGGGGCAGAGTCTTTCAGGCATTAGCTTTAGGTCTGCTTTCTTTAACGTTAGTGAGCTTTTCAGGAAACGGAGGACCTCGCGTGGGCACCCTATTCCCTGCACGAACACCGAGTACCGCCAGGTTCCACTAGGCTGCTAAGACACTTCCAGGCCCGAAAACCTTTCCCAGTCACTCTGTGTATGCTGAGTGTAGGGCAACACACTGCAAACTTCCTTGGGAGAGCTAGATTTCCTCAGCTCTCCAACAGCTCCAGGAAATGTGTTCTCTCAATTCCTACATGTCATGCAAATATGCCTCATTGCCCTAGGCTGAAGAACTGAGAAAACAATACTGCTTCGCATTCCTTCTACAAAGTCATACCTTAAGACCCCATCCTTACAGAGGAAAGTCGGCTTGCTTTCCTGCTGGAAACAAAGCACAGTTGTTCCTCTTACACTGCAGGGTTTTAGAAGAAGCTAAGCCCGATATCATACCTAGAGCTCTCCTTGTGGGAGGCGGTTGTTACACGCAGGACTCCCTGCCAAATAAACTTTATTCAAGGAAGGGACTAGTGTGTAACTAGAGTGTATATTTAGTTGGTAGAAATCACAAGGAGGTAGGCTGCGGGTTCGCTGGAAAAGGGGACCTTATGGCACAAGCCTTGCTTTCCCAATTTGAATGCTCCATTCATGCTGCCTTGAAGCTAAGTAAATAACAATTTTAGGACGGGTCTCTAGTCACTCTACGCAGGGCTCTCAAAATGGAACGAGTCTTCTCTACATGAACAGGGTGTTTTCATAGCCTGATTGGAGCCTCTCCTGAGACACTCTAGAGATAAAAGGAAACATATCGTGAGTCTTTTCCTAAAGGTAAAGCCTGGAATAGCCCTGCCGAAGCTAAGGTTGGAGCAGTTTCCTTGAGGCATTAGTTTCAGGTCTGTTTTCTTTTAAGGTTAGTAAGCTTTTCAAGACCCCGAGGACCTCGGGTGGGCACCCTATTCCCTGCAAGAACACCGAGTACCGGCAGGCTCCACTGGGCTACTAAGAAACAACCAGGCCCGGAAACTTTTCCCAGTCACTCTTTGTATTTTGTGTGTAGGCCAACACATTACACTCTTCCTTGGAAGGGCTAGATTTCCTCAGCTCTCCAACAACTCCAAGAAATGTGTTCTCTCAAGTCTTATATGTCATGCAAATCTCCCTCATTGCCCTAGGCTGAGCGGCACTGAGAAACCAAAACTGCAACGCATTCCTTCTTTAAAGTCAAACCTTAAGACCCCATCCTTACAGGAGAAAGTCAGCTTGCGTTCCTGCTGTAACCAAAGCACAGTTCTTCCTCTTACACTCCAGAGTTTTAGAAGAAGCTAAGCCCGATAGCCTACCTAGAGCGCTCCTTGGGGGAGGCTGTTGGCTACACGCAGAACTCCGTGCCAAATAAACTTTATTCAAGGAAGGGACCAGTGTGTAGCTAGAGTGTATATTTACTTGGTAGAAATCACAAGTAGGTAGGCCGCGTGTTCGCTGGAAACGGTGACCTTATGGCACAAGCCTTGCTTTCCCATTTTGAATGCTCCATGCATGCTGCCTTGAAGTTACCTAAATAACAGTTTTAGGACGAGTCTTTAGTCATTGTAGGCAGGGCTCTGGGAAGGGAACGAGTGTTCTCTGCATCAACAGGGTGCTTTCATAGCCTGGGTGGGAGCCTCTCCTTAGACGCCCTAGAGATAAAGGAAACTTGACGTGAGTTCTTTCCTCCAGGTAAAGCCTTGAATAGCCCTGCCGAAGCTAAGCTTGAAGCAGTTTCCTTGTGGCATTTGTTTTAGGTCTGTTTTCTTTTAAGGTTAGTAAGCTTGTCAAGACACCGAGGACCTCTCGTGGGCACCCTATTCCCTGCAAGAGCACCGAGTACCAGCAGGTTCCACTGGGCTACTAAGAAACATCCAGGCCCGGAAACGTTTCCCAGTCACTGTGTATTTTGTGTGTAGGGCAACACACTGCACTCTTCCTTGGAAGAGCTAGATTTCCTCAGCTCTCCAACAACTCCAGGCAATGTGTTCTCTCAATTCCTATATGTCATGCAAATCTCCCTCATTGCCCTAGGCTGAGCAGCACTGAGAAACCAAAACTGCAACGCATTCCTTCTTTAAAGTCAAACCTTAAGACCCCATCCTTACAGGAGAAAGTCGGCTTGCTTTCCTTCTGTAACCAAAGAACAGTTCTTCCTCTTACACTCCAGGGTTTTAGAAGAAGCAGAGCCCGATAGCCTACCCAGAGCGCTCCCGAGGGGAGGCGGTTGGCTACACGCAGAATTCCGTGCCAAATAAACTTTATTCAAGGAAGGGACCAGTGTGTAGCTAGAGTGTATATTTACTTGGTAGAAATCACAAGGAGGTAGGCTGCATGTTCGCTGGAAACGGGGAACTTATGGCACAAGCCTTGCTTACCACTTTTGAATGCTCCATTCAAGCTGCCTTGAAGCTACCTAAATTACAATTTTAGGACGGGTCTCTAGTGTCTGTAGGCAGGGCTCTGGGAAGGGAACGAGTGTTCTCTACATCAACAGGGTGCTTTCATAGACTGGGTAGGAGCCTCGCCTGAGACACTCTAGAGCTAAAAGGAAACTTGACGTGAGTCCTCTCCTCAAGGTAAAGCCTAGAATAGCCCTGCCGAAGTGGAAGCTTGGAGCGGAGTTCTTGAGGCATTAGTTTCAGGTCTGTTTTCTTTTAAGGTTAGTAAGCTTTTCAAGGCCCTGAGGACCTCGCCTGGGCACCCTATTCCCTGCAAGAACACCCAGTACCGGCAGGCTCCACTGGGCTACTAAGAAACATCCAGGCCCGGAAACTTTTCGCATTCGCTCTTTGTATTTTGTGTGTAGGCCAACACACTACACTCTTCCTTGGAAGAGCTAGATTTCCTCAGCTCTCCAACAGCTCCAGGAAATGTGTTCTCTCACGTCCTACATATCATGCAAATCTGCCTCATTGCCCTAGGCTGACCGGCACTGAGAAACCAAAACTGCTTCGCATTCCTTCTACAAAGTCATACCTTAACACCCCATCCTCACAGTCGAAAGTCGGCTTGCGTTTCTGCTGTAACCACAGCACAGTTCTTCCTCTTACACTCCAGGGTTTTAGAAGAAGCCGAGCCCGATAGCCTACCCAGAGCGATCCCTGGGGGAGGCGGTTGGCTACACGCAGAATTACGTGCCCAATAAACTTTATTTAAGGAAGGGACCAGTGTGTAGCTAGAGTGTATATTTCCTTGGTAGAAATCACAAGGAGGTAGGCTGCATGTTCGCTGGAAACGGGGAACGTATGGCACAAGCCTTGCTTACCCATTTTGAATGCTCCATTCAAGCTGCCTTGAAGCTGCCTAAATAACAATTTTAGGACGGGTCTCTAGTCTCTGTAGGCAAGGCTCTGGGAAGGGAACGAGTGTTCTCTCCATCAACAGGGTGCTTTCATAGCCTGGGTGGGAGCCTCTCCTCAGACGCTCTACAGCTAAAAGGAAACTTGACGTGAGTCCTTTCCTCAAGGTAAAGCCTAGAATAGCCCTGCCGAAGTGGAAGCTTGGAGCGGAGTCCTTGAGGCATTAGTTTCAGGTCTGTTTCCTTTTAAGGTTAGTAAGCTTTTCAGGACACCGAGGACCTCGCCTGGGCACCTTATTCCCTGGAAGACCACCGAGTACCGGCAGTCTCCACTGGGCTACTAAGAAACATCCAGGCCCGGACACCTTTCCCAGTCACTCTGTGTATTTTGTGTGTAGGCCAACACACTGCACTCTTCCTTGGAAGAGCTAGATTTCCTCAGCTCTCCAACAGCACCAGGAAATGTGTTCTCTCACGTCCTGCATATCATGCAAATCTGCCTCATTGCACTAGGCTGAGCAGCTCTGAGAAACCAAAACTGCTTCGCATTCCTTCTACAAAGTCATACCTTAAGACCCCATCCTTACAGGAGAAAGTCAGCTTGCGTTTCTGCTGTAACCAAAGCACAGATCTTCCTCTTACACTGCAGGGTTTTAGAAGAAGCTAAGCCAGATAGCCTACCTAGAGCGCTCCTTGGGGGAGGCTGTTGGCTACACGCAGAACTCCGTGCCAAATAAACTTTATTCAAGGAAGGGACCAGTGTGTAGCTAGAATGTATATTTACTTGGTAGAAATCACAAGTAGGTAGGCCGCGTGTTCGCTGGAAACGGTGACCTTATGGCACAAGCCTTGCTTTCCCATTTTGAATGCTCCATGCATGCTGCCTTGAAGTTACCTAAATAACAGTTTTAGGACGAGTCTTTAGTCATTGTAGGCAGGGCTCTGGGAAGGGAACGAGTGTTCTCTGCATCAACAGGGTGCTTTCATAGCCTGGGTGGGAGCCTCTCCTCAGACGCCCTAGAGATAAAGGAAACTTGACGTGAGTTCTTTCCTCCAGGTAAAGCCTTGAATAGCCCTGCCGAAGCTAAGCTTGAAGCAGTTTCCTTGTGGCATTTGTTTTAGGTCTGTTTTCTTTTAAGGTTAGTAAGCTTGTCAAGACACCGAGGACCTCTCGTGGGCACCCTATTCCCTGCAAGAGCACCGAGTACCAGCAGGCTCCACTGGGCTACTAAGAAACATCCAGGCCCGGAAACGTTTCCCAGTCACTGTGTATTTTGTGTGTAGGGCAACACACTGCACTCTTCCTTGGAAGAGCTAGATTTCCTCAGCTCTCCAACAACTCCAGGCAATGTGTTCTCTCAATTCCTATATGTCATGCAAATCTCCCTCATTGCCCTAGGCTGAGCAGCACTGAGAAACCAAAACTGCAACGCATTCCTTTTTTAAAGTCAAACCTTAAGACCCCATCCTTACAGGAGAAAGTCGGCTTGCTTTCCTGCTGTAACCAAAGAACAGTTCTTCCTCTTACACTCCAGGGTTTTAGAAGAAGCAGAGCCCGATAGCCTACCCAGAGCGCTCCCGAAGGGAGGCGGTTGGCTACACGCAGAATTCCGTGCCAAATAAACTTTATTCAAGGAAGGGACCAGTGTGTAGCGAGAGTGTATATTTACTTGGTAGAAATCACAAGGAGGTAGGCTGCATGTTCGCTGGAAACGGGGAACTTATGGCACAAGCCTTGCTTACCACTTTTGAATGCTCCATTCAAGCTGCCTTGAAGCTACCTAAATTACAATTTTAGGACGGGTCTCTAGTGTCTGTAGGCAGGGCTCTGGGAAGGGAACGAGTGTTCTCTACATCAACAGGGTGCTTTCATAGACTGGGTAGGAGCCTCGCCTGAGACACTCTAGAGCTAAAAGGAAACTTGACGTGAGTCCTCTCCTCAAGGTAAAGCCTAGAATAGACCTGCCGAAGTGGAAGCTTGGAGCGGAGTTCTTGAGGCATTAGTTTCAGGTCTGTTTTCTTTTAAGGTTAGTAAGCTTTTCAAGGCCCTGAGGACCTCGCCTGGGCACCCTATTCCCTGCAAGAACACCCAGTACCGGCAGGCTCCACTGGGCTACTAAGAAACATCCAGGCCCGGAAACTTTTCGCATTCGCTCTTTGTATTTTGTGTGTAGGCCAACACACTACACTCTTCCTTGGAAGAGCTAGATTTCCTCAGCTCTCCAACGCTCCAGGAAATGTGTTCTCTCACGTCCTACATATCATTCAAATCTGCCTCATTGCCCTAGGCTGACCGGCACTGAGAAACCAAAACTGCTTCGCATTCCTTCTACAAAGTCATACCTTAACACCCCATCCTCACAGTCGAAAGTCGGCTTGCGTTTCTGCTGTAACCACAGCACAGTTCTTCCTCTTACACTCCAGGGTTTTAGAAGAAGCCGAGCCCGATAGCCTACCCAGAGCGATCCCTGGGGGAGGCGGTTGGCTACACGCAGAATTCCGTGCCCAATAAACTTTATTTAAGGAAGGGACCAGTGTGTAGCTAGAGTGTATATTTCCTTGGTAGAAATCACAAGGAGGTAGGCTGCATGTTCGCTGGAAACGGGGAACGTATGGCACAAGCCTTGCTTACCCATTTTGAATGCTCCATTCAAGCTGCCTTGAAGCTGCCTAAATAACAATTTTAGGACGGGTCTCTAGTCTCTGTAGGCAAGGCTCTGGGAAGGGAACGAGTGTTCTCTCCATCAACAGGGTGCTTTCATAGCCTGGGTGGGAGCCTCTCCTCAGACGCTCTACAGCTAAAAGGAAACTTGACGTGAGTCCTTTCCTCAAGGTAAAGCCTAGAATAGCCCTGCCGAAGTGGAAGCTTGGAGCGGAGTCCTTGAGGCATTAGTTTCAGGTCTGTTTCCTTTTAAGGTTAGTAAGCTTTTCAGGACACCGAGGACCTCGCCTGGGCACCTTATTCCCTGGAAGACCACCGAGTACCGGCAGTCTCCACTGGGCTACTAAGAAACATCCAGGCCCGGACACCTTTCCCAGTCACTCTGTGTATTTTGTGTGTAGGCCAACACACTGCACTCTTCCTTGGAAGAGCTAGATTTCCTCAGCTCTCCAACAGCCCCAGGAAATGTGTTCTCTCACGTCCTGCATATCATGCAAATCTGCCTCATTTCCCTAGGCTGAGCAGCTCTGAGAAACCAAAACTGCTTCGCATTCCTTCTACAAAGTCATACCTTAAGACCCCATCCTTACAGGAGAAAGTCAGCTTGCGTTTCTGCTGTAACCAAAGCACAGATCTTCCTCTTACACTGCAGGGTTTTAGAAGAAGCTAAGCCAGATAGCCTACCTAGAGCGCTCCTTGGGGGAGGCTGTTGGCTACACGCAGAACTCCGTGCCAAATAAACTTTATTCAAGGAAGGGACCAGTGTGTAGCTAGAGTGTATATTTACTTGGTAGAAATCACAAGTAGGTAGGCCGCGTGTTCGCTGGAAACGGTGACCTTAGGGCACAAGCCTTGCTTTCCCATTTTGAATGCTCCATGCATGCTGCCTTGAAGTTACCTAAATAACAGTTTTAGGACGAGTCTTTAGTCATTGTAGGCAGGGCTCTGGGAAGGGAACGAGTGTTCTCTGCATCAACAGGGTGCTTTCATAGCCTGGGTGGGAGCCTCTCCTCAGACGCCCTAGAGATAAAGGAAACTTGACGTGAGTTCTTTCCTCCAGGTAAAGCCTTGAATAGCCCTGCCGAAGCTAAGCTTGAAGCAGTTTCCTTGTGGCATTTGTTTTAGGTCTGTTTTCTTTTAAGGTTAGTAAGCTTGTCAAGACACCGAGGACCTCTCGTGGGCACCCTATTCCCTGCAAGAGCACCGAGTACCAGCAGGCTCCACTGGGCTACTAAGAAACATCCAGGCCCGGAAACGTTTCCCAGTCACTGTGTATTTTGTGTGTAGGGCAACACACTGCACTCTTCCTTGGAAGAGCTAGATTTCCTCAGCTCTCCAACAACTCCAGTCAATGTGTTCTCTCAATTCCTATATGTCATGCAAATCTCCCTCATTGCCCTAGGCTGAGCAGCACTGAGAAACCAAAACTGCAACGCATTCCTTCTTTAAAGTCAAACCTTAAGACCCCATCCTTACAGGAGAAAGTCGGCTTGCTTCCCTGCTGTAACCAAAGCACAGTTCTTCCTCTTACACTACAGGGTTTTAGAAGAAGCAGAGCCCGATAGCCTACCCAGAGCGCTCCCAAGGGGAGGCGGTTGGCTACACGCAGAATTCCGTGCCAAATAAACTTTATTCAAGGAAGGGACCAGTGTGTAGCTAGAGTGTATATTTACTTGGTAGAAATCACAAGGAGGTAGGCTGCATGTTCGCTGGAAACGGGGAACTTATGGCACAAGCCTTGCTTACCACTTTTGAATGCTCCATTCAAGCTGCCTTGAAGCTACCTAAATTACAATTTTAGGACGGGTCTCTAGTGTCTGTAGGCAGGGCTCTGGGAAGGGAACGAGTGTTCTCTACATCAACAGGGTGCTTTCATAGACTGGGTAGGAGCCTCGCCTGAGACACTCTAGAGCTAAAAGGAAACTTGACGTGAGTCCTCTCCTCAAGGTAAAGCCTAGAATAGCCCTGCCGAAGTGGAAGCTTGGAGCGGAGTTCTTGAGGCATTAGTTTCAGGTCTGTTTTCTTTTAAGGTTAGTAAGCTTTTCAAGGCCCTGAGGACCTCGCCTGGGCACCCTATTCCCTGCAAGAACACCCAGTACCGGCAGGCTCCACTGGGCTACTAAGAAACATCCAGGCCCGGAAACTTTTCGCATTCGCTCTTTGTATTTTGTGTGTAGGCCAACACACTACACTCTTCCTTGGAAGAGCTAGATTTCCTCAGCTCTCCAACAGCTCCAGGAAATGTGTTCTCTCACGTCCTACATATCATGCAAATCTGCCTCATTGCCCTAGGCAGACCGGCACTGAGAAACCAAAACTGCTTCACATTCCTTCTACAAAGTCATACCTTAACACCCCATCCTCACAGTAGAAAGTCGGCTTGCGTTTCTGCTGTAACCCCAGCACAGTTCTTCCTCTTACACTCCAGGGTTTTAGAAGAAGCCGAGCCCGATAGCCTACCCAGCGCGATCCCTGGGGGAGGCGGTTGGCTACACGCAGAATTCCGTGCCCAATAAACTTTATTTAAGGAAGGGACCAGTGTGTAGCTAGAGTGTATATTTCCTTGGTAGAAATCACAAGGAGGTAGGCTGCATGTTCGCTGGAAACGGGGAACGTATGGCACAAGCGTTGCTTACCCATTTTGAATGCTCCATTCAAGCTGCCTTGAAGCTGCCTAAATAACAATTTTAGGACGGGTCTCTAGTCTCTGTAGGTAAGGCTCTGGGAAGGGAACGAGTGTTCTCTACATCAACAGGGTGCTTTCATAGCCTGGGTGGGAGCCTCTCCTCAGACGCCCTACAGCTAAAAGGAAACTTGACGTGAGTCCTTTCCTCAAGGTAAAGCCTAGAATAGCCCTGCCGAAGTGGAAGCTTGGAGCGGAGTCCTTGAGGCATTAGTTTCAGGTCTGTTTCCTTTTAAGGTTAGTAAGCTTTTCAGGACACCGAGGACCTCGCCTGGGCACCTTATTCCCTGGAAAACCACCGAGTACCGGCAGTCTCCACTGGGCTACTAAGAAACATCCAGGCCCGGACACCTTTCCCAGTCACTCTGTGTATTTTGTGTATAGGCCAACACACTGCACTCTTCCTTGGAAGAGCTAGATTTCCTCAGCTCTCCAACAGCCCCAGGAAATGTGTTCTCTCACGTGCTACATATCATGCAAATCTGCCTCATTGCCCTAGGCTGAGCAGCTCTGAGAAACCAAAACTGCTTCGCATTCCTTCTACAAAGTCATACCTTAAGACCCCATCCTTACAGGAGAAAGTCAGCTTGCGTTTCTGCTGTAACCAAAGCACAGATCTTCCTCTTACACTGCAGGGTTTTAGAAGAAGCTAAGCCAGATAGCCTACCTAGAGCGCTCCTTGGGGGAGGCTGTTGGCTACACGCAGAACTCCGTGCCAAATAAACTTTATTCAAGGAAGTGACCAGTGTGTAGCTAGAGTGTATATTTACTTGGTAGAAATCACAAGTAGGTAGGCCACGTGTTCGCTGGAAACGGTGACCTTATGGCACAAGCCTTGCTTTCCCATTTTGAATGCTCCATGCATGCTGCCTTGAAGTTACCTAAATAACAGTTTTAGGACGAGTCTTTAGTCATTGTAGGCAGGGCTCTGGGAAGGGAACGAGTGTTCTCTGCATCAACAGGGTGCTTTCATAGCCTGGGTGGGAGCCTCTCCTCAGACGCCCTAGAGATAAAGGAAACTTGACGTGAGTTCTTTCCTCCAGGTAAAGCCTTGAATAGCCCTGCCGAAGCTAAGCTTGAAGCAGTTTCCTTGTGGCATTTTTTTAGGTCTGTTTTCTTTTAAGGTTAGTAAGCTTGTCAAGACACCGAGGACCTCTCGTGGGCACCCTATTCCCTGCAAGAGCACCGAGTACCAGCAGGCTCCACTGGGCTACTAAGAAACATCCAGGCCCGGAAACGTTTCCCAGTCACTGTGTATTTTGTGTGTAGGGCAACACACTGCACTCTTCCTTGGAAGAGCTAGATTTCCTCAGCTCTCCAACAACTCCAGGCAATGTGTTCTCTCAATTCCTATATGTCATGCAAATCTCCCTCATTGCCCTAGGCTGAGCAGCACTGAGAAACCAAAACTGCAACGCATTCCTTCTTTAAAGTCAAACCTTAAGACCCCATCCTTACAGGAGAAAGTCGGCTTGCTTTCCTGCTGTAACCAAAGCACAGTTCTTCCTCTTACACTCCAGGGTTTTAGAAGAAGCAGAGCCCGATAGCCTACCCAGAGCGCTCCCGAGGGGAGGCGGTTGGCTACACGCAGAATTCCGTGCCAAATAAACTTTATTCAAGGAAGGGACCAGTGTGTAGCTAGAGTGTATATTTACTTGGTAGAAATCACAAGGAGGTAGGCTGCATGTTCGCTGGAAACGGGGAACTTATGGCACAAGCCTTGCTTACCACTTTTGAATGCTCCATTCAAGCTGCCTTGAAGCTACCTAAATTACAATTTTAGGACGGGTCTCTAGTGTCTGTAGGCAGGGCTCTGGGAAGGGAACGAGTGTTCTCTACATCAACAGGGTGCTTTCATAGACTGGGTAGGAGCCTCGCCTGAGACACTCTAGAGCTAAAAGGAAACTTGACGTGAGTCCTCTCCTCAAGGTAAAGCCTAGACTAGCCCTGCCGAAGTGGAAGCTTGGAGCGGAGTTCTTGAGGCATTAGTTTCAGGTCTGTTTTCTTTTAAGGTTAGTAAGCTTTTCAAGGCCCTGAGGACCTCGCCTGGGCACCCTATTCCCTGCAAGAACACCCAGTACCGGCAGGCTCCACTGGGCTACTAAGAAACATCCAGGCCCGGAAACTTTTCCCATTCGCTCTTTGTATTTTGTGTGTAGGCCAACACACTACACTCTTCCTTGGAAGAGCTAGATTTCCTCAGCTCTCCAACAGCTCCAAGAAATGTGTTCTCTCACGTCCTCCATATCATGCAAATCTGCCTCATTGCCCTAGGCTGACCGGCACTGAGAAACCAAAACTGCTTCGCATTCCTTCTACAAAGTCATACCTTAACACCCCATCCTCACAGTCGAAAGTCGGCTTGCGTTTCTGCTGTAACCCCAGCACAGTTCTTCCTCTTACACTCCAGGGTTTTAGAAGAAGCCGAGCCCGATAGCCTACCCAGAGCGATCCCTGGGGGAGGCGGTTGGCTACACGCAGAATTCCGTGCCAAATAAACTTTATTTAAGGAAGGGACCAGTGTGTAGCTAGAGTGTATATTTCCTTGGTAGAAATCACAAGGAGGTAGGCTGCATGTTCGCTGGAAACGGGGAACTTATGGCACAAGCCTTGCTTACCACTTTTGAATGCTCCATTCAAGCTGCCTTGAAGCTGCCTAAATAACAATTTTAGGACGGGTCTCTAGTCTCTGTAGGCAAGGCTCTGGGAAGGGAACGAGTGTTCTCTCCATCAACAGGGTGCTTTCATAGCCTGGGTGGGAGCCTCTCCTCAGACGCTCTACAGCTAAAAGGAAACTTGACGTGAGTCCTTTCCTCAAGGTAAAGCCTAGAATAGCCCTGCCGAAGTGGAAGCTTGGAGCGGAGTCCTTGAGGCATTAGTTTCAGGTCTGTTTCCTTTTAAGGTTAGTAAGCTTTTCAGGACACCGAGGACCTCGCCTGGGCACCGTATTCCCTGGAAGACCACCGAGTACCGGCAGTCTCCACTGGGCTACTAAGAAACATCCAGGCCCGGAAACCTTTCCCAGTCACTCTGTGTATTTTGTGTGTAGGCCAACACACTGCACTCTTCCTTGGAAGAGCTAGATTTCCTCAGCTCTCCAACAGCCCCAGGAAATGTGTTCTCTCACGTCCTACATATCATGCAAATCTGCCTCATTGCCCTAGGCTGAGCAGCTCTGAGAAACCAAAACTGCTTCGCATTCCTTCTACAAAGTCATACCTTAAGACCCCATCCTTACAGGAGAAAGTCAGCTTGCGTTTCTGCTGTAACCAAAGCACAGATCTTCCTCTTACACTGCAGGGTTTTAGAAGAAGCTAAGCCAGATAGCCTACCTAGAGCGCTCCTTGGGGGAGGCTGTTGGCTACACGCAGAATTCCGTGCCAAATAAACTTTATTCAAGGAAGGGACCAGTGTGTAGCTAGAGTGTATATTTACTTGGTAGAAATCACAAGTAGGTAGGCCTCGTGTTCGCTGGAAACGGTGACCTTATGGCACAAGCCTTGCTTTCCCATTTTGAATGCTCCATGCATGCTGCCTTGAAGTTACCTAAATAACAGTTTTAGGACGAGTCTTTAGTCATTGTAGGCAGGGCTCTGGGAAGGGAACGAGTGTTCTCTGCATCAACAGGGTGCTTTCATAGCCTGGGTGGGAGCCTCTCCTCAGACGCCCTAGAGATAAAGGAAACTTGACGTGAGTTCTTTCCTCCAGGTAAAGCCTTGAATAGCCCTGCCGAAGCTAAGCTTGAAGCAGTTTCCTTGTGGCATTTGTTTTAGGTCTGTTTTCTTTTAAGGTTAGTAAGCTTGTCAAGACACCGAGGACCTCTCGTGGGCACCCTATTCCCTGCAAGAGCACCGAGTACCAGCAGGCTCCACTGGGCTACTAAGAAACATCCAGGCCCGGAAACGTTTCCCAGTCACTGTGTATTTTGTGTGTAGGGCAACACACTGCACTCTTCCTTGGAAGAGCTAGATTTCCTCAGCTCTCCAACAACTCCAGGAAATGTGTTCTCTCAATTCCTATATGTCATGCAAATCTCCCTCATTGCCCTAGGCTGAGCAGCACTGAGAAACCAAAACTGCAACGCATTCCTTCTTTAAAGTCAAACCTTAAGACCCCATCCTTACAGGAGAAAGTCGGCTTGCTTTCCTGCTGTAACCAAAGCACAGTTCTTCCTCTTACACTCCAGGGTTTTAGAAGAAGCAGAGCCCGATAGCCTACCCAGAGCGCTCCCAAGGGGAGGCGGTTGGCTACACGCAGAATTCCGTGCCAAATAAACTTTATTCAAGGAAGGGACCAGTGTGTAGCTAGAGTGTATATTTACTTGGTAGAAATCACAAGGAGGTAGGCTGCATGTTCGCTGGAAACGGGGAACTTATGGCACAAGCCTTGCTTACCACTTTTGAATGCTCCATTCAAGCTGCCTTGAAGCTACCTAAATTACAATTTTAGGACGGGTCTCTAGTGTCTGTAGGCAGGGCTCTGGGAAGGGAACGAGTGTTCTCTACATCAACAGGGTGCTTTCATAGCCTGGGTGGGAGCCTCTCCTCAGACGCTCTACAGCTAAAAGGAAACTTGACGTGAGTCCTTTCCTCAAGGTAAAGCCTAGAATAGCCCTGCCGAAGTGGAAGCTTGGAGCGGAGTCCTTGAGGCATTAGTTTCAGGTCTGTTTCCTTTTAAGGTTAGTAAGCTTTTCAGGACACCGAGGACCTCGCCTGGGCACCTTATTCCCTGGAAGACCACCGAGTACCGGCAGTCTCCACTGGGCTACTAAGAAACATCCAGGCCCGGAAACCTTTCCCAGTCACTCTGTGTATTTTGTGTGTAGGCCAACACACTGCACTCTTCCTTGGAAGAGCTAGATTTCCTCAGCTCTCCAACAGCCCCAGGAAATGTGTTCTCTCACGTCCTACATATCATGCAAATCTGCCTCATTGCCCTAGGCTGAGCAGCTCTGAGAAACCAAAACTGCTTCGCATTCCTTCTACAAAGTCATACCTTAAGACCCCATCCTTACAGGAGAAAGTCAGCTTGCGTTTCTGCTGTAACCAAAGCACAGATCTTCCTCTTACACTGCAGGGTTTTAGAAGAAGCTAAGCCAGATAGCCTACCTAGAGCGCTCCTTGGGGGAGGCTGTTGGCTACACGCAGAACTCCGTGCCAAATAAACTTTATTCAAGGAAGGGACCAGTGTGTAGCTAGAGTGTATATTTACTTGGTAGAAATCACAAGTAGGTAGGCCTCGTGTTCGCTGGAAACGGTGACCTTATGGCACAAGCCTTGCTTTCCCATTTTGAATGCTCCATGCATGCTGCCTTGAAGTTACCTAAATAACAGTTTTAGGACGAGTCTTTAGTCATTGTAGGCAGGGCTCTGGGAAGGGAACGAGTGTTCTCTGCATCAACAGGGTGCTTTCATAGCCTGGGTGGGAGCCTCTCCTCAGACGCCCTAGAGATAAAGGAAACTTGACGTGAGTTCTTTCCTCCAGGTAAAGCCTTGAATAGCCCTGCCGAAGCTAAGCTTGAAGCAGTTTCCTTGTGGCATTTGTTTTAGGTCTGTTTTCTTTTAAGGTTAGTAAGCTTGTCAAGACACCGAGGACCTCTCGTGGGCACCCTATTCCCTGCAAGAGCACCGAGTACCAGCAGGCTCCACTGGGCTACTAAGAAACATCCAGGCCCGGAAACGTTTCCCAGTCACTGTGTATTTTGTGTGTAGGGCAACACACTGCACTCTTCCTTGGAAGAGCTAGATTTCCTCAGCTCTCCAACAACTCCAGGCAATGTGTTCTCTCAATTCCTATATGTGATGCAAATCTGCCTCATTGCCCTAGGCTGACCGGCACTGAGACACCAAAACTGCTTCGCATTCCTTCTACAAAGTCATACCTTAAGACCCCATCCTTACAGGAGAAAGTCGGCTTGCGTTCCTGCTGTAACCAAAGCACAGTTCTTCCTCTTACACTCCAGGGTTTTAGAAGAAGCTAAGCCCGATAGCCTATCCAGAGCGCTCCCTGGGGGAGGCGGTTGGCTACACGCCGAATTCCATGCAAAATAAACTTTATTCAAGGAAGGAACCAGTGTGTAGCTAGAGTCTATATTTAGTTGGTAGAAATCACAAGGGTTTAGGGTGCGTATTCACTGGAAACGGGGACCTGATGGCACAAGCCTTGCTTTCCCATTTTGAATGTTCCATTCCTGCTGCCTTGAACCTACCTAAATAACAGTTTTAGGACGGGTCTCTAGTGTCTGTCGGCAGGGTTCGGGGAAGGGAACGAGTGTTCACTACATCAACAGGGTGCTTTCATAGACTGGATGGGAGCCTCGCCTGAGACGCTCTAGAGCATAAAGGAAACTTGACGTGAGTCCTTTCCTCAAGGTAAAGCCTAGAATAGCCCTGCCGATGTGGAAGCTTGGAGCAGAGTCTTTGAGGCATTAGCTTTAGGTCTGCTTTCTTTAACGTTAGTGAGCTTTTCAGGAAACGGAGGACCTCGCGTGGGCACCCTATTCCCTGCACGAACACCGAGTAGCGCCAGGTTCCACTAGGCTGCTAAGACACTTCCAGGCCCGAAAACCTTTCCCAGTCACTCTGTGTATGCTGAGTGTAGGGAACACACTGCAAACTTCCTTGGGAGAGCTAGATTTCCTCAGCTCTCCAACAGCTCTAGGAAATGTGTTCTCTCAATTCCTACATGTCATGCAAATATGCCTCATTGCCCTAGGCTGAAGAACTGAGAAACCAATACTGCTTCGCATTCCTTCTACAAAGTCATACCTTAAGACCCCATCCTTACAGGAGAAAGTCGGCTTGCGTTCCTGCTGGAAACAAAGCACAGTTCTTCCTCTTACACTGCAGGGTTTTAGAAGAAGCTAAGCCCGATATCATACCTAGAGCGCTCCTTGTGGGAGGCGGTTGTTACACGCAGGACTCCCTGCCAAATAAACTTTATTCAAGGAAGGGACTAGTGTGTAGCTAGAGTGTATATTTAGTTGGTAGAAATCACAAGGAGGTAGGCTGCGGGTTCGCTGGAAAAGGGGACCTTATGGCACAAGCCTTGCTTTCCCAATTTGAATGCTCCATTCATGCTGCCTTGAAGCTAAGTAAATAACAGTTTTAGGACGGGTCTCTAGTCACTGTACGCAGGGCTCTGAAAAGGGAACGAGTCTTCTCTACATGAACAGGGTGTTTTCATAGCCTGTTTGGATCCTCTCCTGAGACACTCTAGAGATAAAAGGAAACATGTCGTGAGTCTTTTCCTAAAGGTAAAGCCTGGAATAGCCCTGCCGAAGCTAAGGTTGGAGCAGTTTCCTTGAGGCATTAGTTTCAGGTCTGTTTTCTTTTAAGGTTAGTAAGCTTTTCAAGACCCCGAGGACCTCGCGTGGGCACCCTATTCCCTGCAAGAACACCGAGTACCGGCAGGCTCCACTGGGCTACTAAGAAACATCCAGGTCCGGAAACTTTTCCCATTCGCTCTTTGTATTTTGTGTGTAGGCCAACACACTACACTCTTCCTTGGAAGAGCTAGATTTCCTCAGCTCTCCAACAACTCCAGGAAATGTGTTCTCTCACGTCCTACATATCATGCAAATCTGCCTCATTGCCCTAGGCTGACCGGCACTGAGAAACCAAAACTGCTTCGCATTCCTTCTACAAAGTCATACCTTAACACCCCATCCTCACAGTCGAAAGTCGGCTTGCGTTTCTGCTGTAACCCCAGCACAGTTCTTCCTCTTACACTCCAGGGTTTTAGAAGAAGCCGAGCCCGATAGCCTACCCAGAGCGATCCCTGGGGGAGGCGGTTGGCTACACGCAGAATTACGTGCCCAATAAACTTTATTTAAGGAAGGGACCAGTGTGTAGCTAGAGTGTATATTTCCTTGGTAGAAATCACAAGGAGGTAGGCTGCATGTTCGCTGGAAACGGGGAACGTATGGCACAAGCCTTGCTTACCCATTTTGAATGCTCCATTCAAGCTGCCTTGAAGCTGCCTAAATAACAATTTTAGGACGGGTCTCTAGTCTCTGTAGGCAAGGCTCTGGGAAGGGAACGAGTGTTCTCTCCATCAACATGGTGCTTTCATAGCCTGGGTGGGAGCCTCTCCTCAGACGCTCTACAGCTAAAAGGAAACTTGACGTGAGTCCTTTCCTCAAGGTAAAGCCTAGAATAGCCCTGCCGAAGTGGAAGCTTGGAGCGGAGTCCTTGAGGCATTAGTTTCAGGTCTGTTTCCTTTTAAGGTTAGTAAGCTTTTCAGGACACCGAGGACCTCGCCTGGGCACCTTATTCCCTGGAAGACCACCGAGTACCGGCAGTCTCCACTGGGCTACTAAGAAACATCCAGGCCCGGAAACCTTTCCCAGTCACTCTGTGTATTTTGTGTGTAGGCCAACACACTGCACTCTTCCTTGGAAGAGCTAGATTTCCTCAGCTCTCCAACAGCCCCAGGAAATGTGTTCTCTCACGTCCTACATATCATGCAAATCTGCCTCATTGCCCTAGGCTGAGCAGCTCTGAGAAACCAAAACTGCTTGGCATTCCTTCTACAAAGTCATACCTTAAGACCCCATCCTTACAGGAGAAAGTCAGCTTGCGTTTCTGCTGTAACCAAAGCACAGATCTTCCTCTTACACTGCAGGGTTTTAGAAGAAGTTAAGCCAGATAGCCTACCTAGAGCGCTCCTTGGGGGAGGCTGTTGGCTACACGCAGAACTCCGTGCCAAATAAACTTTATTCAAGGAAGGGACCAGTGTGTAGCTAGAGTGTATATTTACTTGGTAGAAATCACAAGTAGGTAGGCCTCGTGTTCGCTGGAAACGGTGACCTTATGGCACAAGCCTTGCTTTCCCATTTTGAATGCTCCATGCATGCTGCCTTGAAGTTACCTAAATAACAGTTTTAGGACGAGTCTTTAGTCATTGTAGGCAGGGCTCTGGGAAGGGAACGAGTGTTCTCTGCATCAACAGGGTGCTTTCATAGCCTGGGTGGGAGCCTCTCCTCAGACGCCCTAGAGATAAAGGAAACTTGACGTGAGTTCTTTCCTCCAGGTAAAGCCTTGAATAGCCCTGCCGAAGCTAAGCTTGAAGCAGTTTCCTTGTGGCATTTGTTTTAGGTCTGTTTTCTTTTAAGGTTAGTAAGCTTGTCAAGACACCGAGGACCTCTCGTGGGCACCCTATTCCCTGCAAGAGCACCGAGTACCAGCAGGCTCCACTGGGCTACTAAGAAACATCCAGGCCCGGAAACGTTTCCCAGTCACTGTGTATTTTGTGTGTAGGGCAACACACTGCACTCTTCCTTGGAAGAGCTAGATTTCCTCAGCTCTCCAACAACTCCAGGCAATGTGTTCTCTCAATTCCTATATGTGATGCAAATCTGCCTCATTGCCCTAGGCTGACCGGCACTGAGACACCAAAACTGCTTCGCATTCCTTCTACAAAGTCATACCTTAAGACCCCATCCTTACAGGAGAAAGTCGGCTTGCGTTCCTGCTGTAACCAAAGCACAGTTCTTCCTCTTACACTCCAGGGTTTTAGAAGAAGCTAAGCCCGATAGCCTATCCAGAGCGCTCCCTGGGGGAGGCGGTTGGCTACACGCCGAATTCCATGCAAAATAAACTTTATTCAAGGAAGGAACCAGTGTGTAGCTAGAGTCTATATTTAGTTGGTAGAAATCACAAGGGTTTAGGGTGCGTATTCACTGGAAACGGGGACCTGATGGCACAAGCCTTGCTTTCCCATTTTGAATGTTCCATTCCTGCTGCCTTGAACCTACCTAAATAACAGTTTTAGGACGGGTCTCTAGTGTCTGTCGGCAGGGTTCGGGGAAGGGAACGAGTGTTCACTACATCAACAGGGTGCTTTCATAGACTGGATGGGAGCCTCGCCTGAGACGCTCTAGAGCATAAAGGAAACTTGACGTGAGTCCTTTCCTCAAGGTAAAGCCTAGAATAGCCCTGCCGATGTGGAAGCTTGGAGCAGAGTCTTTGAGGCATTAGCTTTAGGTCTGCTTTCTTTAACGTTAGTGAGCTTTTCAGGAAACGGAGGACCTCGCGTGGGCACCCTATTCCCTGCACGAACACCGAGTAGCGCCAGGTTCCACTAGGCTGCTAAGACACTTCCAGGCCCGAAAACCTTTCCCAGTCACTCTGTGTATGCTGAGTGTAGGGAACACACTGCAAACTTCCTTGGGAGAGCTAGATTTCCTCAGCTCTCCAACAGCTCTAGGAAATGTGTTCTCTCAATTCCTACATGTCATGCAAATATGCCTCATTGCCCTAGGCTGAAGAACTGAGAAACCAATACTGCTTCGCATTCCTTCTACAAAGTCATACCTTAAGACCCCATCCTTACAGGAGAAAGTCGGCTTGCGTTCCTGCTGGAAACAAAGCACAGTTCTTCCTCTTACACTGCAGGGTTTTAGAAGAAGCTAAGCCCGATATCATACCTAGAGCGCTCCTTGTGGGAGGCGGTTGTTACACGCAGGACTCCCTGCCAAATAAACTTTATTCAAGGAAGGGACTAGTGTGTAGCTAGAGTGTATATTTAGTTGGTAGAAATCACAAGGAGGTAGGCTGCGGGTTCGCTGGAAAAGGGGACCTTATGGCACAAGCCTTGCTTTCCCAATTTGAATGCTCCATTCATGCTGCCTTGAAGCTAAGTAAATAACAGTTTTAGGACGGGTCTCTAGTCACTGTACGCAGGGCTCTGAAAAGGGAACGAGTCTTCTCTACATGAACAGGGTGTTTTCATAGCCTGGTTGGATCCTCTCCTGAGACACTCTAGAGATAAAAGGAAACATGTCGTGAGTCTTTTCCTAAAGGTAAAGCCTGGAATAGCCCTGCCGAAGCTAAGGTTGGAGCAGTTTCCTTGAGGCATTAGTTTCAGGTCTGTTTTCTTTTAAGGTTAGTAAGCTTTTCAAGACCCCAAGGACCTCGCGTGGGCACCCTATTCCCTGCAAGAACACAGAGTACCGGCAGGCTCCACAGGGCTACTAAGAAACAACCAGGCCCGGAAACTTTTCCAGGTCACTCTTTGTATTTTGTGTGTAGGCCAACACACTACACTCTTCCTTGGAAGAGCTAGATTTCCTCAGCTCTCCAACAACTCCAGGAAATGTGTTCTCTCACGTCCTACATATCATGCCAATCTGCCTCATTGCCCTAGGCTGACCGGCACTGAGAAACCAAAACTGCTTCGCATTCCTTCTACAAAGTCATACCTTAACACCCCATCCTCACAGTCGAAAGTCGGCTTGCGTTTCTGCTGTAACCCCAGCACAGTTCTTCCTCTTACACTCCAGGGTTTTAGAAGAAGCCGAGCCCGATAGCCTACCCAGAGCGATCCCTGGGGGAGGCGGTTGGCTACACGCAGAATTACGTGCCCAATAAACTTTATTTAAGGAAGGGACCAGTGTGTAGCTAGAGTGTATATTTCCTTGGTAGAAATCACAAGGAGGTAGGCTGCATGTTCGCTGGAAACGGGGAACGTATGGCACAAGCCTTGCTTACCCATTTTGAATGCTCCATTCAAGCTGCCTTGAAGCTGCCTAAATAACAATTTTAGGACGGGTCTCTAGTCTCTGTAGGCAAGGCTCTGGGAAGGGAACGAGTGTTCTCTCCATCAACATGGTGCTTTCATAGCCTGGGTGGGAGCCTCTCCTCAGACGCTCTACAGCTAAAAGGAAACTTGACGTGAGTCCTTTCCTCAAGGTAAAGCCTAGAATAGCCCTGCCGAAGTGGAAGCTTGGAGCGGAGTCCTTGAGGCATTAGTTTCAGGTCTGTTTCCTTTTAAGGTTAGTAAGCTTTTCAGGACACCGAGGACCTCGCCTGGGCACCTTATTCCCTGGAAGACCACCGAGTACCGGCAGTCTCCACTGGGCTACTAAGAAACATCCAGGCCCGGAAACCTTTCCCAGTCACTCTGTGTATTTTGTGTGTAGGCCAACACACTGCACTCTTCCTTGGAAGAGCTAGATTTCCTCAGCTCTCCAACAGCCCCAGGAAATGTGTTCTCTCACGTCCTACATATCATGCAAATCTGCCTCATTGCCCTAGGCTGAGCAGCTCTGAGAAACCAAAACTGCTTGGCATTCCTTCTACAAAGTCATACCTTAAGACCCCATCCTTACAGGAGAAAGTCAGCTTGCGTTTCTGCTGTAACCAAAGCACAGATCTTCCTCTTACACTGCAGGGTTTTAGAAGAAGTTAAGCCAGATAGCCTACCTAGAGCGCTCCTTGGGGGAGGCTGTTGGCTACACGCAGAACTCCGTGCCAAATAAACTTTATTCAAGGAAGGGACCAGTGTGTAGCTAGAGTGTATATTTACTTGGTAGAAATCACAAGTAGGTAGGCCTCGTGTTCGCTGGAAACGGTGACCTTATGGCACAAGCCTTGCTTTCCCATTTTGAATGCTCCATGCATGCTGCCTTGAAGTTACCTAAATAACAGTTTTAGGACGAGTCTTTAGTCATTGTAGGCAGGGCTCTGGGAAGGGAACGAGTGTTCTCTGCATCAACAGGGTGCTTTCATAGCCTGGGTGGGAGCCTCTCCTCAGACGCCCTAGAGATAAAGGAAACTTGACGTGAGTTCTTTCCTCCAGGTAAAGCCTTGAATAGCCCTGCCGAAGCTAAGCTTGAAGCAGTTTCCTTGTGGCATTTGTTTTAGGTCTGTTTTCTTTTAAGGTTAGTAAGCTTGTCAAGACACCGAGGACCTCTCGTGGGCACCCTATTCCCTGCAAGAGCACCGAGTACCAGCAGGCTCCACTGGGCTACTAAGAAACATCCAGGCCCGGAAACGTTTCCCAGTCACTGTGTATTTTGTGTGTAGGGCAACACACTGCACTCTTCCTTGGAAGAGCTAGATTTCCTCAGCTCTCCAACAACTCCAGGCAATGTGTTCTCTCAATTCCTATATGTGATGCAAATCTGCCTCATTGCCCTAGGCTGACCGGCACTGAGACACCAAAACTGCTTCGCATTCCTTCTACAAAGTCATACCTTAAGACCCCATCCTTACAGGAGAAAGTCGGCTTGCGTTCCTGCTGTAACCAAAGCACAGTTCTTCCTCTTACACTCCAGGGTTTTAGAAGAAGCTAAGCCCGATAGCCTATCCAGAGCGCTCCCTGGGGGAGGCGGTTGGCTACACGCCGAATTCCATGCAAAATAAACTTTATTCAAGGAAGGAACCAGTGTGTAGCTAGAGTCTATATTTAGTTGGTAGAAATCACAAGGGTTTAGGGTGCGTATTCACTGGAAACGGGGACCTGATGGCACAAGCCTTGCTTTCCCATTTTGAATGTTCCATTCCTGCTGCCTTGAACCTACCTAAATAACAGTTTTAGGACGGGTCTCTAGTGTCTGTCGGCAGGGTTCGGGGAAGGGAACGAGTGTTCACTACATCAACAGGGTGCTTTCATAGACTGGATGGGAGCCTCGCCTGAGACGCTCTAGAGCATAAAGGAAACTTGACGTGAGTCCTTTCCTCAAGGTAAAGCCTAGAATAGCCCTGCCGATGTGGAAGCTTGGAGCAGAGTCTTTGAGGCATTAGCTTTAGGTCTGCTTTCTTTAACGTTAGTGAGCTTTTCAGGAAACGGAGGACCTCGCGTGGGCACCCTATTCCCTGCACGAACACCGAGTAGCGCCAGGTTCCACTAGGCTGCTAAGACACTTCCAGGCCCGAAAACCTTTCCCAGTCACTCTGTGTATGCTGAGTGTAGGGAACACACTGCAAACTTCCTTGGGAGAGCTAGATTTCCTCAGCTCTCCAACAGCTCTAGGAAATGTGTTCTCTCAATTCCTACATGTCATGCAAATATGCCTCATTGCCCTAGGCTGAAGAACTGAGAAACCAATACTGCTTCGCATTCCTTCTACAAAGTCATACCTTAAGACCCCATCCTTACAGGAGAAAGTCGGCTTGCGTTCCTGCTGGAAACAAAGCACAGTTCTTCCTCTTACACTGCAGGGTTTTAGAAGAAGCTAAGCCCGATATCATACCTAGAGCGCTCCTTGTGGGAGGCGGTTGTTACACGCAGGACTCCCTGCCAAATAAACTTTATTCAAGGAAGGGACTAGTGTGTAGCTAGAGTGTATATTTAGTTGGTAGAAATCACAAGGAGGTAGGCTGCGGGTTCGCTGGAAAAGGGGACCTTATGGCACAAGCCTTGCTTTCCCAATTTGAATGCTCCATTCATGCTGCCTTGAAGCTAAGTAAATAACAGTTTTAGGACGGGTCTCTAGTCACTGTACGCAGGGCTCTGAAAAGGGAACGAGTCTTCTCTACATGAACAGGGTGTTTTCATAGCCTGGTTGGATCCTCTCCTGAGACACTCTAGAGATAAAAGGAAACATGTCGTGAGGCTTTTCCTAAAGGTAAAGCCTGGAATAGCCCTGCCGAAGCTAAGGTTGGAGCAGTTTCCTTGAGGCATTAGTTTCAGGTCTGTTTTCTTTTAAGGTTAGTAAGCTTTTCAAGACCCCAAGGACCTCGCGTGGGCACCCTATTCCCTGCAAGAACACAGAGTACCGGCAGGCTCCACAGGGCTACTAAGAAACAACCAGGCCCGGAAACTTTTCCAGGTCACTCTTTGTATTTTGTGTGTAGGCCAACACATTACACTCTTCCTTGGAAGAGCTAGATTTCCTCAGCTCTCCAACAACTCCAGGAAATGTGTTCTCTCAAGTCTTATATGTCATGCAAATCTCCCTCATTGCCCTAGGCTGAGCGGCACTGAGAAACCAAAACTGCTTCGCATTCCTGGTACAAAGTCATAACTTAAGACCCCATCCTTACAGGAGAAAGTCGGCTTGCGTTCCTGCTGTAACCAAAGCACAGTTCTTCCTCTTACTCTCCAGAGTTTTAGAAGAAGTTAAGCCCGATAGCCTATCCAGAGCGCTCCCTGGGGGAGGCGGTTGGCTACACGCAGAATTCCGTGGCAAATAAACTTTATTCAAGGAAGGGACCAGTGTGTAGCTAGAGTGTATATTTACTTGGTTGAAATCAAAAGGAGGTAGGCCGCGTGTTCGCTGGAAACGGGGACCTTATGGCACAAGCCTTGCTTTCCCATTTTGAATGCCCCATTCATGCTGCTTTGAAGTTACCTAAATAACAGTTTTAGGACGGGTCTCTAGTCTCTGTAGGCAGGGCTCTGGGAAGGGAACGAGTGTTCTCTACATCAACAGGGTGCTTTCATAGCCTGGGTGGGAGCCTCTCCTCAGACGCTTTAGACCTAAAAGGAAACTTGACGTTAGTCCTTTCCTCAAGGTAAAGCCTAGAATAGCCCTGCTGAAGTGGAAGCTTGGAGCGGAGTCCTTGAGGCATTAGTTTCACGTCTGTTTCATTTTAAGGTTAGTAAGCTTTTCAAGACACCGAGGACCTCGCGTGGGCACCTTATTCCCTGGAAGACCACCGAGTACCGGCAGTCTCCACTGGGCTACTAAGAAACATCCAGGCCCGGAAACCTTTCCCAGTCACTCTGTGTATTTTGTGTGTAGGCCAACACACTGCACTCTTCCTTGGAAGAGCTAGATTTCCTCAGCTCTCCAACAACTCCAGGAAATGTGTTCTCTCAAGTCCTATATGTCATGTAAATCTGCCTCATTGCCCTAGGCTGATCGGCACTGAGAAACCAAAACTGCTTCGCATTCCTTCTACAAAGTCATACCTTAAGACCCCATCCTTACAGCAGAAAGTAGGCTTGCGTTCCTGCTGTAACCAAAGCACAGTTCTTCCTCATACACTGCAGGGTTTTAGAAAAGCTAAGCCCAATAGCCTACCTAGAGCGCTCCCTGGGGGAGGCGGTTGGCTATACGCAGAACTCCGTGCCAAATAAACTTTATTCAAGGAAGGGAGCAGTGTGTACCTAGAGTATATATTTACTTGGTAGAAATCACAAGGAGGTAGGCCGCGTGTTCGCTGGAAACGGGGATACTATGACACAAGCCTTGCTTACCCATTTTGAATTCTCCATTCATGCTGCCTTGAAGCTACATAAATAACAGTTTTAGGACGGGTCTCTAGTTACTGTAGACAGGGCTCTGGGAGGGAACGAGTGTTCTCTACATCAACAGGGTGCTTTCATGGCCTAGGTGGGAGCCTCTCCTGAGGCGCTCTAGAGATAAATGGAAACATGTCGTGTGTCCTTTCCTCAAGGTAAAGCCTTGAATAGCTCTGCCGAAGCTAAGTTTGGAGCAGTTTCCTTGAGGCATTAGATTCAGGTCTGTTTTCTTTTAAGGTTAGTAAGCTTTTCAAGACAACGAGGACCTCGTGTGGGCACCCTATTCCCTGCAAGACCACCGAGTACCGACAGGCTCCACTGGGCTATTAAGAAACATCCAGGCCCAGAAACCTTCCCCAGTCACTCTGTGTATTTTGTGTGTAGGCCAACACACGGCACTCTTCCTTGGAAGAGCTAGATTTCCTCAGCTCTCCAACAGCTCCAGGAAATGTGTTTTCTCACGTCCTACATATCATGCAAATCTGCCTCATTGCCCTAGGCTGAGCGGCACTGAGAAACCAAAACTGTTTCGCATTCCTTCTACAAAGTCATTCCTTAAGACTCCATCCTTACAGGAGAAAGTCAGCTTGCGTTCCTGCTGTAACCAAAGCACAGTTCTTCCTCTTACACTGCAGGGTTATAGAAGATGCTAAGCCCGATAGCCTACCTAGAGCGCTCCTTGGGGGAGGCTGTTGGCTACACGCAGAACTCCGTGCCAAATAAACTTTATTCAAGGAAGGGACCAGTGTTTAGCTAGAGTGTATATTTACTTGGTAGAAATCACAAGTAGGTAGGCCGCGTGTTCGCTGGAAACGGAGACCTTATGGCACAAGCCTTGCTTTCCCATTTTGAATGCTCCATTCATGCTGCCTTGACGTTACCTAAATAACAGTTTTAGGACGAGTCTTTAGTCATTGTAGGCAGGGCTCTGGGAAGGGAACGAGTGTTCTCTGCATCAACAGGGTGCTTTCATAGCCTGGGTGGGAGCCTCTCCTCAGACGCCCTAGAGATAAAGGAAACTTGACGTGAGTTCTTTCCTCCAGGTAAAGCCTTGAATAGCCCTGCCGAAGCTAAGCTTGAAGCAGTTTCCTTGTGGCATTTGTTTTAGGTCTGTTTTCTTTTAAGGTTAGTAAGCTTTTCAAGACACCGAGGACCTCTCGTGGGCACCCTATTCCCTGCAAGAGCACCGAGTACCAGCAGGCTCCACTGGGCTACTAAGAAACATCCAGGCCCGGAAACATTTCCCAGTCACTGTGAATTTTGTGTGTAGGGCAACACACTGCACTCTTCCTTGGAAGACCTAGATTTCCTGAGCTCTCCAACAACTCCAGGAAATGTGTTCTCGCAAGTCTTATATGTCATGCAAATCTCTCTCATTGTCCTAGGCTGAGCGGCACTGAGAAACCAAAACTACAAGGCATTCCTTCTTTAAAGTCAAACCTTAAGACCCCATCCTTACAGGAGAAAGTCGGCTTGCTTTCCTGCTGTAACCAAAGCACAGTTCTTCCTCTTACACTCCAGGGTTTTAGAAGAAGCTAAGCCCGATAGCCTACCCAGAGAGCTCCCTGGGGGAGGCGGTTGGCTACACGCAGAATTCCGTGCCAAATAAACTTTATTCAAGGAAGGGACCAGTGTGTACCTAGAGTGTATATTTACTGGGTAGAAATCACGAGGTAGGCTGCATGTTCGCTGGAAACGGGGAACTTATGGCACAAGCCTTGCTTACCCATTTTGAATGCTCCATTCAAGCTGCCTTGAAGCTACCTAAATTACAATTTTAGGACTGGTCTCTAGTGTCTGTAGGCAGGGCTCTGGGAAGGGAACGAGTGTTCACTACATCAACAGGGTGCTTTCATAGACTGGATGGGAGCCTCGCCTGAGACGCTCTAGAGCATAAAGGAAACTTGACGTGAGTCCTTTCCTCAAGGTAAAGCCTAGAATAGCCCTGCCGAAGTGGAAGCTTGGAGCGGAGTCCTTGAGGCATTAGTTTCAGGTCTGTTTCCTTTTAAGGTTAGTAAGCTTTTCAGGACACCGAGGACCTCGCCTGGGCACCTTATTCCCTGGAAGACCACCGAGTACCGGCAGTCTCCACTGGGCTACTAAGAAACATCCAGGCCCGGAAACCTTTCCCAGTCACTCTGTGTATTTTGTGTGTAGGCCAACACACTGCACTCTTCCTTGGAAGAGCTAGATTTCCTCAGCTCTCCAACAGCCCCAGGAAATGTGTTCTCTCACGTCCTACATATCATGCAAATCTGCCTCATTGCCCTAGGCTGAGCAGCTCTGAGAAACCAAAACTGCTTGGCATTCCTTCTACAAAGTCATACCTTAAGACCCCATCCTTACAGGAGAAAGTCAGCTTGCGTTTCTGCTGTAACCAAAGCACAGATCTTCCTCTTACACTGCAGGGTTTTAGAAGAAGTTAAGCCAGATAGCCTACCTAGAGCGCTCCTTGGGGGAGGCTGTTGGCTACACGCAGAACTCCGTGCCAAATAAACTTTATTCAAGGAAGGGACCAGTGTGTAGCTAGAGTGTATATTTACTTGGTAGAAATCACAAGTAGGTAGGCCTCGTGTTCGCTGGAAACGGTGACCTTATGGCACAAGCCTTGCTTTCCCATTTTGAATGCTCCATGCATGCTGCCTTGAAGTTACCTAAATAACAGTTTTAGGACGAGTCTTTAGTCATTGTAGGCAGGGCTCTGGGAAGGGAACGAGTGTTCTCTGCATCAACAGGGTGCTTTCATAGCCTGGGTGGGAGCCTCTCCTCAGACGCCCTAGAGATAAAGGAAACTTGACGTGAGTTCTTTCCTCCAGGTAAAGCCTTGAATAGCCCTGCCGAAGCTAAGCTTGAAGCAGTTTCCTTGTGGCATTTGTTTTAGGTCTGTTTTCTTTTAAGGTTAGTAAGCTTGTCAAGACACCGAGGACCTCTCGTGGGCACCCTATTCCCTGCAAGAGCACCGAGTACCAGCAGGCTCCACTGGGCTACTAAGAAACATCCAGGCCCGGAAACGTTTCCCAGTCACTGTGTATTTTGTGTGTAGGGCAACACACTGCACTCTTCCTTGGAAGAGCTAGATTTCCTCAGCTCTCCAACAACTCCAGGCAATGTGTTCTCTCAATTCCTATATGTGATGCAAATCTGCCTCATTGCCCTAGGCTGACCGGCACTGAGACACCAAAACTGCTTCGCATTCCTTCTACAAAGTCATACCTTAAGACCCCATCCTTACAGGAGAAAGTCGGCTTGCGTTCCTGCTGTAACCAAAGCACAGTTCTTCCTCTTACACTCCAGGGTTTTAGAAGAAGCTAAGCCCGATAGCCTATCCAGAGCGCTCCCTGGGGGAGGCGGTTGGCTACACGCCGAATTCCATGCAAAATAAACTTTATTCAAGGAAGGAACCAGTGTGTAGCTAGAGTCTATATTTAGTTGGTAGAAATCACAAGGGTTTAGGGTGCGTATTCACTGGAAACGGGGACCTGATGGCACAAGCCTTGCTTTCCCATTTTGAATGTTCCATTCCTGCTGCCTTGAACCTACCTAAATAACAGTTTTAGGACGGGTCTCTAGTGTCTGTCGGCAGGGTTCGGGGAAGGGAACGAGTGTTCACTACATCAACAGGGTGCTTTCATAGACTGGATGGGAGCCTCGCCTGAGACGCTCTAGAGCATAAAGGAAACTTGACGTGAGTCCTTTCCTCAAGGTAAAGCCTAGAATAGCCCTGCCGATGTGGAAGCTTGGAGCAGAGTCTTTGAGGCATTAGCTTTAGGTCTGCTTTCTTTAACGTTAGTGAGCTTTTCAGGAAACGGAGGACCTCGCGTGGGCACCCTATTCCCTGCACGAACACCGAGTAGCGCCAGGTTCCACTAGGCTGCTAAGACACTTCCAGGCCCGAAAACCTTTCCCAGTCACTCTGTGTATGCTGAGTGTAGGGAACACACTGCAAACTTCCTTGGGAGAGCTAGATTTCCTCAGCTCTCCAACAGCTCTAGGAAATGTGTTCTCTCAATTCCTACATGTCATGCAAATATGCCTCATTGCCCTAGGCTGAAGAACTGAGAAACCAATACTGCTTCGCATTCCTTCTACAAAGTCATACCTTAAGACCCCATCCTTACAGGAGAAAGTCGGCTTGCGTTCCTGCTGGAAACAAAGCACAGTTCTTCCTCTTACACTGCAGGGTTTTAGAAGAAGCTAAGCCCGATATCATACCTAGAGCGCTCCTTGTGGGAGGCGGTTGTTACACGCAGGACTCCCTGCCAAATAAACTTTATTCAAGGAAGGGACTAGTGTGTAGCTAGAGTGTATATTTAGTTGGTAGAAATCACAAGGAGGTAGGCTGCGGGTTCGCTGGAAAAGGGGACCTTATGGCACAAGCCTTGCTTTCCCAATTTGAATGCTCCATTCATGCTGCCTTGAAGCTAAGTAAATAACAGTTTTAGGACGGGTCTCTAGTCACTGTACGCAGGGCTCTGAAAAGGGAACGAGTCTTCTCTACATGAACAGGGTGTTTTCATAGCCTGGTTGGATCCTCTCCTGAGACACTCTAGAGATAAAAGGAAACATGTCGTGAGGCTTTTCCTAAAGGTAAAGCCTGGAATAGCCCTGCCGAAGCTAAGGTTGGAGCAGTTTCCTTGAGGCATTAGTTTCAGGTCTGTTTTCTTTTAAGGTTAGTAAGCTTTTCAAGACCCCAAGGACCTCGCGTGGGCACCCTATTCCCTGCAAGAACACAGAGTACCGGCAGGCTCCACAGGGCTACTAAGAAACAACCAGGCCCGGAAACTTTTCCAGGTCACTCTTTGTATTTTGTGTGTAGGCCAACACATTACACTCTTCCTTGGAAGAGCTAGATTTCCTCAGCTCTCCAACAACTCCAGGAAATGTGTTCTCTCAAGTCTTATATGTCATGCAAATCTCCCTCATTGCCCTAGGCTGAGCGGCACTGAGAAACCAAAACTGCTTCGCATTCCTGGTACAAAGTCATAACTTAAGACCCCATCCTTACAGGAGAAAGTCGGCTTGCGTTCCTGCTGTAACCAAAGCACAGTTCTTCCTCTTACTCTCCAGAGTTTTAGAAGAAGTTAAGCCCGATAGCCTATCCAGAGCGCTCCCTGGGGGAGGCGGTTGGCTACACGCAGAATTCCGTGGCAAATAAACTTTATTCAAGGAAGGGACCAGTGTGTAGCTAGAGTGTATATTTACTTGGTTGAAATCAAAAGGAGGTAGGCCGCGTGTTCGCTGGAAACGGGGACCTTATGGCACAAGCCTTGCTTTCCCATTTTGAATGCCCCATTCATGCTGCTTTGAAGTTACCTAAATAACAGTTTTAGGACGGGTCTCTAGTCTCTGTAGGCAGGGCTCTGGGAAGGGAACGAGTGTTCTCTACATCAACAGGGTGCTTTCATAGCCTGGGTGGGAGCCTCTCCTCAGACGCTTTAGACCTAAAAGGAAACTTGACGTTAGTCCTTTCCTCAAGGTAAAGCCTAGAATAGCCCTGCTGAAGTGGAAGCTTGGAGCGGAGTCCTTGAGGCATTAGTTTCACGTCTGTTTCATTTTAAGGTTAGTAAGCTTTTCAAGACACCGAGGACCTCGCGTGGGCACCTTATTCCCTGGAAGACCACCGAGTACCGGCAGTCTCCACTGGGCTACTAAGAAACATCCAGGCCCGGAAACCTTTCCCAGTCACTCTGTGTATTTTGTGTGTAGGCCAACACACTGCACTCTTCCTTGGAAGAGCTAGATTTCCTCAGCTCTCCAACAACTCCAGGAAATGTGTTCTCTCAAGTCCTATATGTCATGTAAATCTGCCTCATTGCCCTAGGCTGATCGGCACTGAGAAACCAAAACTGCTTCGCATTCCTTCTACAAAGTCATACCTTAAGACCCCATCCTTACAGCAGAAAGTAGGCTTGCGTTCCTGCTGTAACCAAAGCACAGTTCTTCCTCATACACTGCAGGGTTTTAGAAAAGCTAAGCCCAATAGCCTACCTAGAGCGCTCCCTGGGGGAGGCGGTTGGCTATACGCAGAACTCCGTGCCAAATAAACTTTATTCAAGGAAGGGAGCAGTGTGTACCTAGAGTATATATTTACTTGGTAGAAATCACAAGGAGGTAGGCCGCGTGTTCGCTGGAAACGGGGATACTATGACACAAGCCTTGCTTACCCATTTTGAATTCTCCATTCATGCTGCCTTGAAGCTACATAAATAACAGTTTTAGGACGGGTCTCTAGTTACTGTAGACAGGGCTCTGGGAGGGAACGAGTGTTCTCTACATCAACAGGGTGCTTTCATGGCCTAGGTGGGAGCCTCTCCTGAGGCGCTCTAGAGATAAATGGAAACATGTCGTGTGTCCTTTCCTCAAGGTAAAGCCTTGAATAGCTCTGCCGAAGCTAAGTTTGGAGCAGTTTCCTTGAGGCATTAGATTCAGGTCTGTTTTCTTTTAAGGTTAGTAAGCTTTTCAAGACAACGAGGACCTCGTGTGGGCACCCTATTCCCTGCAAGACCACCGAGTACCGACAGGCTCCACTGGGCTATTAAGAAACATCCAGGCCCAGAAACCTTCCCCAGTCACTCTGTGTATTTTGTGTGTAGGCCAACACACGGCACTCTTCCTTGGAAGAGCTAGATTTCCTCAGCTCTCCAACAGCTCCAGGAAATGTGTTTTCTCACGTCCTACATATCATGCAAATCTGCCTCATTGCCCTAGGCTGAGCGGCACTGAGAAACCAAAACTGTTTCGCATTCCTTCTACAAAGTCATTCCTTAAGACTCCATCCTTACAGGAGAAAGTCAGCTTGCGTTCCTGCTGTAACCAAAGCACAGTTCTTCCTCTTATACTGCAGGGTTATAGAAGATGCTAAGCCCGATAGCCTACCTAGAGCGCTCCTTGGGGGAGGCTGTTGGCTACACGCAGAACTCCGTGCCAAATAAACTTTATTCAAGGAAGGGACCAGTGTTTAGCTAGAGTGTATATTTACTTGGTAGAAATCACAAGTAGGTAGGCCGCGTGTTCGCTGGAAACGGAGACCTTATGGCACAAGCCTTGCTTTCCCATTTTGAATGCTCCATTCATGCTGCCTTGACGTTACCTAAATAACAGTTTTAGGACGAGTCTTTAGTCATTGTAGGCAGGGCTCTGGGAAGGGAACGAGTGTTCTCTGCATCAACAGGGTGCTTTCATAGCCTGGGTGGGAGCCTCTCCTCAGACGCCCTAGAGATAAAGGAAACTTGACGTGAGTTCTTTCCTCCAGGTAAAGCCTTGAATAGCCCTGCCGAAGCTAAGCTTGAAGCAGTTTCCTTGTGGCATTTGTTTTAGGTCTGTTTTCTTTTAAGGTTAGTAAGCTTTTCAAGACACCGAGGACCTCTCGTGGGCACCCTATTCCCTGCAAGAGCACCGAGTACCAGCAGGCTCCACTGGGCTACTAAGAAACATCCAGGCCCGGAAACATTTCCCAGTCACTGTGAATTTTGTGTGTAGGGCAACACACTGCACTCTTCCTTGGAAGACCTAGATTTCCTGAGCTCTCCAACAACTCCAGGAAATGTGTTCTCGCAAGTCTTATATGTCATGCAAATCTCTCTCATTGTCCTAGGCTGAGCGGCACTGAGAAACCAAAACTACAAGGCATTCCTTCTTTAAAGTCAAACCTTAAGACCCCATCCTTACAGGAGAAAGTCGGCTTGCTTTCCTGCTGTAACCAAAGCACAGTTCTTCCTCTTACACTCCAGGGTTTTAGAAGAAGCTAAGCCCGATAGCCTACCCAGAGAGCTCCCTGGGGGAGGCGGTTGGCTACACGCAGAATTCCGTGCCAAATAAACTTTATTCAAGGAAGGGACCAGTGTGTACCTAGAGTGTATATTTACTGGGTAGAAATCACGAGGTAGGCTGCATGTTCGCTGGAAACGGGGAACTTATGGCACAAGCCTTGCTTACCCATTTTGAATGCTCCATTCAAGCTGCCTTGAAGCTACCTAAATTACAATTTTAGGACTGGTCTCTAGTGTCTGTAGGCAGGGCTCTGGGAAGGGAACGAGTGTTCACTACATCAACAGGGTGCTTTCATAGACTGGATGGGAGCCTCGCCTGAGACGCTCTAGAGCATAAAGGAAACTTGACGTGAGTCCTTTCCTCAAGGTAAAGCCTAGAATAGCCCTGCCGATGTGGAAGCTTGGAGCAGAATCTTTGAGGCATTAGCTTTATGTCTGCTTTCTTTAACGTTAGTGAGCTTTTCAGGAAACGGAGGACCTCGCGTGGGCACCCTATTCCCTGCACGAACACCGAGTACCGCCAGGTTCCACTAGGCTGGTAAGACACTTCCAGGCCCGAAAACCTTTCCCAGTCACTCTGTGTATGCTGAGTGTAGGGCAACACACTGCAAACTTCCTTGGGAGAGCTAGATTTCCTCAGCTCTCCAACAGCTCCAGGAAATGTGTTCTCTCAATTCCTACATGTCATGCAAATATGCCTCATTGCCCTAGGCTGAAGAACTGAGAAAAGAATACTGCTTCGCATTCCTTCTACAAAGTCATACCTTAAGACCCCATCCTTACAGGAGAAAGTCGGCTTGCGTTCCTGCTGGAAACAAAGCACAGTTGTTCCTCTTACACTGCAGGGTTTTAGAAGAAGCTAAGCCCGATATCATACCTAGAGCGCTCCTTGTGGGAGGCGGTTGTTACACGCAGGACTCCCTGCCAAATAAACTTTATTCAAGGAAGGGACTAGTGTGTAGCTAGAGTGTATATTTAATTGGTAGAAATCACAAGGAGGTAGGCTGCGGGTTCGCTGGAAAAGGGGACCTTATGGCTCAAGCCTTGCTTTCCCAATTTGAATGCTCCATTCATGCTGCCTTGAAGCTAAGTAAATAACAGTTTTAGGACGGGTCTCTAGTCACTGTACGCAGGGCTCTGAAAAGGGAACGAGTCTTCTCTACATGAACAGGGTGTTTTCATAGCCTGGTTGGATCCTCTCCTGAGACACTCTAGAGATAAAAGGAAACATGTCGTGAGTCCTTTCCTCAAGGTAAAGCCTAGAATAGCCCTGCCGAAGTGGAAGCTTGGAGCGAGGTCCTTGAGGCATTAGTTTCAAATCTGTTTCCTTTTAAGTTTAGTAAGCTTTTCAAGACACCAAGGACCTCGCGTGGGCACCTTATTCCCTGGAAGACCACCGAGTACCGGCAGTCTCCACTGGGGTACTAAGAAACATCCAGGCCCGGAAACCTTTCCCAGTCACTCTGTGTATTTTGTGTGTAGGCCAACACACTGCACTCTTCCTTGGAAGGGATCTGGGAAGGGAACGAGTGTTCTCTACATCAACAGGGTGCTTTCATAGCCTGGGTGGGAGCCTCGCCTGAGACGCTCTAGAGCTGAAAGGACACTTGACGTGAGTCCTTTCCTCAAGGTAAAGCCTAGAATAGCCCTGCCGATGTGGAAGCTTGGAGCAGAGTCCTTGAGGCATTCGCTTTAGGTGTGCTTTCTTTAACGTTAGTGAGCTTTTCAGGAAACGGAGGACATCGCGTGGGCACCCTATTCCCTGCACGAACACCGAGTACCGGCAGGCTCCACTAGGCTGCTAAGACACTTCCAGGCCCGAAAACCTTTCCCAGTCACTCTGTGTATGCTGAGTGTAGGGCAACACACTGCAAACTTCCTTGGTAGAGCTAGATTTCCTCAGCTCTCCAACAGCTACAGGAAATGTGTTCTTCATGTCCTATATGTCATGCAAATCTGCCTCATTGCCCTAGGATGAGCAGCACTGAGAAACCAAAACTGCTTCGCATTCCTTCTACAAAGTCATACCTTAAGACCACACCCTTACAGGAGAAAGTCGGCTTGCGTTCCTGCTGGAAACAAAGCACAGTTCTTCTTTTACACTGCAGGGTTTTAGAAGAGGCTAAGCCCGATAGCATACCTAGAGCGCTCCTTGGGGGAGGCGGTTGGCTACACGCAGAACTCTGTGCCAAATAAACTTTATTCAAGGAAGGGACCAGTGTGTAGCTAGAGTGTATATTTACTTGGTAGAAATCACAAGGAGGTAGGCTGCGGGTTCGCTGGAAAAGGGGACCTGATGGCACAATCCTTGCTTACCCATTTTGAATTCTCCATTCAAGCTGCCTTGAAGCTACCTAAATAACAATTTTAGGACAGGTCTCCAGTCTCTGTAGGCAGGGTTCTGGGAAGGGAACGAGTGTTCTCTGCATCAACAGGGTGCTTTCATAGCCTGGGTGGGAGCCTCTCCTCAGACGCCCTAGAGATAAAGGAAACTTGACGTGAGTTCTTTCCTCCAGGTAAAGCCTTGAATAGCCCTGCCGAAGCTAACTAAGCTTGCAGCAGTTTCCTTGAGGCATTTGTTTTAGGTCTGTTTCCTTTTAAGGTTAGTAAGCTTTTCAAGACACCGAGGACCTCGCGTGGGCACCTTATTCCCTGGAAGACCACCGAGTACCGGCAGTCTCCACTGGGCTACTAAGAAACATCCAGGCCCGGAAACCTTTCCCAGTCACTCTGTGTATTTTGTGTGTAGGCCAACACACTGCACTCGTCCTTGGAAGAGCTAGATTTCCTCAGCTCTCCAACAACTCCAGGAAATGTGTTCTCTCAAGTCCTATATGTCATGCAAATCTGCCTCATTGCCCTAGGCTGATCGGCACTGAGAAACCAAAACTGCTTCGCATTCCTTCTACAAATTCATACCTTAAGACCCCATCCTTACAGGAGAAAGTAGGCTTGCGTAACTGCTGTAACCAAAGCACAGTTCTTCCTCTTACACTGCAGGGTTTTAGAAAAGCTAAGCCCAATAGCCTACCTAGAGCGCTCCCTGGGGGAGGCTGTTGGCTATACGCAGAACTCCGTGCCAAATAAACTTTATTCAAGGAAGGGACCAGTGTGTACCTAGAGTATATATTTACTTGGTAGAAATCACAAGGAGGTAGGCCGCATGTTCGCTGGAAACGGGGATACTATGACACAAGCCTTGCTTACCCATTTTGAATTCTCCATTCATGCTGCCTTGAAGCTACGTAAATAACAGTTTTAGGACGGGTCTCTAGTTACTGTAGACTGGGCTCTGGGAGGGAACGAGTGTTCTCTACATCAACAGGGTGCTTTCATAGCCTAGGTGGGAGCCTCTCCTGAGGCGCTCTAGAGATAAAAGGAAACATGTCGTGTGTCCTTTCCTCAAGGTAAAGCCTTGAATAGCCCTGTCGAAGCTAAGTTTGGAGCAGTTTCCTTGAGGCATTAGATTCAGGTCTGTTTTCTTTTAAGGTTAGTAAGCTTTTCAAGACAACGAGGACCTCGTGTGGGCACCCTATTCCCTGCAAGACCACCGAGTACCGGCAGGCTCCACTGGGCTACTAAGAAACATCCAGTCCCGGAAACCTTCCCCAGTCACTCTGTGTATTTTGTGTGTAGGCCAACACACTGCACTCTTCCTTGGAAGAGCTACATTTCCTCAGCTCTCCAACAGCTCCAGGAAATGTGTTTTCTCACGTCCTACATATCATGCAAATCTGCCTCATTGCCCTTGGTTGAGCGGCACAGAGAAACCAAAACTGTTTCGCATTCCTTCTACAAAGTCATACCTTAAGACTCCATTCTTACAGGAAAAAGTCAGCTTGCGTTACTGCTGTAACCAAAGCACAGTTGTTCCTCTTACACTGCAGGGTTTTAGAAGAAGCTAAGCCCGATAGCCTACCTAGAGCGCACCTTGGGGGAGGCTGTTGGCAACACGCAGAACTCCGTGCCAAATAAACTTTATTCAAGGAAGGGCCCAGTGTTTAGCTAGAGTGTATATTTACTTGGTAGAAATCACAAGTATGTAGGCCGCGTGTTCACTGGAAACGGGAACCTTATGGCACAAGCCTTGCTTTCCCATTTTGAATGCTCCATTCATGCTGCCTTGAAGTTACCTAAATAACAGTTTTAGGACGAGTCTTTAGTCATTGTAGGCAGGGCTCTGGGAAGGGAACGAGTGTTCTCTACATCAACAGGGTGCTCTCATAGCCTTGGTGGGAGCCTCGCCTGAGACGCTCTAGAGCTAAAAGGAAACTTGACGTGAGTCCTTTCCTCAAGGTAAAGCCCAGAATAGCCCTGCCGAAGTGGAAGGTTGGAGCGGAGTCCGTGAGGCATTAGTTTCAGGTCTGTTTCCTTTTAAGGTTAGTAAGCTTTTCAAGACACCGAGGACCTCGCGTGGGCACCTTATTCCCTGGAAGACCACCGAGTACCGGCAGTCTCCACTGGGCTACTAAGAAACATCCAGGCCCGGAAACCTTTCCCAGTCACTCTGTGTATGCTGAGTGTAGGGCAACACACTGCAAACTTCCTTGGGAGAGCTAGATTTCTTCAGCTCTCCAACAGCTACAGGAAATGTGTTCTTCACGTCCTATATGTCATGCAAATCTGCCTCATTGCCCTAGGATGAGCAGCACTGAGAAACCAAAACTGCTTCGCATTCCTTCTACAAAGTCATACCTTAAGACCACATCCTTACAGGAGAAAGTCGGCTTGCGTTCCTGCTGTAACCAAAGCACAGTTCTTCTTTTACACTGCAGGGTTTTAGAAGAGGCTAAGCCCGATAGCATACCTAGAGCGCTCCTTGGGGGAGGCGGTTGGCTACACGCAGAACTCCGTGCCAAATAAACTTTATTCAAGGAAGGGACCAGTGTGTAGCTAGAGTGTATATTTATTTGGTAGAAATCACAAGGAGGTAGGCTGCGGGTTCGCTGGAAAAGGGGACCTGATGGCACAATCCTTGCTTACCCATTTTGAATTCTCCATTCAAGCTGCCTTGAAGCTACCTAAATAACAATTTAAGGACGGGTCTCCAGTCTCTGAAGGCAGGGCTCTGGGAAGGGAACGAGTGTTCTCTACATCAACAGGGTGCTTACATAGCCTGGGTGGGAGCCTCTCCTCAGACGCTTTAGAGTTAAAAGGAAACTTGACCTGAGTCCTTTCCTCAAGGTAAAGCCTAGAAAAGCCCTGCCGAAGTGGAAGCTTGGAGCGGAGTCCTTGAGGCATTAGTTTCAGGTCTGTTTCCTTTTAAGGTTAGTAAGCTTTTCAAGACACCGAGGACCTCGCATGGGCACCTTATTCCCTGGAAGACCACCGAGTACCGGCAGTCTCCACTGGGCTACTAAGAAACATCCAGGCCCGGAAACCTTTCCCAGTCACTCTGTGTATTTTGTGTGTAGGCCAAGACACTGCACTCTTCCTTGGAAGAGCTAGATTTCCTCAGCTCTCCAACAACTCCAGGAAATGTGTTCTCTCAAGTCCTATATGTCATGCAAATCTGCCTCATTGCCCTAGGCTGATTGGCACTGAGAAACCAAAACTGCTTCGCATTCCTTCTACAAATTCATTCCTTAAGACCCCATCCTTACAGGAGAAAGTAGGCTTGCGTACCTGCTGTAACCAAAGCACAGTTCTTTCTCTTACACTGCAGGGTTTTAGAAAAGCTAAGCCCAATAGCCTACCTAGAGCGCTCCCTGGGGGAGGCGGTTGGCTATACGCAGAACTCCGTGCCAAATAAACTTTATTCAAGGAAGGGACCAGTGTGTACCTAGAGTATATATTTACTTGGTAGAAATCACAAGGAGGTAGGCCGCATGTTCGCTGGAAACGGGGATACTATGACACAAGCCTTGCTTACCCATTTTGAATTCTCCATTCATGCTGCCTTGAAGCTACGTAAATAACAGTTTTAGGACGGGTCTCTAGTTACTGTAGACAGGGCTCTGGGAGGGAACGAGTGTTCTCTACATCAACAGGGTGCTTTCATAGCCTAGGTGGGAGCCTCTCCTGAGGCGCTCTAGAGATAAAAGGAAACATGTCCTGTGTCCTTTCCTCAAGGTAAAGCCTTGAATAGCCCTGCCGAAGCTAAGTTTTGAGCAGTTTCCTTGAGGCATTAGATTCAGGTCTGTTTTCTTTTAAGGTTAGTAAGCTTTTCAAGACAACGAGGAACTCTCGTGGGCACCCTATTCCCTGCAAGAGCACCGAGTACCAGCAGGCTCCACTGGGCTACTAAGAAACATCCAGGCCCGGAAACATTTCCCAGTCACTCTGTGTATTTTGTGTGTAGGTCAACACATTGCACTCTTCCTTGGAAGAGCTAGATTTCCTCAGCTCTCCAACAACTCCAGGAAATGTGTTCTAGCAAGTCCTATATGTCATGCAAATCTCTCTCATTGCCCTAGGTTGAGCGGCACTGAGAAACCAAAACTACAACGCATTCCTTCTTTAAAGTCAAACCTTAAGAACCCATCCTTACAGGAGAAAGTCGGCTTGCTTTCCTGCTGTAACCAAAGCACAGTTCTTCCTCTTACACTCCATGGTTTTAGAAGAAGCTAAGCCCGATAGCCTACCCAGAGCGATCCCTGAGGGTGGCGGTTGGCTACACGCAGAATTCCGTGCCAAATAAACTTTATTCAAGGAAGGTACCAGTGTGTAGCTAGAGTGTATATTTACTTGGTAGAAATCACAAGGAGGTAGGCTGCATGTTCGCTGGAAACGGGGAACTTATGGCACAAGCCTTGCTTACCCATTTTGAATGCTCCATTCAAGCTGCCTTGAAGCTACCTAAATTACAATTTTAGGACGTGTCTCTAGTGTCTGTCGGCAGGGCTCGGGGAAGGGAACGAGTGTTCACTACATCAACAGGGTGCTTTCATAGACTGGATGGGAGCCTCGCCTGAGACGCTCTAGAGCATAAAGGAAACTTGACGTGAGTCCTTTCCTCAAGGTAAAGCCTAGAATAGCCCTGCCGATGTGGAAGGTTGGGGCAGAGTCTTTGAGGCATTAGCTTTAGGTCTGCTTTCTTTAACGTTAGTGAGCTTTTCAGGAAACGGAGAACCTCGCGTGGGCACCCTATTCCCTGCACGAACACCGAGTACCGCCAGGTTCCACTAGGCTGCTAAGACACTTCCAGGCCCAAAAACCTTTCCCAGTCACTCTGTGTATGCTGAGTGTAGGGCAACACACTGCAAACTTCCTTGGGAGAGCTAAATTTCCTCAGCTCTCCAACAGCTCCAGGAAATGTGTTCTCTCAATTCCTACATGTCATGCAAATATGCCTCATTGCCCTAGGCTGAAGAACTGAGAAAACAATACTGCTTCGCATTCCTTCTACAAAGTCATACCTTAAGACTCCATCCTTACAGGAAAAAGTCAGCTTGCGTTCCTGCTGTAACCAAAGCACAGTTGTTCCTCTTACACTTCAGGGTTTTAGAAGAAGCTAAGCCCGATAGCCTACCTAGAGCGCTCCTTGGGGGAGGCTGTTGGCTACACGCAGAACTCCGTGCCAAATAAACTTTATTCAAGGAAGGGACCAGTGTTTAGCTAGAGTGTATATTTACTTGGTAGAAATCACAAGTAGGTAGGCCGCGTCTTCGCTGGAAACGGGGACCTTATGGCACAAGCCTTGCTTTCCCATTTTGAATGCTCCATTCATGCTGCCTTGAAGTTACCTAAATAACAGTTTTAGGACGAGTCTTTAGTCATTGTAGGCAGGGCTCTGGGAAGGGAACGAGTGTTCTCTGCATCAACAGGGTGCTTTCATAGCCTGGGTGGGAGCCTCTCCTCAGACGCCCTAGAGATAAAGGAAACTTGACGTGAGTTCTTTCCTCCAGGTAAAGCCTTGAATAGCCCTGCCAAAGCTAACTAAGCTTGCAGCAGTTTCGTTGAGGCATTTGTTTTAGGTCTGTTTTCTTTAAAGGTTAGTAAGCTTTTCAAGACACCGAGGACCTCTCGTGGGCACCCTATTCCCTGCAAGAGCACCGAGTACCAGCAGGCTCCACTGGGCTACAAAGAAACATCCAGGCCCGGAAACATTTCCCAGTCACTGTGTATTTTGTGTGTAGGGCAACACACTGCACTCTTCCTTGGAAGAGCTAGATTTCCTCAGCTCTCCAACAACTCCAGGAAATGTGTTCTCTCAAGTCCTATATGTCATGCAAATCTCCCTCATTGCCCTAGGCTGAGCGGCACTGAGAAACCAAAACTGCAACGCATTCCTTCTTTAAAGTCAAACCTTAAGACCCCATCCTTACAGGAGAAAGTCGGCTTGCTTTCCTGCTGTAACCAAAGCACAGTTCTTCCTCTTACACTCCAGGGTTTTAGAAGAAGCTAAGCCCGATAGCCTACCCAGAGCGTTCCCTGGCGGAGGCGGTTGGCTACACGCAGAATTCCGTGCGAAATAAACTTTATTCAAGGAAGGGACCAGTGTGTAGCTAGAGTGTATATTTAATTGGTAGAAATCACAAGGGTTTAGGGTGCGTATTCGCTGGAAAAGGGGACCTGATGGCACAAGCCTTGCTTTCCCATTTTGAATGTTCCAGTCCTGCTGCCTTGAACCTACCTAAATAACAGTTTTAGGACGGGTCTCTAGTGTCTGTCGGCAGGGCTCGGGGAAGGGAACGAGTGTTCACTACATCAACAGGGTGCTTTCATACCTGGATGGGAGCCTCACCTGAGACGCTCTAGAGCATAAAGGAAACTTGACGTGAGTCCTTTCCTCAAGGTAAAGCCTAGAATAGCCCTGCCGATGTGGAAGCTTGGGGCAGAGTCTTTCAGTCATTAGCTTTAGGTCTGCTTTCTTTAACGTTAGTGAGCTTTTCAGGAAACGGAGGACCTCGCGTGGGCACCCTATTCCCTGCACGAACACCGAGTACCGCCAGGTTCCACTAGGCTGCTAAGACACTTCCAGGCCCGAAAACCTTTCCCAGTCACTCTGTGTATGCTGAGTGTAGGGCAACACACTGCAAACTTCCTTGGGAGAGCTAGATTTCCTCAGCTCTCCAACAGCTCCAGGAAATGTGTTCTCTCAATTCCTACATGTCATGCAAATATGCCTCATTGCCCTAGGCTGAAGAACTGAGAAAACAATACTGCTTCGCATTCCTTCTACAAAGTCATACCTTAAGACCCCATCCTTACAGGAGAAAGTCGGCTTGCGTTCCTGCTGGAAACAAAGCACAGTTGTTCCTCTTACACTGCAGGGTTTTAGAAGAAGCTAAGCCCGATATCATACCTAGAGCGCTCCTTGTGGGAGGCGGTTGTTACACGCAGGACTCCCTGCCAAATAAACTTTATTCAAGGAAGGGACTAGTGTGTAGCTAGAGTGTATATTTAGTTGGTAGAAATCACAAGGAGGTAGGCTGCGGGTTCGCTGGAAAAGGGGACCTTATGGCACAAGCCTTGCTTTCCCAATTTGAATGCTCCATTCATGCTGCCTTGAAGCTAAGTAAATAACAGTTTTAGGACGGGTCTCTAGTCACTGTACGCAGGGCTCTGAAAAGGGAACGAGTCTTCTCTACATGAGCAGGGTGTTTTCATAGCCTGGTTGGATCCTCTCCTGAGACACTCTAGAGATAAAAGGAAACATGTCGTGAGTCCTTTCCTCAAGGTAAAGCCTAGAATAGCCCTGCCGAAGTGGAAGCTTGGAGTGAGGTCCTTGAGGCATTAGTTTCAAATCTGTTTCCTTGTAAGTTTAGTAAGCTTTTCAAGACACCAAGGACCTCGCGTGGGCACCTTATTCCCTGGAAGACCACCGAGTACCGGCAGTCTCCACTGGGGTACTAAGAAACATCCAGGCCCGGAAACCTTTCCCAGTCACTCTGTGTATTTTGTGTGTAGGCCAACACACTGCACTCTTCCTTGGAAGGGATCTGGGAAGGGAACGAGTGTTCTCTACATCAACAGGGTGCTTTCATAGCCTGGGTGGGAGCCTCGCCTGAGACGCTCTAGAGCTGAAAGGACACTTGACGTGAGTCCTTTCCTCAAGGTAAAGCCTAGAATAGCCCTGCCGATGTGGAAGCTTGGAGCAGAGTCCTTGAGGCATTCGCTTTAGGTGTGCTTTCTTTAACGTTAGTGAGCTTTTCAGGAAACGGAGGACATCGCGTGGGCACCCTATTCCCTGCACGAACACCGAGTACCGGCAGGCTCCACTAGGCTGCTAAGACACTTCCAGGCCCGAAAACCTTTCCCAGTCACTCTGTGTATGCTGAGTGTAGGGCAACACACTGCAAACTTCCTTGGTAGAGCTAGATTTCCTCAGCTCTCCAACAGCTACAGGAAATGTGTTCTTCATGTCCTATATGTCATGCAAATCTGCCTCATTGCCCTAGGATGAGCAGCACTGAGAAACCAAAACTGCTTCGCATTCCTTCTAAAAAGTCATACCTTAAGACCACATCCTTACAGGAGAAAGTCGGCTTGCGTTCCTGCTGTAACCAAAGCTCAGTTCTTCTTTTACACTGCAGGGTTTTAGAAGAGGCTAAGCCCGATAGCATACCTAGAGCGCTCCTTGGGGGAGGCGGTTGGCTACACGCAGAACTCTGTGCCAAATAAACTTTATTCAAGGAAGGGACCAGTGTGTAGCTAGAGTGTATATTTACTTGGTAGAAATCACAATGAGGTAGGCTGCGGGTTCGCTGGAAAAAGGGACCTGATGGCACAATCCTTGCTTACCCATTTTGAATTCTCCATTCAAGCTGCCTTGAAGCTACCTAAATAACAATTTAAGGACGGGTCTCCAGTCTCTGAAGGCAGGGCTCTGGGAAGGGAACGAGTGTTCTCTACATCAACAGGGTGCTTACATAGCCTGGGTGGGAGCCTCTCCTCAGACGCTTTAGAGTTAAAAGGAAACTTGACCTGAGTCCTTTCCTCAAGGTAAAGCCTAGAATAGCCCTGCCGAAGTGGAAGCTTGGAGCGGAGTCCTTGAGGCATTAGTTTCAGGTCTGTTTCCTTTTAAGGTTAGTAAGCTTTTCAAGACACCGAGGACCTCGCGTGGGCACCTTATTCCCTGGAAGACCACCGAGTACCGGCAGTCTCCACTGGGCTACTAAGAAACATCCAGGCCCGGAAACCTTTCCCAGTCACTCTGTGTATTTTGTGTGTAGGCCAAGACACTGCACCCTTCCTTGGAAGAGCTAGATTTCCTCAGCTCTCCAACAACTCCAGGAAATGTGTTCTCTCAAGTCCTATATGTCATGCAAATCTCCCTCATTGCCCTAGGCTGATTGGCACTGAGAAACCAAAACTGCTTCGCATTCCTTCTACAAATTCATTCCTTAAGACCCCATCCTTACAGGAGAAAGTAGGCTTGCGTACCTGCTGTAACCAAAGCACAGTTCTTTCTCTTACACTGCAGGGTTTTAGAAAAGCTAAGCCCAATAGCCTACCTAGAGCGCTCCCTGGGGGAGGCGGTTGGCTATACGCAGAACTCCGTGCCAAATAAACTTTATTCAAGGAAGGGACCAGTGTGTACCTAGAGTATATATTTACGTGGTAGAAATCACAAGGAGGTAGGCCGCATGTTCGCTGGAAACGGGGATACTATGACACAAGCCTTGCTTACCCATTTTGAATTCTCCATTCATGCTGCCTTGAAGCTACGTAAATAACAGTTTTAGGACGGGTCTCTAGTTACTGTAGACAGGGCTCTGGGAGGGAACGAGTGTTCTCTACATCAACAGGGTGCTTTCATAGCCTAGGTGGGAGCCTCTCCTGAGGCGCTCTAGAGATAAAAGGAAACATGTCCTGTGTCCTTTCCTCAAGGTAAAGCCTTGAATAGCCCTGCCGAAGCTAAGTTTGGAGCAGTTTCCTTGAGGCATTAGATTCAGGTCTGTTTTCTTTTAAGGTTAGTAAGCTTTTCAAGACAACGAGGAACTCTCGTGGGCACCCTATTCCCTGCAAGAGCACCGAGTACCAGCAGGCTCCACTGGGCTACTAAGAAACATCCAGGCCCGGAAACATTTCCCAGTCACTCTGTGTATTTTGTGTGTAGGTCAACACATTGCACACTTCCTTGGAAGAGCTAGATTTCCTCAGCTCTCCAACAACTCCAGGAAATGTGTTCTAGCAAGTCCTATATGTCATGCAACTCTCTCTCATTGCCCTAGGTTGAGCGGCACTGAGAAACCAAAACTACAACGCATTCCTTCTTTAAAGTCAAACCTTAAGACCCCATCCTTACAGGAGAAAGTCGGCTTGCTTTCCTGCTGTAACCAAAGCACAGTTCTTCCTCTTACACTCCAGGGTTTTAGAAGAAGCTAAGCCCGATAGCCTACCCAGAGCGATCCCTGGGGGTGGCGGTTGGCTACACGCAGAATTCCGTGCCAAATAAAATTTATTCAAGGAAGGTACCAGTGTGTAGCTAGAGTGTATATTTACTTGGTAGAAATCACAAGGAGGTAGGCTGCATGTTCGCTGGAAACGGGGAACTTATGGCACAAGCCTTGCTTACCCATTTTGAATGCTCCATTCAAGCTGCCTTGAAGCTACCTAAATTACAATTTTAGGACGTGTCTCTAGTGTCTGTCGGCAGGGCTCGGGGAAGGGAACGAGTGTTCACTACATCAACAGGGTGCTTTCATAGACTGGATGGGAGCCTCGCCTGAGACGCTCTAGAGCATAAAGGAAACTTGACGTGAGTCCTTTCCTCAAGGTAAAGCCTAGAATAGCCCTGCCGATGTGGAAGGTTGGAGCAGAGTCTTTGAGGCATTAGCTTTAGGTCTGCTTTCTTTAACGTTAGTGAGCTTTTCAGGAAACGGAGAACCTCGCGTGGGCACCCTATTCCCTGCACGAACACCGAGTACCGCCAGGTTCCACTAGGCTGCTAAGACACTTCCAGGCCCGAAAACCTTTCCCAGTCACTCTGTGTATGCTGAGTGTAGGGCAACACACTGCAAACTTCCTTGGGAGAGCTAGATTTCCTCAGCTCTCCAACAGCTCCAGGAAATGTGTTCTCTCAATTCCTACATGTCATGCAAATATGCCTCATTGCCCTAGGCTGAAGAACTGAGAAAACAATACTGCTTCGCATTCCTTCTACAAAGTCATACCTTAAGACTCCATCCTTACAGGAAAAAGTCAGCTTGTGTTCCTGCTGTAACCAAAGCACAGTTGTTCCTCTTACACTTCAGGGTTTTAGAAGAAGCTAAGCCCGAGAGCCTACCTAGAGCGCTCCTTGGGGGAGGCTGTTGGCTACACGCAGAACTCCGTGCCAAATAAACTTTATTCAAGGAAGGGACCAGGGTTTAGCTAGAGTGTATATTTACTTGGTAGAAATCACAAGTAGGTAGGCCGCGTCTTCGCTGGAAACGGGGACCTTATGGCACAAGTCTTGCTTTCCCATTTTGAATGCTCCATTCATGCTGCCTTGACGTTACCTAAATAACAGTTTTAGGACGAGTCTTTAGTCATTGTAGGCAGGGCTCTGGGAAGGGAACGAGTGTTCTCTGCATCAACAGGGTGCTTTCATAGCCTGGGTGGGAGCCTCTCCTCAGACGCCCTAGAGATAAAGGAAACTTGACGTGAGTTCTTTCCTCCAGGTAAAGCCTTGAATAGCCCTGCCAAAGCTAACTAAGCTTGCAGCAGTTTCGTTGAGGCATTTGTTTTAGGTCTGTTTTCTTTAAAGGTTAGTAAGCTTTTCAAAACACCAAGGACCTCTCGTGGGCACCCTATTCCCTGCAAGAGCACCGAGTACCAGCAGGCTCCACTGGGCTACAAAGAAACATCCAGGCCCGGAAACATTTCCCAGTCACTGTGTATTTTGTGTGTAGGGCAACACACTGCACTCTTCCTTGGAAGAGCTAGATTTCCTCAGCTCTCCAACAACTCCAGGAAATGTGTTCTCTCAAGTCCTATATGTCATGCAAATCTCCCTCATTGCCCTAGGCTGAGCGGCACTGAGAAACCAAAACTGCAACGCATTCCTTCTTTAAAGTCAAACCTTAAGACCCCATCCTTACAGGAGAAAGTCGGCTTGCTTTCCTGCTGTAACCAAAGCACAGTTCTTCCTCTTACACTCCAGGGTTTTAGAAGAAGCTAAGCCCGATAGCCTACCCAGAGCGTTCCCTGGCGGAGGCGGTTGGCTACACGCAGAATTCCGTGCGAAATAAACTTTATTCAAGGAAGGGACCAGTGTGTAGCTAGAGTGTATATTTAATTGGTAGAAATCACAAGGGTTTAGGGTGCGTATTCGCTGGAAAAGGGGACCTGATGGCACAAGCCTTGCTTTCCCATTTTGAATGTTCCAGTCCTGCTGCCTTGAACCTACCTAAATAACAGTTTTAGGACGGGTCTCTAGTGTCTGTCGGCAGGGCTCGGGGAAGGGAACGAGTGTTCACTACATCAACAGGGTGCTTTCATACCTGGATGGGAGCCTCGCCTGAGACGCTCTAGAGCATAAAGGAAACTTGATGTGAGTCCTTTCCTCAAGGTAAAGCCTAGAATAGCCCTGCCGATGTGGAAGCTTGGGGCAGAGTCTTTCAGGCATTAGCTTTAGGTCTGCTTTCTTTAACGTTAGTGAGCTTTTCAGGAAACGGAGGACCTCGCGTGGGCACCCTATTCCCTGCACGAACACCGAGTACCGCCAGGTTCCACTAGGCTGCTAAGACACTTCCAGGCCCGAAAACCTTTCCCAGTCACTCTGTGTATGCTGAGTGTAGGGCAACACACTGCAAACTTCCTTGGGAGAGCTAGATTTCCTCAGCTCTCCAACAGCTCCAGGAAATGTGTTCTCTCAATTCCTACATGTCATGCAAATATGCCTCATTGCCCTAGGCTGAAGAACTGAGAAAACAATACTGCTTCGCATTCCTTCTACAAAGTCATACCTTAAGACCCCATCCTTACAGAGGAAAGTCGGCTTGCTTTCCTGCTGGAAACAAAGCACAGTTGTTCCTCTTACACTGCAGGGTTTTAGAAGAAGCTAAGCCCGATATCATACCTAGAGCTCTCCTTGTGGGAGGCGGTTGTTACACGCAGGACTCCCTGCCAAATAAACTTTATTCAAGGAAGGGACTAGTGTGTAACTAGAGTGTATATTTAGTTGGTAGAAATCACAAGGAGGTAGGCTGCGGGTTCGCTGGAAAAGGGGACCTTATGGCACAAGCCTTGCTTTCCCAATTTGAATGCTCCATTCATGCTGCCTTGAAGCTAAGTAAATAACAATTTTAGGACGGGTCTCTAGTCACTCTACGCAGGGCTCTCAAAAGGGAACGAGTCTTCTCTACATGAACAGGGTGTTTTCATAGCCTGATTGGAGCCTCTCCTGAGACACTCTAGAGATAAAAGGAAACATATCGTGAGTCTTTTCCTAAAGGTAAAGCCTGGAATAGCCCTGCCGAAGCTAAGGTTGGAGCAGTTTCCTTGAGGCATTAGTTTCAGGTCTGTTTTCTTTTAAGGTTAGTAAGCTTTTCAAGACCCCGAGGACCTCGCGTGGGCACCCTATTCCCTGCAAGAACACCGAGTACCGGCAGGCTCCACTGGGCTACTAAGAAACAACCAGGCCCGGAAACTTTTCCCAGTCACTCTTTGTATTTTGTGTGTAGGCCAACACACTACACTCTTCCTTGGAAGAGCTAGATTTCCTCAGCTCTCCAACAGCTCCAGGAAATGTGTTCTCTCAAGTCCTACATATCATGCAAATCTGCCTCATTGCCCTAGGCAGACCGGCACTGAGAAACCAAAACTGCTTCACATTCCTTCTACAAAGTCGGACCTTAACACCCCATCCTCACAGTAGAAAGTCGGCTTGCGTTTCTGCTGTAACCCCAGCACAGTTCTTCCTCTTACACTCCAGGGTTTTAGAAGAAGCCGAGCCCGATAGCCTACCCAGCGCGATCCCTGGGGGAGGCGGTTGGCTACACGCAGAATTACGTGCCAAATAAACTTTATTTAAGGAAGGGACCAGTGTGTAGCTAGAGTGTATATTTCCTTGGTAGAAATCACAAGGAGGTAGGCTGCATGTTCGCTGGAAACGGGGAACGTATGGCACAAGCCTTGCTTACCCATTTTGAATGCTCCATTCAAGCTGCCTTGAAGCTGCCTAAATAACAATTTTAGGACGGGTCTCTAGTCTCTGTAGGCAAGGCTCTGGGAAGGGAACGAGTGTTCTCTACATCAACAGGGTGCTTTCATAGCCTGGGTGGGAGCCTCTCCTCAGACGCTCTACAGCTAAAAGGAAACTTGACGTGAGTCCTTTCCTCAAGGTAAAGCCTAGAATAGCCCTGCCGAAGTGGAAGCTTGGAGCGGAGTCCTTGAGGCGTTAGTTTCAGGTCTGTTTCCTTTTAAGGTTAGTAAGCTTTTCAGGACACCGAGGACCTCGCCTGGGCACCTTATTCCCTGGAAGACCACCGAGTACCGGCAGTCTCCACTGGGCTACTAAGAAACATCAAGGCCCGGAAACCTTTCCCAGTCACTCTGTGTATTTTGTGTGTAGGCCAACACACTGCACTCTTCCTTGGAAGAGCTAGATTTCCTCAGCTCTCCAACAGCCCCAGGAAATGTGTTCTCTCACGTCCTACATATCATGCAAATCTGCCTCATTGCCCTAGGCTGAGCAGCTCTGAGAAACCAAAACTGCTTCGCATTCCTTCTACAAAGTCATACCTTAAGACCCCATCCTTACAGGAGAAAGTCAGCTTGCGTTTCTGCTGTAACCAAAGCACAGATCTTCCTCTTACACTGCAGGGTTTTAGAAGAAGCTAAGCCAGATAGCCTACCTAGAGCGCTCCTTGGGGGAGGCTGTTGGCTACACGCAGAACTCCGTGCCAAATAAACTTTATTCAAGGAAGGGACCAGTGTGTAGCTAGAGTGTATATTTACTTGGTAGAAATCACAAGTAGGTAGGCCGCGTGTTCGCTGGAAACGGTGACCTTATGGCACAAGCCTTGCTTTCCCATTTTGAATGCTCCATGCATGCTGCCTTGAAGTTACCTAAATAACAGTTTTAGGACGAGTCTTTAGTCATTGTAGGCAGGGCTCTGGGAAGGGAACGAGTGTTCTCTGCATCAACAGGGTGCTTTCATAGCCTGGGTGGGAGCCTCTCCTCAGACGCCCTAGAGATAAAGGAAACTTGACGTGAGTTCTTTCCTCCAGGTAAAGCCTTGAATAGCCCTGCCGAAGCTGAGCTTGAAGCAGTTTCCTTGTGGCATTTGTTTTAGGTCTGTTTTCTTTTAAGGTTAGTAAGCTTGTCAAGACACCGAGGACCTCTCGTGGGCACCCTATTCCCTGCAAGAGCACCGAGTACCAGCAGGCTCCACTGGGCTACTAAGAAACATCCAGGCCCGGAAACGTTTCCCAGTCACTGTGTATTTTGTGTGTAGGGCAACACACTGCACTCTTCCTTGGAAGAGCTAGATTTCCTCAGCTCTCCAACAACTCCAGGCAATGTGTTCTCTCAATTCCTATATGTCATGCAAATCTCCCTCATTGCCCTAGGCTGAGCAGCACTGAGAAACCAAAACTGCAACGCATTCCTTCTTTAAAGTCAAACCTTAAGACCCCATCCTTACAGGAGAAAGTCGGCTTGCTTTCCTGCTGTAACCAAAGCACAGTTCTTCCTCTTACACTCCAGGGTTTTAGAAGAAGCAGAGCCCGATAGCCTACCCAGAGCGCTCCCGAGGGGAGGCGGTTGGCTACACGCAGAATTCCGTGCCAAATAAACTTTATTCAAGGAAGGGACCAGTGTGTAGCTAGAGTGTATATTTACTTGGTAGAAATCACAAGGAGGTAGGCTGCATGTTCGCTGGAAACGGGGAACTTATGGCACAAGCCTTGCTTACCACTTTTGAATGCTCCATTCAAGCTGCCTTGAAGCTACCTAAATTACAATTTTAGGACGGGTCTCTAGTGTCTGTAGGCAGGGCTCTGGGAAGGGAACGAGTGTTCTCTACATCAACAGGGTGCTTTCATAGACTGGGTAGGAGCCTCGCCTGAGACACTCTAGAGCTAAAAGGAAACTTGACGTGAGTCCTCTCCTCAAGGTAAAGCCTAGAATAGCCCTGCCGAAGTGGAAGCTTGGAGCGGAGTTCTTGAGGCATTAGTTTCAGGTCTGTTTTCTTTTAAGGTTAGTAAGCTCTTCAAGGCCCTGAGGACCTCGCCTGGGCACCCTATTCCCTGCAAGAACACCCAGTACCGGCAGGCTCCACTGGGCTACTAAGAAACATCCAGGCCCGGAAACTTTTCCCATTCGCTCTTTGTATTTTGTGTGTAGGCCAACACACTACACTCTTCCTTGGAAGAGCTAGATTTCCTCAGCTCTCCAACAGCTCCAGGAAATGTGTTCTCTCACGTCCTACATATCATGCAAATCTGCCTCATTGCCCTAGGCTGACCGGCACTGAGAAACCAAAACTGCTTCGCATTCCTTCTACAAAGTCATACCTTAACACCCCATCCTCACTGTCGAAAGTCGGCTTGCGTTTCTGCTGTAACCCCAGCACAGTTCTTCCTCTTACACTCCAGGGTTTTAGAAGAAGCCGAGCCCGATAGCCTACCCAGAGCGATCCCTGGGGGAGGCGGTTGGCTACACGCAGAATTACGTGCCCAATAAAGTTTATTTAAGGAAGGGACCAGTGTGTAGCTAGAGTGTATATTTCCTTGCTAGAAATCACAAGGAGGTAGGCTGCATGTTCGCTGGAAACGGGGAACGTATCGCACAAGCCTTGCTTACCCATTTTGAATGCTCCATTCAAGCTGCCTTGAAGCTGCCTAAATAACAATTTTAGGACGGGTCTCTAGTCTCTGTAGGCAAGGCTCTGGGAAGGGAACGAGTGTTCTCTCCATCAACAGGGTGCTTTCATAGCCTGGGTGGGAGCCTCTCCTCAGACGCCCTACAGCTAAAAGGAAACTTGACGTGAGTCCTTTCCTCAAGGTAAAGCCTAGAATAGCCCTGCCGAAGTGGAAGCTTGGAGCGGAGTCCTTGAGGCATTAGTTTCAGGTCTGTTTTCTTTTAAGGTTAGTAAGCTTTTCAGGACACCGAGGACCTCGCCTGGGCACCTTATTCCCTGGAAGACCACCGAGTACCGGCAGTCTCCACTGGGCTACTAAGAAACATCCAGGCCCGGACACCTTTCCCAGTCACTCTGTGTATTTTGTGTGTAGGCCAACACACTGCACTCTTCCTTGGAAGAGCTAGATTTCCTCAGCTCTCCAACAGCCCCAGGAAATGTGTTCTCTCACGTCCTACATATCATGCAAATCTGCCTCATTGCCCTAGGCTGAGCAGCTCTGAGAAACCAAAACTGCTTCGCATTCCTTCTACAAAGTCATACCTTAAGACCCCATCCTTACAGGAGAAAGTCAGCTTGCGTTTCTGCTGTAACCAAAGCACAGATCTTCCTCTAACACTGCAGGGTTTTAGAAGAAGCTAAGCCAGATAGCCTACCTAGAGCGCTCCTTGGGGGAGGCTGTTGGCTACACGCAGAACTCCGTGCCAAATAAACTTTATTCAAGGAAGGGACCAGTGTGTAGCTAGAGTGTATATTTACTTGGTAGAAATCACAAGTAGGTAGGCCGCGTGTTCGCTGGAAACGGTGACATTATGGCACAAGCCTTGCTTTCCCATTTTGAATGCTCCATGCATGCTGCCTTGAAGTTACCTAAATAACAGTTTTAGGACGAGTCTTTAGTCATTGTAGGCAGGGCTCTGGGAAGGGAACGAGTGTTCTCTGCATCAACAGGGTGCTTTCATAGCCTGGGTGGGAGCCTCTCCTCAGACGCCCTAGAGATAAAGGAAACTTGACGTGAGTTCTTTCCTCCAGGTAAAGCCTTGAATAGCCCTGCCGAAGCTAAGCTTGAAGCAGTTTCCTTGTGGCATTTGTTTTAGGTCTGTTTTCTTTTAAGGTTAGTAAGCTTGTCAAGACACCGAGGACCTCTCGTGGGCACCCTATTCCCTGCAAGAGCACCGAGTACCAGCAGGCTCCACTGGGCTACTAAGAAACATCCAGGCCCGGAAACGTTTCCCAGTCACTGTGTATTTTGTGTGTAGGGCAACACACTGCACTCTTCCTTGGAAGAGCTAGATTTCCTCAGCTCTCCAACAACTCCAGGCAATGTGTTCTCTCAATTCCTATATGTCATGCAAATCTCCCTCATTGCCCTAGGCTGAGCAGCACTGAGAAACCAAAACTGCAACGCATTCCTTCTTTAAAGTCAAACCTTAAGACCCCATCCTTACAGGAGAAAGTCGGCTTGCTTTCCTGCTGTAACCAAAGCACAGTTCTTCCTCTTACACTCCAGGGTTTTAGAAGAAGCAGAGCCCGATAGCCTACCCAGAGCGCTCCCGAGGGGAGGCGGTTGGCTACACGCAGAATTCCGTGCCAAATAAACTTTATTCAAGGAAGGGACCAGTGTGTAGCTAGAGTGTATATTTACTTGGTAGAAATCACAAGGAGGTAGGCTGCATGTTCGCTGGAAACGGGGAACTTATGGCACAAGCCTTGCTTACCACTTTTGAATGCTCCATTCAAGCTGCCTTGAAGCTACCTAAATTACAATTTTAGGACGGGTCTCTAGTGTCTGTAGGCAGGGCTCTGGGAAGGGAACGAGTGTTCTCTACATCAACAGGGTGCTTTCATAGACTGGGTAGGAGCCTCGCCTGAGACACTCTAGAGCTAAAAGGAAACTTGACGTGAGTCCTCTCCTCAAGGTAAAGCCTAGAATAGCCCTGCCGAAGTGGAAGCTTGGAGCGGAGTTCTTGAGGCATTAGTTTCAGGTCTGTTTTCTTTTAAGGTTAGTAAGCTCTTCAAGGCCCTGAGGACCTCGCCTGGGCACCCTATTCCCTGCAAGAACACCCAGTACCGGCAGGCTCCACTGGGCTACTAAGAAACATCCAGGCCCGGAAACTTTTCCCATTCGCTCTTTGTATTTTGTGTGTAGGCCAACACACTACACTCTTCCTTGGAAGAGCTAGATTTCCTCAGCTCTCCAACAGCTCCAGGAAATGTGTTCTCTCACGTCCTACATATCATGCAAATCTGCCTCATTGCCCTAGGCTGACCGGCACTGAGAAACCAAAACTGCTTCGCATTCCTTCTACAAAGTCATACCTTAACACCCCATCCTCACAGTCGAAAGTCGGCTTGCGTTTCTGCTGTAACCCCAGCACAGTTCTTCCTCTTACACTCCAGGGTTTTAGAAGAAGCTGAGCCCGATAGCCTACCCAGAGTGATCCCTGGGGGAGGCGGTTGGCTACACGCAGAATTACGTGCCCAATAAACTTTATTTAAGGAAGGGACCAGTGTGTAGCTAGAGTGTATATTTCCTTGGTAGAAATCACAAGGAGGTAGGCTGCATGTTCGCTGGAAACGTGGAACGTATGGCACAAGCCTTGCTTACCCATTTTGAATGCTCCATTCAAGCTGCCTTGAAGCTGCCTAAATAACAATTTTAGGACGGGTCTCTAGTCTCTGTAGGCAAGGCTCTGGGAAGGGAACGAGTGTTCTCTCCATCAACAGGGTGCTTTCATAGCCTGGGTGGGAGCCTCTCCTCAGACGCCCTACAGCTAAAAGGAAACTTGACGTGAGTCCTTTCCTCAAGGTAAAGCCTAGAATAGCCCTGCCGAAGTGGAAGCTTGGAGCGGAGTCCTTGAGGCATTAGTTTCAGGTCTCTTTCCTTTTAAGGTTAGTAAGCTTTTCAGGACACCGAGGACCTCGCCTGGGCACCTTATTCCCTGGAAGACCACCGAGTACCGGCAGTCTCCACTGGGCTACTAAGAAACATCCAGGCCCGGACACCTTTCCCAGTCACTCTGTGTATTTTGTGTGTAGGCCAACACACTGCACTCTTCCTTGGAAGAGCTAGATTTCCTCAGCTCTCCAACAGCCCCAGGAAATGTGTTCTCTCACGTCCTACATATCATGCAAATCTGCCTCATTGCCCTAGGCTGAGCAGCTCTGAGAAACCAAAACTGCTTCGCATTCCTTCTACAAAGTCATACCTTAAGACCCCATCCTTACAGGAGAAAGTCAGCTTGCGTTTCTGCTGTAACCAAAGCACAGATCTTCCTCTTACACTGCAGGGTTTTAGAAGAAGCTAAGCCAGATAGCCTACCTAGAGCGCTCCTTGGGGGAGGCTGTTGGCTACACGCAGAACTCCGTGCCAAATAAACTTTATTCAAGGAAGGGACCAGTGTGTAGCTAGAGTGTATATTTACTTGGTAGAAATCACAAGTAGGTAGGCCGCGTGTTCGCTGGAAACGGTGACCTTATGGCACAAGCCTTGCTTTCCCATTTTGAATGCTCCATGCATGCTGCCTTGAAGTTACCTAAATAACAGTTTTAGGACGAGTCTTTAGTCATTGTAGGCAGGGCTCTGGGAAGGGAACGAGTGTTCTCTGCATCAACAGGGTGCTTTCATAGCCTGGGTGGGAGCGTCTCCTCAGACGCCCTAGAGATAAAGGAAACTTGACGTGAGTTCTTTCCTCCAGGTAAAGCCTTGAATAGCCCTGCCGAAGCTAAGCTTGAAGCAGTTTCCTTGTGGCATTTGTTTTAGGTCTGTTTTCTTTTAAGGTTAGTAAGCTTGTCAAGACACCGAGGACCTCTCGTGGGCACCCTATTCCCTGCAAGAGCACCGAGTACCAGCAGGCTCCACTGGGCTACTAAGAAACATCCAGGCCCGGAAACGTTTCCCAGTCACTGTGTATTTTGTGTGTAGGGCAACACACTGCACTCTTCCTTGGAAGAGCTAGATTTCCTCAGCTCTCCAACAACTCCAGGCAATGTGTTCTCTCAATTCCTATATGTCATGCAAATCTCCCTCATTGCCCTAGGCTGAGCAGCACTGAGAAACCAAAACTGCAACGCATTCCTTCTTTAAAGTCAAACCTTAAGACCCCATCCTTACAGGAGAAAGTCGGCTTGCTTTCCTGCTGTAACCAAAGCACAGTTCTTCCTCTTACACTCCAGGGTTTTAGAAGAAGCAGAGCCCGATAGCCTACCCAGAGCTCTCCCGAGGGGAGGCGGTTGGCTACACGCAGAATTCCGTGCCAAATAAACTTTATTCAAGGAAGGGACCAGTGTGTAGCTAGAGTGTATATTTACTTGGTAGAAATCACATGGAGGTAGGCTGCATGTTCGCTGGAAACGGGGAACTTATGGCACAAGCCTTGCTTACCACTTTTGAATGCTCCATTCAAGCTGCCTTGAAGCTACCTAAATTACAATTTTAGGACGGGTCTCTAGTGTCTGTAGGCAGGGCTCTGGGAAGGGAACGAGTGTTCTCTACATCAACAGGGTGCTTTCATAGACTGGGTAGGAGCCTCGCCTGAGACGCTCTAGAGCTAAAAGGAAACTTGACGTGAGTCCTCTCCTCAAGGTAAAGCCTAGAATAGCCCTGCCGAAGTGGAAGCTTGGAGCGGAGTTCTTGAGGCATTAGTTTCAGGTCTGTTTTCTTTTAAGGTTAGTAAGCTCTTCAAGGCCCTGGGGACCTCGCCTGGGCAACCTATTCCCTGCAAGAACACCCAGTACCGGCAGGCTCCACTGGGCTACTAAGAAACATCCAGGCCCGGAAACTTTTCCCATTCGCTCTTTGTATTTTGTGTGTAGGCCAACACACTACACTCTTCCTTGGAAGAGCTAGATTTCCTCAGCTCTCCAACAGCTCCAGGAAATGTGTTCTCTCACGTCCTACATATCATGCAAATCTGCCTCATTGCCCTAGGCTGACCGGCACTGAGAAACCAAAACTGCTTCGCATTCCTTCTACAAAGTCATACCTTAACACCCCATCCTCACAGTCGAAAGTCGGCTTGCGTTTCTGCTGTAACCACAGCACAGTTCTTCCTCTTACACTCCAGGGTTTTAGAAGAAGCCGAGCCCGATAGCCTACCCAGAGCGATCCCTGGGGGAGGCGGTTGGCTACACGCAGAATTACGTGCCCAATAAACTTTATTTAAGGAAGGGACCAGTGTGTAGCTAGAGTGTATATTTCCTTGGTAGAAATCACAAGGAGGTAGGCTGCATGTTCGCTGGAAACGTGGAACGTATGGCACAAGCCTTGCTTACCCATTTTGAATGCTCCATTCAAGCTGCCTTGAAGCTGCCTAAATAACAATTTTAGGACGGGTCTCTAGTCTCTGTAGGCAAGGCTCTGGGAAGGGAACGAGTGTTCTCTCCATCAACAGGGTGCTTTCATAGCCTGGGTGGGAGCCTCTCCTCAGACGCCCTACAGCTAAAAGGAAACTTGACGTGAGTCCTTTCCTCAAGGTAAAGCCTAGAATAGCCCTGCCGAAGTGGAAGCTTGGAGCGGAGTCCTTGAGGCATTAGTTTCAGGTCTGTTTCCTTTTAAGGTTAGTAAGCTTTTCAGGACACCGAGGACCTCGCCTGGGCACCTTATTCCCTGGAAGACCACCGAGTACCGGCAGTCTCCACTGGGCTACTAAGAAACATCCAGGCCCGGACACCTTTCCCAGTCACTCTGTGTATTTTGTGTGTAGGCCAACACACTGCACTCTTCCTTGGAAGAGCTAGATTTCCTCAGCTCTCCAACAGCCCCAGGAAATGTGTTCTCTCACGTCCTACATATCATGCAAATCTGCCTCATTGCCCTAGGCTGAGCAGCTCTGAGAAACCAAAACTGCTTCGCATTCCTTCTACAAAGTCACACCTTAAGACCCCATCCTTACAGGAGAAAGTCAGCTTGCGTTTCTGCTGTAACCAAAGCACAGATCTTCCTCTTACACTGCAGGGTTTTAGAAGAAGCTAAGCCAGATAGCCTACCTAGAGCGCTCCTTGGGGGAGGCTGTTGGCTACACGCAGAACTCCGTGCCAAATAAACTTTATTCAAGGAAGGGACCAGTGTGTAGCTAGAGTGTATATTTACTTGGTAGAAATCACAAGTAGGTAGGCCGCGTGTTCGCTGGAAACGGTGACCTTATGGCACAAGCCTTGCTTTCCCATTTTGAATGTTCCATGCATGCTGCCTTGAAGTTACCTAAATAACAGTTTTAGGACGAGTCTTTAGTCATTGTAGGCAGGGCTCTGGGAAGGGAACGAGTGTTCTCTGCATCAACAGGGTGCTTTCATAGCCTGGGTGGGAGCCTCTCCTCAGACGCCCTAGAGATAAAGGAAACTTGACGTGAGTTCTTTCCTCCAGGTAAAGCCTTGAATAGCCCTGCCGAAGCTAAGCTTGAAGCAGTTTCCTTGTGGCATTTGTTTTAGGTCTGTTTTCTTTTAAGGTTAGTAAGCTTGTCAAGACACCGAGGACCTCTCGTGGGCACCCTATTCCCTGCAAGAGCACCGAGTACCAGCAGGCTCCACTGGGCTACTAAGAAACATCCAGGCCCGGAAACGTTTCCCAGTCACTGTGTATTTTGTGTGTAGGGCAACACACTGCACTCTTCCTTGGAAGAGCTAGATTTCCTCAGCTCTCCAACAACTCCAGGCAATGTGTTCTCTCAATTCCTATATGTCATGCAAATCTCCCTCATTGCCCTAGGCTGAGCAGCACTGAGAAACCAAAACTGCAACGCATTCCTTCTTTAAAGTCAAACCTTAAGACCCCATCCTTACAGGAGAAAGTCGGCTTGCTTTCCTGCTGTAACCAAAGCACAGTTCTTCCTGTTACACTCCAGGGTTTTAGAAGAAGCAGAGCCCGATAGCCTACCCAGAGCGCTCCCGAGGGGAGGCGGTTGGCTACACGCAGAATTCCGTGCCAAATAAACTTTATTCAAGGAAGGGACCAGTGTGTAGCTAGAGTGTATATTTACTTGGTAGAAATCACAAGGAGGTAGGCTGCATGTTCGCTGGAAACGGGGAACTTATGGCACAAGCCTTGCTTACCACTTTTGAATGCTCCATTCAAGCTGCCTTGAAGCTACCTAAATTACAATTTTAGGACGGGTCTCTAGTGTCTGTAGGCAGGGCTCTGGGAAGGGAACGAGTGTTCTCTACATCAACAGGGTGCTTTCATAGACTGGGTAGGAGCCTCGCCTGAGACACTCTAGAGCTAAAAGGAAACTTGACGTGAGTCCTCTCCTCAAGGTAAAGCCTAGAATAGCCCTGCCGAAGTGGAAGCTTGGAGCGGAGTTCTTGAGGCATTAGTTTCAGGTCTGTTTTCTTTTAAGGTTAGTAAGCTCTTCAAGGCCCTGAGGACCTCGCCTGGGCACCCTATTCCCTGCAAGAACACCGAGTACCGGCAGGCTCCACTGGGCTACTAAGAAACATCCAGGCCCGGAAACTTTTCCCATTCGCTCTTTGTATTTTGTGTGTAGGCCAACACACTACACTCTTCCTTGGAAGAGCTAGATTTCCTCAGCTCTCCAACAGCTCCAGGAAATGTGTTCTCTCACGTCCTACATATCATGCAAATCTGCCTCATTGCCCTAGGCTGACCGGCACTGAGAAACCAAAACTGCTTCGCATTCCTTCTACAAAGTCATACCTTAACACCCCATCCTCACAGTCGAAAGTCGGCTTGCGTTTCTGCTGTAACCCCAGCACAGTTCTTCCTCTTACACTCCAGGGTTTTAGAAGAAGCTGAGCCCGATAGCCTACCCAGCGCGATCCCTGGGGGAGGCGGTTGGCTACACGCAGAATTCCGTGCCCAATAAACTTTATTTAAGGAAGGGACCAGTGTGTAGCTAGAGTGTATATTTCCTTGCTAGAAATCACAAGGAGGTAGGCTGCATGTTCGCTGGAAACGGGGAACGTATGGCACAAGCCTTGCTTACCCATTTTGAATGCTCCATTCAAGCTGCCTTGAAGCTGCCTAAATAACAATTTTAGGACGGGTCTCTAGTCTCTGTAGGCAAGGCTCTGGGAAGGGAACGAGTGTTCTCTCCATCAACAGGGTGCTTTCATAGCCTGGGTGGGAGCCTCTCCTCAGACGCTCTACAGCTAAAAGGAAACTTGACGTGAGTCCTTTCCTCAAGGTAAAGCCTAGAATAGCCCTGCCGAAGTGGAAGCTTGGAGCGGAGTCCTTGAGGCATTAGTTTCAGGTCTGTTTCCTTTTAAGGTTAGTAAGCTTTTCAGGACACCGAGGACCTCGCCTGGGCACCTTATTCCCTGGAAGACCACCGAGTACCGGCAGTCTCCACTGGGCTACTAAGAAACATCCAGGCCCGGACACCTTTCCCAGTCACTCTGTGTATTTTGTGTGTAGGCCAACACACTGCACTCTTCCTTGGAAGAGCTAGATTTCCTCAGCTCTCCAACAGCCCCAGGAAATGTGTTCTCTCACGTCCTACATATCATGCAAATCTGCCTCATTGCCCTAGGCTGAGCAGCTCTGAGAAACCAAAACTGCTTCGCATTCCTTCTACAAAGTCACACCTTAAGACCCCATCCTTACAGGAGAAAGTCAGCTTGCGTTTCTGCTGTAACCAAAGCACAGATCTTCCTCTTACACTGCAGGGTTTTAGAAGAAGCTAAGCCAGATAGCCTACCTAGAGCGCTCCTTGGGGGAGGCTGTTGGCTACACGCAGAACTCCGTGCCAAATAAACTTTATTCAAGGAAGGGACCAGTGTGTAGCTAGAGTGTATATTTACTTGGTAGAAATCACAAGTAGGTAGGCCGCGTGTTCGCTGGAAACGGTGACCTTATGGCACAAGCCTTGCTTTCCCATTTTGAATGCTCCATGCATGCTGCCTTGAAGTTACCTAAATAACAGTTTTAGGACGAGTCTTTAGTCATTGTAGGCAGGGCTCTGGGAAGGGAACGAGTGTTCTCTGCATCAACAGGGTGCTTTCATAGCCTGGGTGGGAGCCTCTCCTCAGACGCCCGAGAGATAAAGGAAACTTGACGTGAGTTCTTTCCTCCAGGTAAAGCCTTGAATAGCCCTGCCGAAGCTAAGCTTGAAGCAGTTTCCTTGTGGCATTTGTTTTAGGTCTGTTTTCTTTTAAGGTTAGTAAGCTTGTCAAGACACCGAGGACCTCTCGTGGGCACCCTATTCCCTGCAAGAGCACCGAGTACCAGCAGGCTCCACTGGGCTACTAAGAAACATCCAGGCCCGGAAACGTTTCCCAGTCACTGTGTATTTTGTGTGTAGGGCAACACACTGCACTCTTCCTTGGAAGAGCTAGATTTCCTCAGCTCTCCAACAACTCCAGGCAATGTGTTCTCTCAATTCCTATATGTCATGCAAATCTCCCTCATTGCCCTAGGCTGAGCAGCACTGAGAAACCAAAACTGCAACGCATTCCTTCTTTAAAGTCAAACCTTAAGACCCCATCCTTACAGGAGAAAGTCGGCTTGCTTTCCTGCTGTAACCAAAGCACAGTTCTTCCTCTTACACTCCAGGGTTTTAGAAGAAGCAGAGCCCGATAGCCTACCCAGAGCGCTCCCGAGGGGAGGCGGTTGGCTACACGCAGAATTCCGTGCCAAATAAACTTTATTCAAGGAAGGGACCAGTGTGTAGCTAGAGTGTATATTTACTTGGTAGAAATCACAAGGAGGTAGGCTGCATGTTCGCTGGAAACGGGGAACTTATGGCACAAGCCTTGCTTACCACTTTTGAATGCTCCATTCAAGCTGCCTTGAAGCTACCTAAATTACAATTTTAGGACGGGTCTCTAGTGTCTGTAGGCAGGGCTCTGGGAAGGGAACGAGTGTTCTCTACATCAACAGGGTGCTTTCATAGACTGGGTAGGAGCCTCGCCTGAGACACTCTAGAGCTAAAAGGAAACTTGACGTGAGTCCTCTCCTCAAGGTAAAGCCTAGAATAGCCCTGCCGAAGTGGAAGCTTGGAGCGGAGTTCTTGAGGCATTAGTTTCAGGTCTGTTTTCTTTTAAGGTTAGTAAGCTCTTCAAGGCCCTGAGGACCTCGCCTGGGCACCCTATTCCCTGCAAGAACACCCAGTACCGGCAGGCTCCACTGGGCTACTAAGAAACATCCAGGCCCGGAAACTTTTCCCATTCGCTCTTTGTATTTTGTGTGTAGGCCAACACACTACACTCTTCCTTGGAAGAGCTAGATTTCCTCAGCTCTCCAACAGCTCCAGGAAATGTGTTCTCTCACGTCCTACATATCATGCAAATCTGCCTCATTGCCCTAGGCTGACCGGCACTGAGAAACCAAAACTGCTTCGCATTCCTTCTACAAAGTCATACCTTAACACCCCATCCTCACAGTCGAAAGTCGGCTTGCGTTTCTGCTGTAACCCCAGCACAGTTCTTCCTCTTACACTCCAGGGTTTTAGAAGAAGCCGAGCCCGATAGCCTACCCAGCGCGATCCCTGGGGGAGGCGGTTGGCTACACGCAGAATTCCGTGCCCAATAAACTTTATTTAAGGAAGGGACCAGTGTGTAGCTAGAGTGTATATTTCCTTGCTAGAAATCACAAGGAGGTAGGCTGCATGTTCGCTGGAAACGGGGAACGTATGGCACAAGCCTTGCTTACCCATTTTGAATGCTCCATTCAAGCTGCCTTGAAGCTGCCTAAATAACAATTTTAGGACGGGTCTCTAGTCTCTGTAGGCAAGGCTCTGGGAAGGGAACGAGTGTTCTCTCCATCAACAGGGTGCTTTCATAGCCTGGGTGGGAGCCTCTCCTCAGACGCCCTACAGCTAAAAGGAAACTTGACGTGAGTCCTTTCCTCAAGGTAAAGCCTAGAATAGCCCTGCCGAAGTGGAAGCTTGGAGCGGAGTCCTTGAGGCATTAGTTTCAGGTCTGTTTCCTTTTAAGGTTAGTAAGCTTTTCAGGACACCGAGGACCTCGCCTGGGCACCTTATTCCCTGGAAGACCACCGAGTACCGGCAGTCTCCACTGGGCTACTAAGAAACATCCAGGCCGGACACCTTTCCCAGTCACTCTGTGTATTTTGTGTGTAGGCCAACACACTGCACTCTTCCTTGGAAGAGCTAGATTTCCTCAGCTCTCCAACAGCCCCAGGAAATGTGTTCTCTCACGTCCTACATATCATGCAAATCTGCCTCATTGCCCTAGGCTGAGCAGCTCTGAGAAACCAAAACTGCTTCGCATTCCTTCTACAAAGTCATACCTTAAGACCCCATCCTTACAGGAGAAAGTCAGCTTGCGTTTCTGCTGTAACCAAAGCACAGATCTTCCTCTTACACTGCAGGGTTTTAGAAGAAGCTAAGCCAGATAGCCTACCTAGAGCGCTCCTTGGGGGAGGCTGTTGGCTACACGCAGAACTCCGTGCCAAATAAACTTTATTCAAGGAAGGGACCAGTGTGTAGCTAGAGTGTATATTTACTTGGTAGAAATCACAAGTAGGTAGGCCGCGTGTTCGCTGGAAACGGTGACCTTATGGCACAAGCCTTGCTTTCCCATTTTGAATGCTCCATGCATGCTGCCTTGAAGTTACCTAAATAACAGTTTTAGGACGAGTCTTTAGTCATTGTAGGCAGGGCTCTGGGAAGGGAACGAGTGTTCTCTGAATCAACAGGGTGCTTTCATAGCCTGGGTGGGAGCGTCTCCTCAGACGCCCTAGAGATAAAGGAAACTTGACGTGAGTTCTTTCCTCCAGGTAAAGCCTTGAATAGCCCTGCCGAAGCTAAGCTTGAAGCAGTTTCCTTGTGGCATTTGTTTTAGGTCTGTTTTCTTTTAAGGTTAGTAAGCTTGTCAAGACACCGAGGACCTCTCGTGGGCACCCTATTCCCTGCAAGAGCACCGAGTACCAGCAGGCTCCACTGGGCTACTAAGAAACATCCAGGCCCGGAAACGTTTCCCAGTCACTGTGTATTTTGTGTGTAGGGCAACACACTGCACTCTTCCTTGGAAGAGCTAGATTTCCTCAGCTCTCCAACAATTCCAGGCAATGTGTTCTCTCAATTCCTATATGTCATGCAAATCTCCCTCATTGCCCTAGGCTGAGCAGCACTGAGAAACCAAAACTGCAACGCATTCCTTCTTTAAAGTCAAACCTTAAGACCCCATCCTTACAGGAGAAAGTCGGCTTGCTTTCCTGCTGTAACCAAAGCACAGTTCTTCCTCTTACACTCCAGGGTTTTAGAAGAAGCAGAGCCCGATAGCCTACCCAGAGCGCTCCCGAGGGGAGGCGGTTGGCTACACGCAGAATTCCGTGCCAAATAAACTTTATTCAAGGAAGGGACCAGTGTGTAGCTAGAGTGTATATTTACTTGGTAGAAATCACAAGGAGGTAGGCTGCATGTTCGCTGGAAACGGGGAACTTATGGCACAAGCCTTGCTTACCACTTTTGAATGCTCCATTCAAGCTGCCTTGAAGCTACCTAAATTACAATTTTAGGACGGGTCTCTAGTGTCTGTAGGCAGGGCTCTGGGAAGGGAACGAGTGTTCTCTACATCAACAGGGTGCTTTCATAGACTGGGTAGGAGCCTCGCCTGAGACACTCTAGAGCTAAAAGGAAACTTGACGTGAGTCCTCTCCTCAAGGTAAAGCCTAGAATAGCCCTGCCGAAGTGGAAGCTTGGAGCGGAGTTCTTGAGGCATTAGTTTCAGGTCTGTTTTCTTTTAAGGTTAGTAAGCTCTTCAAGGCCCTGAGGACCTCGCCTGGGCACCCTATTCCCTGCAAGAACACCCAGTACCGGCAGGCTCCACTGGGCTACTAAGAAACATCCAGGCCCGGAAACTTTTCCCATTCGCTCTTTGTATTTTGTGTGTAGGCCAACACACTACACTCTTCCTTGGAAGAGCTAGATTTCCTCAGCTCTCCAACAGCTCCAGGAAATGTGTTCTCTCACGTCCTACATATCATGAAAATCTGCCTCATTGCCCTAGGCAGACCGGCACTGAGAAACCAAAACTGCTTCGCATTCCTTCTACAAAGTCATACCTTAACACCCCATCCTCACAGTAGAAAGTCGGCTTGCGTTTCTGCTGTAACCCCAGCACAGTTCTTCCTCTTACACTCCAGGGTTTTAGAAGAAGCCGAGCCCGATAGCCTACCCAGCGCGATCCCTGGGGGAGGCGGTTGGCTACACGCAGAATTCCGTGCCCAATAAACTTTATTTAAGGAAGGGACCAGTGTGTAGCTAGAGTGTATATTTCCTTGGTAGAAATCACAAGGAGGTAGGCTGCATGTTCGCTGGAAACGGGGAACGTATGGCACAAGCCTTGCTTACCCATTTTGAATGCTCCATTCAAGCTGCCTTGAAGCTGCCTAAATAACAATTTTAGGACGGGTCTCTAGTCTCTGTAGGCAAGGCTCTGGGAAGGGAACGAGTGTTCTCTACATCAACAGGGTGCTTTCATAGCCTGGGTGGGAACCTCTCCTCAGACGCCCTACAGCTAAAAGGAAACTTGACGTGAGTCCTTTCCTCAAGGTAAAGCCTAGAATAGCCCTGCTGAAGTGGAAGCTTGGAGCGGAGTCCTTGAGGCATTAGTTTCAGGTCTGTTTCCTTTTAAGGTTAGTAAGCTTTTCAGGACACCGAGGACCTCGCCTGGGCACCTTATTCCCTGGAAGACCACCGAGTACCGGCAGTCTCCACTGGGCTACTAAGAAACATCCAGGCCCGGACACCTTTCCCAGTCACTCTGTGTATTTTGTGTGTAGGCCAACACACTGCACTCTTCCTTGGAAGAGCTAGATTTCCTCAGCTCTCCAACAGCCCCAGGAAATGTGTTCTCTCACGTCCTACATATCATGCAAATCTGCCTCATTGCCCTAGGCTGAGCAGCTCTGAGAAACCAAAACTGCTTCGCATTCCTTCTACAAAGTCATACCTTAAGACCCCATCCTTACAGGAGAAAGTCAGCTTGCGTTTCTGCTGTAACCAAAGCACAGATCTTCCTCTTACACTGCAGGGTTTTAGAAGAAGCTAAGCCAGATAGCCTACCTAGAGCGCTCCTTGGGGGAGGCTGTTGGCTACACGCAGAACTCCGTGCCAAATAAACTTTATTCAAGGAAGGGACCAGTGTGTAGCTAGAGTGTATATTTACTTGGTAGAAATCACAAGTAGGTAGGCCGCGTGTTCGCTGGAAACGGTGACCTTATGGCACAAGCCTTGCTTTCCCATTTTGAATGCTCCATGCATGCTGCCTTGAAGTTACCTAAATAACAGTTTTAGGACGAGTCTTTAGTCATTGTAGGCAGGGCTCTGGGAAGGGAACGAGTGTTCTCTGCATCAACAGGGTGCTTTCATAGCCTGGGTGGGAGCCTCTCCTCAGACGCCCTAGAGATAAAGGAAACTTGACGTGAGTTCTTTCCTCCAGGTAAAGCCTTGAATAGCCCTGCCGAAGCTAAGCTTGAAGCAGTTTCCTTGTGGCATTTTTTTAGGTCTGTTTTCTTTTAAGGTTAGTAAGCTTGTCAAGACACCGAGGACCTCTCGTGGGCACCCTATTCCCTGCAAGAGCACCGAGTACCAGCAGGCTCCACTGGGCTACTAAGAAACATCCAGGCCCGGAAACGTTTCCCAGTCACTGTGTATTTTGTGTGTAGGGCAACACACTGCACTCTTCCTTGGAAGAGCTAGATTTCCTCAGCTCTCCAACAACTCCAGGCAATGTGTTCTCTCAATTCCTATATGTCATGCAAATCTCCCTCATTGCCCTAGGCTGAGCAGCACTGAGAAACCAAAACTGCAACGCATTCCTTCTTTAAAGTCAAACCTTAAGACCCCATCCTTACAGGAGAAAGTCGGCTTGCTTTCCTGCTGTAACCAAAGCACAGTTCTTCCTCTTACACTCCAGGGTTTTAGAAGAAGCAGAGCCCGATAGCCTACCCAGAGCGCTCCCGAGGGGAGGCGGTTGGCTACACGCAGAATTCCGTGCCAAATAAACTTTATTCAAGGAAGGGACCAGTGTGTAGCTAGAGTGTATATTTACTTGGTAGAAATCACAAGGAGGTAGGCTGCATGTTTTCGCTGGAAACGGGGAACTTATGGCACAAGCCTTGCTTACCACTTTTGAATGCTCCATTCAAGCTGCCTTGAAGCTACCTAAATTACAATTTTAGGACGGGTCTCTAGTGTCTGTAGGCAGGGCTCTGGGAAGGGAACGAGTGTTCTCTACATCAACAGGGTGCTTTCATAGACTGGGTAGGAGCCTCGCCTGAGACACTCTAGAGCTAAAAGGAAACTTGACGTGAGTCCTCTCCTCAAGGTAAAGCCTAGAATAGCCCTGCCGAAGTGGAAGCTTGGAGCGGAGTTCTTGAGGCATTAGTTTCAGGTCTGTTTTCTTTTAAGGTTAGTAAGCTTTTCAAGGCCCTGAGGACCTCGCCTGGGCACCCTATTCCCTGCAAGAACACCCAGTACCGGCAGGCTCCACTGGGCTACTAAGAAACATCCAGGCCCGGAAACTTTTCCCATTCGCTCTTTGTATTTTGTGTGTAGGCCAACACACTACACTCTTCCTTGGAAGAGCTAGATTTCCTCAGCTCTCCAACAGCTCCAGGAAATGTGTTCTCTCACGTCCTACATATCATGCCAATCTGCCTCATTGCCCTAGGCTGACCGGCACTGAGAAACCAAAACTGCTTCGCATTCCTTCTACAAAGTCATACCTTAACACCCCATCCTCACAGTCGAAAGTCGGCTTGCGTTTCTGCTGTAACCACAGCACAGTTCTTCCTCTTACACTCCAGGGTTTTAGAAGAAGCCGAGCCCGATAGCCTACCCAGAGCGATCCCGAGGGGAGGCGGTTGGCTACACGCAGAATTCCGTGCCCAATAAACTTTATTTAAGGAAGGGACCAGTGTGTAGCTAGAGTGTATATTTCCTTGCTAGAAATCACAAGGAGGTAGGCTGCATGTTCGCTGGAAACGGGGAACGTATGGCACAAGCCTTGCTTACCCATTTTGAATGCTCCATTCAAGCTGCCTTGAAGCTGCCTAAATAACAATTTTAGGACGGGTCTCTAGTCTCTGTAGGTAAGGCTCTGGGAAGGGAACGAGTGTTCTCTCCATCAACAGGGTGCTTTCATAGCCTGGGTGGGAGCCTCTCCTCAGACGCTCTACAGCTAAAAGGAAACTTGACGTGAGTCCTTTCCTCAAGGTAAAGCCTAGAATAGCCCTGCCGAAGTGGAAGCTTGGAGCGGAGTCCTTGAGGCATTAGTTTCAGGTCTGTTTCCTTTTAAGGTTAGTAAGCTTTTCAGGACACCGAGGACCTCGCCTGGGCACCTTATTCCCTGGAAGACCACCGAGTACCGGCAGTCTCCACTGGGCTACTAAGAAACATCCAGGCCCGGACACCTTTCCCAGTCACTCTGTGTATTTTGTGTGTAGGCCAACACACTGCACTCTTCCTTGGAAGAGCTAGATTTCCTCAGCTCTCCAACAGCCCCAGGAAATGTGTTCTCTCACGTCCTGCATATCATGCAAATCTGCCTAATTGCCCTAGGCTGAGCAGCTCTGAGAAACCAAAACTGCTTCGCATTCCTTCTACAAAGTCATACCTTAAGACCCCATCCTTACAGGAGAAAGTCAGCTTGCGTTTCTGCTGTAACCAAAGCACAGATCTTCCTCTTACACTGCAGGGTTTTAGAAGAAGCTAAGCCAGATAGCCTACCTAGAGCGCTCCTTGGGGGAGGCTGTTGGCTACACGCAGAACTCCGTGCCAAATAAACTTTATTCAAGGAAGGGACCAGTGTGTAGCTAGAGTGTATATTTACTTTGTAGAAATCACAAGTAGGTAGGCCGCGTGTTCGCTGGAAACGGTGACCTTATGGCACAAGCCTTGCTTTCCCATTTTGAATGCTCCATGCATGCTGCCTTGAAGTTACCTAAATAACAGTTTTAGGACGAGTCTTTAGTCATTGTAGGCAGGGCTCTGGGAAGGGAACGAGTGTTCTCTGCATCAACAGGGTGCTTTCATAGCCTGGGTGGGAGCCTCTCCTCAGACGCCCTAGAGATAAAGGAAACTTGACGTGAGTTCTTTCCTCCAGGTAAAGCCTTGAATAGCCCTGCCGAAGCTAAGCTTGAAGCAGTTTCCTTGTGGCATTTGTTTTAGGTCTGTTTTCTTTTAAGGTTAGTAAGCTTGTCAAGACACCGAGGACCTCTCGTGGGCACCCTATTCCCTGCAAGAGCACCGAGTACCAGCAGGCTCCACTGGGCTACTAAGAAACATCCAGGCCCGGAAACGTTTCCCAGTCACTGTGTATTTTGTGTGTAGGGCAACACACTGCACTCTTCCTTGGAAGAGCTAGATTTCCTCAGCTCTCCAACAATTCCAGGCAATGTGTTCTCTCAATTCCTATATGTCATGCAAATCTCCCTCATTGCCCTAGGCTGAGCAGCACTGAGAAACCAAAACTGCAACGCATTCCTTCTTTAAAGTCAAACCTTAAGACCCCATCCTTACAGGAGAAAGTCGGCTTGCTTTCCTGCTGTAACCAAAGCACAGTTCTTCCTCTTACACTCCAGGGTTTTAGAAGAAGCAGAGCCCGATAGCCTACCCAGAGCGCTCCCGAGGGGAGGCGGTTGCCTACACGCAGAATTCCGTGCCAAATAAACTTTATTCAAGGAAGGGACCAGTGTGTAGCTAGAGTGTATATTTACTTGGTAGAAATCACAAGGAGGTAGGCTGCATGTTCGCTGGAAACGGGGAACTTATGGCACAAGCCTTGCTTACCACTTTTGAATGCTCCATTCAAGCTGCCTTGAAGCTACCTAAATTACAATTTTAGGACGGGTCTCTAGTGTCTGTAGGCAGGGCTCTGGGAAGGGAACGAGTGTTCTCTACATCAACAGGGTGCTTTCATAGACTGGGTAGGAGCCTCGCCTGAGACACTCTAGAGCTAAAAGGAAACTTGACGTGAGTCCTCTCCTCAAGGTAAAGCCTAGAATAGCCCTGCCGAAGTGGAAGCTTGGAGCGGAGTTCTTGAGGCATTAGTTTCAGGTCTGTTTTCTTTTAAGGTTAGTAAGCTCTTCAAGGCCCTGAGGACCTCGCCTGGGCACCCTATTCCCTGCAAGAACACCCAGTACCGGCAGGCTCCACTGGGCTACTAAGAAACATCCAGGCCCGGAAACTTTTCCCATTCGCTCTTTGTATTTTGTGTGTAGGCCAACACACTACACTCTTCCTTGGAAGAGCTAGATTTCCTCAGCTCTCCAACAGCTCCAGGAAATGTGTTCTCTCACGTCCTACATATCATGCAAATCTGCCTCATTGCCCTAGGCAGACCGGCACTGAGAAACCAAAACTGCTTCGCATTCCTTCTACAAAGTCATACCTTAACACCCCATCCTCACAGTAGAAAGTCGGCTTGCGTTTCTGCTGTAACCCCAGCACAGTTCTTCCTCTTACACTCCAGGGTTTTAGAAGAAGCCGAGCCCGATAGCCTACCCAGCGCGATCCCTGAGGGAGGCGGTTGGCTACACGCAGAATTCCGTGCCCAATAAACTTTATTTAAGGAAGGGACCAGTGTGTAGCTAGAGTGTATATTTCCTTGGTAGAAATCACAAGGAGGTAGGCTGCATGTTCGCTGGAAACGGGGAACGTATGGCACAAGCCTTGCTTACCCATTTTGAATGCTCCATTCAAGCTGCCTTGAAGCTGCCTAAATAACAATTTTAGGACGGGTCTCTAGTCTCTGTAGGCAAGGCTCTGGGAAGGGAACGAGTGTTCTCTCCATCAACAGGGTGCTTTCATAGCCTGGGTGGGAGCCTCTCCTCAGACGCCCTACAGCTAAAAGGAAACTTGACGTGAGTCCTTTCCTCAAGGTAAAGCCTAGAATAGCCCTGCCGAAGTGGAAGCTTGGAGCGGAGTCCTTGAGGCATTAGTTTCAGGTCTGTTTCCTTTTAAGGTTAGTAAGCTTTTCAGGACACCGAGGACCTCGCCTGGGCACCTTATTCCCTGGAAGACCACCGAGTACCGGCAGTCTCCACTGGGCTACTAAGAAACATCCAGGCCCGGACACCTTTCCCAGTCACTCTGTGTATTTTGTGTGTAGGCCAACACACTGCACTCTTCCTTGGAAGAGCTAGATTTCCTCAGCTCTCCAACAGCCCCAGGAAATGTGTTCTCTCACGTCCTACATATCATGCAAATCTGCCTCATTGCCCTAGGCTGAGCAGCTCTGAGAAACCAAAACTGCTTCGCATTCCTTCTACAAAGTCATACCTTAAGACCCCATCCTTACAGGAGAAAGTCAGCTTGCGTTTCTGCTGTAACCAAAGCACAGATCTTCCTCTTACACTGCAGGGTTTTAGAAGAAGCTAAGCCAGATAGCCTACCTAGAGCGCTCCTTGGGGGAGGCTGTTGGCTACACGCAGAACTCCGTGCCAAATAAACTTTATTCAAGGAAGGGACCAGTGTGTAGCTAGAGTGTATATTTACTTGGTAGAAATCACAAGTAGGTAGGCCGCGTGTTCGCTGGAAACGGTGACCTTATGGCACAAGCCTTGCTTTCCCATTTTGAATGCTCCATGCATGCTGCCTTGAAGTTACCTAAATAACAGTTTTAGGACGAGTCTTTAGTCATTGTAGGCAGGGCTCTGGGAAGGGAACGAGTGTTCTCTGCATCAACAGGGTGCTTTCATAGCCTGGGTGGGAGCCTCTCCTCAGACGCCCTAGAGATAAAGGAAACTTGACGTGAGTTCTTTCCTCCAGGTAAAGCCTTGAATAGCCCTGCCGAAGCTAAGCTTGAAGCAGTTTCCTTGTGGCATTTGTTTTAGGTCTGTTTTCTTTTAAGGTTAGTAAGCTTGTCAAGACACCGAGGACCTCTCGTGGGCACCCTATTCCCTGCAAGAGCACCGAGTACCAGCAGGCTCCACTGGGCTACTAAGAAACATCCAGGCCCGGAAACGTTTCCCAGTCACTGTGTATTTTGTGTGTAGGGCAACACACTGCACTCTTCCTTGGAAGAGCTAGATTTCCTCAGCTCTCCAACAACTCCAGGCAATGTGTTCTCTCAATTCCTATATGTCATGCAAATCTCCCTCATTGCCCTAGGCTGAGCAGCACTGAGAAACCAAAACTGCAACGCATTCCTTCTTTAAAGTCAAACCTTAAGACCCCATCCTTACAGGAGAAAGTCGGCTTGCTTTCCTGCTGTAACCAAAGCACAGTTCTTCCTCTTACACTCCAGGGTTTTAGAAGAAGCAGAGCCCGATAGCCTACCCAGAGCGCTCCCGAGGGGAGGCGGTTGGCTACACGCAGAATTCCGTGCCAAATAAACTTTATTCAAGGAAGGGACCAGTGTGTAGCTAGAGTGTATATTTACTTGGTAGAAATCACAAGGAGGTAGGCTGCATGTTCGCTGGAAACGGGGAACTTATGGCACAAGCCTTGCTTACCACTTTTGAATGCTCCATTCAAGCTGCCTTGAAGCTACCTAAATTACAATTTTAGGACGGGTCTCTAGTGTCTGTAGGCAGGGCTCTGGGAAGGGAACGAGTGTTCTCTACATCAACAGGGTGCTTTCATAGACTGGGTAGGAGCCTCGCCTGAGACACTCTAGAGCTAAAAGGAAACTTGACGTGAGTCCTCTCCTCAAGGTAAAGCCTAGAATAGCCCTGCCGAAGTGGAAGCTTGGAGCGGAGTTCTTGAGGCATTAGTTTCAGGTCTGTTTTCTTTTAAGGTTAGTAAGCTCTTCAAGGCCCTGAGGACCTCGCCTGGGCACCCTATTCCCTGCAAGAACACCCAGTACCGGCAGGCTCCACTGGGCTACTAAGAAACATCCAGGCCCGGAAACTTTTCCCATTCGCTCTTTGTATTTTGTGTGTAGGCCAACACACTACACTCTTCCTTGGAAGAGCTAGATTTCCTCAGCTCTCCAACAGCTCCAGGAAATGTGTTCTCTCACGTCCTACATATCATGAAAATCTGCCTCATTGCCCTAGGCAGACCGGCACTGAGAAACCAAAACTGCTTCGCATTCCTTCTACAAAGTCATACCTTAACACCCCATCCTCACAGTAGAAAGTCGGCTTGCGTTTCTGCTGTAACCCCAGCACAGTTCTTCCTCTTACACTCCAGGGTTTTAGAAGAAGCCGAGCCCGATAGCCTACCCAGCGCGATCCCTGGGGGAGGCGGTTGGCTACACGCAGAATTCCGTGCCCAATAAACTTTATTTAAGGAAGGGACCAGTGTGTAGCTAGAGTGTATATTTCCTTGGTAGAAATCACAAGGAGGTAGGCTGCATGTTCGCTGGAAACGGGGAACGTATGGCACAAGCCTTGCTTACCCATTTTGAATGCTCCATTCAAGCTGCCTTGAAGCTGCCTAAATAACAATTTTAGGACGGGACTCTAGTCTCTGTAGGCAAGGCTCTGGGAAGGGAACGAGTGTTCTCTCCATCAACAGGGTGCTTTCATAGCCTGGGTGGGAGCCTCTCCTCAGACGCTCTACAGCTAAAAGGAAACTTGACGTGAGTCCTTTCCTCAAGGTAAAGCCTAGAATAGCCCTGCCGAAGTGGAAGCTTGGAGCGGAGTCCTTGAGGCATTAGTTTCAGGTCTGTTTCCTTTTAAGGTTAGTAAGCTTTTCAGGACACCGAGGAACTCGCCTGGGCACCTTATTCCCTGGAAGACCACCGAGTACCGGCAGTCTCCACTGGGCTACTAAGAAACATCCAGGCCGGACACCTTTCCCAGTCACTCTGTGTATTTTGTGTGTAGGCCAACACACTGCACTCTTCCTTGGAAGAGCTAGATTTCCTCAGCTCTCCAACAGCCCCAGGAAATGTGTTCTCTCACGTCCTACATATCATGCAAATCTGCCTCATTGCCCTAGGCTGAGCAGCTCTGAGAAACCAAAACTGCTTCGCATTCCTTCTACAAAGTCATACCTTAAGACCCCATCCTTACAGGAGAAAGTCAGCTTGCGTTTCTGCTGTAACCAAAGCACAGATCTTCCTCTTACACTGCAGGGTTTTAGAAGAAGCTAAGCCAGATAGCCTACCTAGAGCGCTCCTTGGGGGAGGCTGTTGGCTACACGCAGAACTCCGTGCCAAATAAACTTTATTCAAGGAAGGGACCAGTGTGTAGCTAGAGTGTATATTTACTTGGTAGAAATCACAAGTAGGTAGGCCGCGTGTTCGCTGGAAACGGTGACCTTATGGCACAAGCCTTGCTTTCCCATTTTGAATGCTCCATGCATGCTGCCTTGAAGTTACCTAAATAACAGTTTTAGGACGAGTCTTTAGTCATTGTAGGCAGGGCTCTGGGAAGGGAACGAGTGTTCTCTGAATCAACAGGGTGCTTTCATAGCCTGGGTGGGAGCGTCTCCTCAGACGCCCTAGAGATAAAGGAAACTTGACGTGAGTTCTTTCCTCCAGGTAAAGCCTTGAATAGCCCTGCCGAAGCTAAGCTTGAAGCAGTTTCCTTGTGGCATTTGTTTTAGGTCTGTTTTCTTTTAAGGTTAGTAAGCTTGTCAAGACACCGAGGACCTCTCGTGGGCACCCTATTCCCTGCAAGAGCACCGAGTACCAGCAGGCTCCACTGGGCTACTAAGAAACATCCAGGCCCGGAAACGTTTCCCAGTCACTGTGTATTTTGTGTGTAGGGCAACACACTGCACTCTTCCTTGGAAGAGCTAGATTTCCTCAGCTCTCCAACAATTCCAGGCAATGTGTTCTCTCAATTCCTATATGTCATGCAAATCTCCCTCATTGCCCTAGGCTGAGCAGCACTGAGAAACCAAAACTGCAACGCATTCCTTCTTTAAAGTCAAACCTTAAGACCCCATCCTTACAGGAGAAAGTCGGCTTGCTTTCCTGCTGTAACCAAAGCACAGTTCTTCCTCTTACACTCCAGGGTTTTAGAAGAAGCAGAGCCCGATAGCCTACCCAGAGCGCTCCCGAGGGGAGGCGGTTGGCTACACGCAGAATTCCGTGCCAAATAAACTTTATTCAAGGAAGGGACCAGTGTGTAGCTAGAGTGTATATTTACTTGGTAGAAATCACAAGGAGGTAGGCTGCATGTTCGCTGGAAACGGGGAACTTATGGCACAAGCCTTGCTTACCACTTTTGAATGCTCCATTCAAGCTGCCTTGAAGCTACCTAAATTACAATTTTAGGACGGGTCTCTAGTGTCTGTAGGCAGGGCTCTGGGAAGGGAACGAGTGTTCTCTACATCAACAGGGTGCTTTCATAGACTGGGTAGGAGCCTCGCCTGAGACACTCTAGAGCTAAAAGGAAACTTGACGTGAGTCCTCTCCTCAAGGTAAAGCCTAGAATAGCCCTGCCGAAGTGGAAGCTTGGAGCGGAGTTCTTGAGGCATTAGTTTCAGGTCTGTTTTCTTTTAAGGTTAGTAAGCTCTTCAAGGCCCTGAGGACCTCGCCTGGGCACCCTATTCCCTGCAAGAACACCCAGTACCGGCAGGCTCCACTGGGCTACTAAGAAACATCCAGGCCCGGAAACTTTTCCCATTCGCTCTTTGTATTTTGTGTGTAGGCCAACACACTACACTCTTCCTTGGAAGAGCTAGATTTCCTCAGCTCTCCAACAGCTCCAGGAAATGTGTTCTCTCACGTCCTACATATCATGAAAATCTGCCTCATTGCCCTAGGCAGACCGGCACTGAGAAACCAAAACTGCTTCGCATTCCTTCTACAAAGTCATACCTTAACACCCCATCCTCACAGTAGAAAGTCGGCTTGCGTTTCTGCTGTAACCCCAGCACAGTTCTTCCTCTTACACTCCAGGGTTTTAGAAGAAGCCGAGCCCGATAGCCTACCCAGCGCGATCCCTGGGGGAGGCGGTTGGCTACACGCAGAATTCCGTGCCCAATAAACTTTATTTAAGGAAGGGACCAGTGTGTAGCTAGAGTGTATATTTCCTTGGTAGAAATCACAAGGAGGTAGGCTGCATGTTCGCTGGAAACGGGGAACGTATGGCACAAGCCTTGCTTACCCATTTTGAATGCTCCATTCAAGCTGCCTTGAAGCTGCCTAAATAACAATTTTAGGACGGGTCTCTAGTCTCTGTAGGCAAGGCTCTGGGAAGGGAACGAGTGTTCTCTACATCAACAGGGTGCTTTCATAGCCTGGGTGGGAACCTCTCCTCAGACGCCCTACAGCTAAAAGGAAACTTGACGTGAGTCCTTTCCTCAAGGTAAAGCCTAGAATAGCCCTGCCGAAGTGGAAGCTTGGAGCGGAGTCCTTGAGGCATTAGTTTCAGGTCTGTTTCCTTTTAAGGTTAGTAAGCTTTTCAGGACACCGAGGACCTCGCCTGGGCACCTTATTCCCTGGAAGACCACCGAGTACCGGCAGTCTCCACTGGGCTACTAAGAAACATCCAGGCCCGGACACCTTTCCCAGTCACTCTGTGTATTTTGTGTGTAGGCCAACACACTGCACTCTTCCTTGGAAGAGCTAGATTTCCTCAGCTCTCCAACAGCCCCAGGAAATGTGTTCTCTCACGTCCTACATATCATGCAAATCTGCCTCATTGCCCTAGGCTGAGCAGCTCTGAGAAACCAAAACTGCTTCGCATTCCTTCTACAAAGTCATACCTTAAGACCCCATCCTTACAGGAGAAAGTCAGCTTGCGTTTCTGCTGTAACCAAAGCACAGATCTTCCTCTTACACTGCAGGGTTTTAGAAGAAGCTAAGCCAGATAGCCTACCTAGAGCGCTCCTTGGGGGAGGCTGTTGGCTACACGCAGAACTCCGTGCCAAATAAACTTTATTCAAGGAAGGGACCAGTGTGTAGCTAGAGTGTATATTTACTTGGTAGAAATCACAAGTAGGTAGGCCGCGTGTTCGCTGGAAACGGTGACCTTATGGCACAAGCCTTGCTTTCCCATTTTGAATGCTCCATGCATGCTGCCTTGAAGTTACCTAAATAACAGTTTTAGGACGAGTCTTTAGTCATTGTAGGCAGGGCTCTGGGAAGGGAACGAGTGTTCTCTGAATCAACAGGGTGCTTTCATAGCCTGGGTGGGAGCGTCTCCTCAGACGCCCTAGAGATAAAGGAAACTTGACGTGAGTTCTTTCCTCCAGGTAAAGCCTTGAATAGCCCTGCCGAAGCTAAGCTTGAAGCAGTTTCCTTGTGGCATTTGTTTTAGGTCTGTTTTCTTTTAAGGTTAGTAAGCTTGTCAAGACACCGAGGACCTCTCGTGGGCACCCTATTCCCTGCAAGAGCACCGAGTACCAGCAGGCTCCACTGGGCTACTAAGAAACATCCAGGCCCGGAAACGTTTCCCAGTCACTGTGTATTTTGTGTGTAGGGCAACACACTGCACTCTTCCTTGGAAGAGCTAGATTTCCTCAGCTCTCCAACAATTCCAGGCAATGTGTTCTCTCAATTCCTATATGTCATGCAAATCTCCCTCATTGCCCTAGGCTGAGCAGCACTGAGAAACCAAAACTGCAACGCATTCCTTCTTTAAAGTCAAACCTTAAGACCCCATCCTTACAGGAGAAAGTCGGCTTGCTTTCCTGCTGTAACCAAAGCACAGTTCTTCCTCTTACACTCCAGGGTTTTAGAAGAAGCAGAGCCCGATAGCCTACCCAGAGCGCTCCCGAGGGGAGGCGGTTGGCTACACGCAGAATTCCGTGCCAAATAAACTTTATTCAAGGAAGGGACCAGTGTGTAGCTAGAGTGTATATTTACTTGGTAGAAATCACAAGGAGGTAGGCTGCATGTTCGCTGGAAACGGGGAACTTATGGCACAAGCCTTGCTTACCACTTTTGAATGCTCCATTCAAGCTGCCTTGAAGCTACCTAAATTACAATTTTAGGACGGGTCTCTAGTGTCTGTAGGCAGGGCTCTGGGAAGGGAACGAGTGTTCTCTACATCAACAGGGTGCTTTCATAGACTGGGTAGGAGCCTCGCCTGAGACACTCTAGAGCTAAAAGGAAACTTGACGTGAGTCCTCTCCTCAAGGTAAAGCCTAGAATAGCCCTGCCGAAGTGGAAGCTTGGAGCGGAGTTCTTGAGGCATTAGTTTCAGGTCTGTTTTCTTTTAAGGTTAGTAAGCTCTTCAAGGCCCTGAGGACCTCGCCTGGGCACCCTATTCCCTGCAAGAACACCCAGTACCGGCAGGCTCCACTGGGCTACTAAGAAACATCCAGGCCCGGAAACTTTTCCCATTCGCTCTTTGTATTTTGTGTGTAGGCCAACACACTACACTCTTCCTTGGAAGAGCTAGATTTCCTCAGCTCTCCAACAGCTCCAGGAAATGTGTTCTCTCACGTCCTACATATCATGAAAATCTGCCTCATTGCCCTAGGCAGACCGGCACTGAGAAACCAAAACTGCTTCGCATTCCTTCTACAAAGTCATACCTTAACACCCCATCCTCACAGTAGAAAGTCGGCTTGCGTTTCTGCTGTAACCCCAGCACAGTTCTTCCTCTTACACTCCAGGGTTTTAGAAGAAGCCGAGCCCGATAGCCTACCCAGCGCGATCCCTGGGGGAGGCGGTTGGCTACACGCAGAATTCCGTGCCCAATAAACTTTATTTAAGGAAGGGACCAGTGTGTAGCTAGAGTGTATATTTCCTTGGTAGAAATCACAAGGAGGTAGGCTGCATGTTCGCTGGAAACGGGGAACGTATGGCACAAGCCTTGCTTACCCATTTTGAATGCTCCATTCAAGCTGCCTTGAAGCTGCCTAAATAACAATTTTAGGACGGGTCTCTAGTCTCTGTAGGCAAGGCTCTGGGAAGGGAACGAGTGTTCTCTACATCAACAGGGTGCTTTCATAGCCTGGGTGGGAACCTCTCCTCAGACGCCCTACAGCTAAAAGGAAACTTGACGTGAGTCCTTTCCTCAAGGTAAAGCCTAGAATAGCCCTGCCGAAGTGGAAGCTTGGAGCGGAGTCCTTGAGGCATTAGTTTCAGGTCTGTTTCCTTTTAAGGTTAGTAAGCTTTTCAGGACACCGAGGACCTCGCCTGGGCACCTTATTCCCTGGAAGACCACCGAGTACCGGCAGTCTCCACTGGGCTACTAAGAAACATCCAGGCCCGGACACCTTTCCCAGTCACTCTGTGTATTTTGTGTGTAGGCCAACACACTGCACTCTTCCTTGGAAGAGCTAGATTTCCTCAGCTCTCCAACAGCCCCAGGAAATGTGTTCTCTCACGTCCTACATATCATGCAAATCTGCCTCATTGCCCTAGGCTGAGCAGCTCTGAGAAACCAAAACTGCTTCGCATTCCTTCTACAAAGTCATACCTTAAGACCCCATCCTTACAGGAGAAAGTCAGCTTGCGTTTCTGCTGTAACCAAAGCACAGATCTTCCTCTTACACTGCAGGGTTTTAGAAGAAGCTAAGCCAGATAGCCTACCTAGAGCGCTCCTTGGGGGAGGCTGTTGGCTACACGCAGAACTCCGTGCCAAATAAACTTTATTCAAGGAAGGGACCAGTGTGTAGCTAGAGTGTATATTTACTTGGTAGAAATCACAAGTAGGTAGGCCGCGTGTTCGCTGGAAACGGTGACCTTATGGCACAAGCCTTGCTTTCCCATTTTGAATGCTCCATGCATGCTGCCTTGAAGTTACCTAAATAACAGTTTTAGGACGAGTCTTTAGTCATTGTAGGCAGGGCTCTGGGAAGGGAACGAGTGTTCTCTGCATCAACAGGGTGCTTTCATAGCCTGGGTGGGAGCCTCTCCTCAGACGCCCTAGAGATAAAGGAAACTTGACGTGAGTTCTTTCCTCCAGGTAAAGCCTTGAATAGCCCTGCCGAAGCTAAGCTTGAAGCAGTTTCCTTGTGGCATTTTTTTAGGTCTGTTTTCTTTTAAGGTTAGTAAGCTTGTCAAGACACCGAGGACCTCTCGTGGGCACCCTATTCCCTGCAAGAGCACCGAGTACCAGCAGGCTCCACTGGGCTACTAAGAAACATCCAGGCCCGGAAACGTTTCCCAGTCACTGTGTATTTTGTGTGTAGGGCAACACACTGCACTCTTCCTTGGAAGAGCTAGATTTCCTCAGCTCTCCAACAACTCCAGGCAATGTGTTCTCTCAATTCCTATATGTCATGCAAATCTCCCTCATTGCCCTAGGCTGAGCAGCACTGAGAAACCAAAACTGCAACGCATTCCTTCTTTAAAGTCAAACCTTAAGACCCCATCCTTACAGGAGAAAGTCGGCTTGCTTTCCTGCTGTAACCAAAGCACAGTTCTTCCTCTTACACTCCAGGGTTTTAGAAGAAGCAGAGCCCGATAGCCTACCCAGAGCGCTCCCGAGGGGAGGCGGTTGGCTACACGCAGAATTCCGTGCCAAATAAACTTTATTCAAGGAAGGGACCAGTGTGTAGCTAGAGTGTATATTTACTTGGTAGAAATCACAAGGAGGTAGGCTGCATGTTTTCGCTGGAAACGGGGTACTTATGGCACAAGCCTTGCTTACCACTTTTGAATGCTCCATTCAAGCTGCCTTGAAGCTACCTAAATTACAATTTTAGGACGGGTCTCTAGTGTCTGTAGGCAGGGCTCTGGGAAGGGAACGAGTGTTCTCTACATCAACAGGGTGCTTTCATAGACTGTGTAGGAGCCTCGCCTGAGACACTCTAGAGCTAAAAGGAAACTTGACGTGAGTCCTCTCCTCAAGGTAAAGCCTAGAATAGCCCTGCCGAAGTGGAAGCTTGGAGCGGAGTTCTTGAGGCATTAGTTTCAGGTCTGTTTTCTTTTAAGGTTAGTAAGCTTTTCAAGGCCCTGAGGACCTCGCCTGGGCACCCTATTCCCTGCAAGAACACCCAGTACCGGCAGGCTCCACTGGGCTACTAAGAAACATCCAGGCCCGGAAACTTTTCCCATTCGCTCTTTGTATTTTGTGTGTAGGCCAACACACTACACTCTTCCTTGGAAGAGCTAGATTTCCTCAGCTCTCCAACAGCTCCAGGAAATGTGTTCTCTCACGTCCTACATATCATGCCAATCTGCCTCATTGCCCTAGGCTGACCGGCACTGAGAAACCAAAACTGCTTCGCATTCCTTCTACAAAGTCATACCTTAACACCCCATCCTCACAGTCGAAAGTCGGCTTGCGTTTCTGCTGTAACCACAGCACAGTTCTTCCTCTTACACTCCAGGGTTTTAGAAGAAGCCGAGCCCGATAGCCTACCCAGAGCGATCCCGAGGGGAGGCGGTTGGCTACACGCAGAATTCCGTGCCCAATAAACTTTATTTAAGGAAGGGACCAGTGTGTAGCTAGAGTGTATATTTCCTTGCTAGAAATCACAAGGAGGTAGGCTGCATGTTCGCTGGAAACGGGGAACGTATGGCACAAGCCTTGCTTACCCATTTTGAATGCTCCATTCAAGCTGCCTTGAAGCTGCCTAAATAACAATTTTAGGACGGGTCTCTAGTCTCTGTAGGCAAGGCTCTGGGAAGGGAACGAGTGTTCTCTCCATCAACAGGGTGCTTTCATAGCCTGGGTGGGAGCCTCTCCTCAGACGCTCTACAGCTAAAAGGAAACTTGACGTGAGTCCTTTCCTCAAGGTAAAGCCTAGAATAGCCCTGCCGAAGTGGAAGCTTGGAGCGGAGTCCTTGAGGCATTAGTTTCAGGTCTGTTTCCTTTTAAGGTTAGTAAGCTTTTCAGGACACCGAGGACCTCGCCTGGGCACCTTATTCCCTGGAAGACCACCGAGTACCGGCAGTCTCCACTGGGCTACTAAGAAACATCCAGGCCCGGACACCTTTCCCAGTCACTCTGTGTATTTTGTGTGTAGGCCAACACACTGCACTCTTCCTTGGAAGAGCTAGATTTCCTCAGCTCTCCAACAGCCCCAGGAAATGTGTTCTCTCACGTCCTGCATATCATGCAAATCTGCCTAATTGCCCTAGGCTGAGCAGCTCTGAGAAACCAAAACTGCTTCGCATTCCTTCTACAAAGTCATACCTTAAGACCCCATCCTTACAGGAGAAAGTCAGCTTGCGTTTCTGCTGTAACCAAAGCACAGATCTTCCTCTTACACTGCAGGGTTTTAGAAGAAGCTAAGCCAGATAGCCTACCTAGAGCGCTCCTTGGGGGAGGCTGTTGGCTACACGCAGAACTCCGTGCCAAATAAACTTTATTCAAGGAAGGGACCAGTGTGTAGCTAGAGTGTATATTTACTTTGTAGAAATCACAAGTAGGTAGGCCGCGTGTTCGCTGGAAACGGTGACCTTATGGCACAAGCCTTGCTTTCCCATTTTGAATGCTCCATGCATGCTGCCTTGAAGTTACCTAAATAACAGTTTTAGGACGAGTCTTTAGTCATTGTAGGCAGGGCTCTGGGAAGGGAACGAGTGTTCTCTGCATCAACAGGGTGCTTTCATAGCCTGGGTGGGAGCCTCTCCTCAGACGCCCTAGAGATAAAGGAAACTTGACGTGAGTTCTTTCCTCCAGGTAAAGCCTTGAATAGCCCTGCCGAAGCTAAGCTTGAAGCAGTTTCCTTGTGGCATTTGTTTTAGGTCTGTTTTCTTTTAAGGTTAGTAAGCTTGTCAAGACACCGAGGACCTCTCGTGGGCACCCTATTCCCTGCAAGAGCACCGAGTACCAGCAGGCTCCACTGGGCTACTAAGAAACATCCAGGCCCGGAAACGTTTCCCAGTCACTGTGTATTTTGTGTGTAGGGCAACACACTGCACTCTTCCTTGGAAGAGCTAGATTTCCTCAGCTCTCCAACAATTCCAGGCAATGTGTTCTCTCAATTCCTATATGTCATGCAAATCTCCCTCATTGCCCTAGGCTGAGCAGCACTGAGAAACCAAAACTGCAACGCATTCCTTCTTTAAAGTCAAACCTTAAGACCCCATCCTTACAGGAGAAAGTCGGCTTGCTTTCCTGCTGTAACCAAAGCACAGTTCTTCCTCTTACACTCCAGGGTTTTAGAAGAAGCAGAGCCCGATAGCCTACCCAGAGCGCTCCCGAGGGGAGGCGGTTGGCTACACGCAGAATTCCGTGCCAAATAAACTTTATTCAAGGAAAGGACCAGTGTGTAGCTAGAGTGTATATTTACTTGGTAGAAATCACAAGGAGGTAGGCTGCATGTTCGCTGGAAACGGGGAACTTATGGCACAAGCCTTGCTTACCACTTTTGAATGCTCCATTCAAGCTGCCTTGAAGCTACCTAAATTACAATTTTAGGACGGGTCTCTAGTGTCTGTAGGCAGGGCTCTGGGAAGGGAACGAGTGTTCTCTACATCAACAGGGTGCTTTCATAGACTGGGTAGGAGCCTCGCCTGAGACACTCTAGAGCTAAAAGGAAACTTGACGTGAGTCCTCTCCTCAAGGTAAAGCCTAGAATAGCCCTGCCGAAGTGGAAGCTTGGAGCGGAGTTCTTGAGGCATTAGTTTCAGGTCTGTTTTCTTTTAAGGTTAGTAAGCTCTTCAAGGCCCTGAGGACCTCGCCTGGGCACCCTATTCCCTGCAAGAACACCCAGTACCGGCAGGCTCCACTGGGCTACTAAGAAACATCCAGGCCCGGAAACTTTTCCCATTCGCTCTTTGTATTTTGTGTGTAGGCCAACACACTACACTCTTCCTTGGAAGAGCTAGATTTCCTCAGCTCTCCAACAGCTCCAGGAAATGTGTTCTCTCACGTCCTACATATCATGAAAATCTGCCTCATTGCCCTAGGCAGACCGGCACTGAGAAACCAAAACTGCTTCGCATTCCTTCTACAAAGTCATACCTTAACACCCCATCCTCACAGTAGAAAGTCGGCTTGCGTTTCTGCTGTAACCCCAGCACAGTTCTTCCTCTTACACTCCAGGGTTTTAGAAGAAGCCGAGCCCGATAGCCTACCCAGCGCGATCCCTGGGGGAGGCGGTTGGCTACACGCAGAATTCCGTGCCCAATAAACTTTATTTAAGGAAGGGACCAGTGTGTAGCTAGAGTGTATATTTCCTTGGTAGAAATCACAAGGAGGTAGGCTGCATGTTCGCTGGAAACGGGGAACGTATGGCACAAGCCTTGCTTACCCATTTTGAATGCTCCATTCAAGCTGCCTTGAAGCTGCCTAAATAACAATTTTAGGACGGGTCTCTAGTCTCTGTAGGCAAGGCTCTGGGAAGGGAACGAGTGTTCTCTACATCAACAGGGTGCTTTCATAGCCTGGGTGGGAGCCTCTCCTCAGACGCCCTACAGCTAAAAGGAAACTTGACGTGAGTCCTTTCCTCAAGGTAAAGCCTAGAATAGCCCTGCCGAAGTGGAAGCTTGGAGCGGAGTCCTTGAGGCATTAGTTTCAGGTCTGTTTCCTTTTAAGGTTAGTAAGCTTTTCAGGACACCGAGGACCTCGCCTGGGCACCTTATTCCCTGGAAGACCACCGAGTACCGGCAGTCTCCACTGGGCTACTAAGAAACATCCAGGCCCGGACACCTTTCCCAGTCACTCTGTGTATTTTGTGTGTAGGCCAACACACTGCACTCTTCCTTGGAAGAGCTAGATTTCCTCAGCTCTCCAACAGCCCCAGGAAATGTGTTCTCTCACGTCCTACATATCATGCAAATCTGCCTCATTGCCCTAGGCTGAGCAGCTCTGAGAAACCAAAACTGCTTCGCATTCCTTCTACAAAGTCATACCTTAAGACCCCATCCTTACAGGAGAAAGTCAGCTTGCGTTTCTGCTGTAATCAAAGCACAGATCTTCCTCTTACACTGCAGGGTTTTAGAAGAAGCTAAGCCAGATAGCCTACCTAGAGCGCTCCTTGGGGGAGGCTGTTGGCTACACGCAGAACTCCGTGCCAAATAAACTTTATTCAAGGAAGGGACCAGTGTGTAGCTAGAGTGTATATTTACTTGGTAGAAATCACAAGTAGGTAGGCCGCGTGTTCGCTGGAAACGGTGACCTTATGGCACAAGCCTTGCTTTCCCATTTTGAATGCTCCATGCATGCTGCCTTGAAGTTACCTAAATAACAGTTTTAGGACGAGTCTTTAGTCATTGTAGGCAGGGCTCTGGGAAGGGAACGAGTGTTCTCTGCATCAACAGGGTGCTTTCATAGCCTGGGTGGGAGCCTCTCCTCAGACGCCCTAGAGATAAAGGAAACTTGACGTGAGTTCTTTCCTCCAGGTAAAGCCTTGAATAGCCCTGCCGAAGCTAAGCTTGAAGCAGTTTCCTTGTGGCATTTGTTTTAGGTCTGTTTTCTTTTAAGGTTAGTAAGCTTGTCAAGACACCGAGGACCTCTCGTGGGCACCCTATTCCCTGCAAGAGCACCGAGTACCAGCAGGCTCCACTGGGCTACTAAGAAACATCCAGGCCCGGAAACGTTTCCCAGTCACTGTGTATTTTGTGTGTAGGGCAACACACTGCACTCTTCCTTGGAAGAGCTAGATTTCCTCAGCTCTCCAACAACTCCAGGCAATGTGTTCTCTCAATTCCTATATGTCATGCAAATCTCCCTCATTGCCCTAGGCTGAGCAGCACTGAGAAACCAAAACTGCAACGCATTCCTTCTTTAAAGTCAAACCTTAAGACCCCATCCTTACAGGAGAAAGTCGGCTTGCTTTCCTGCTGTAACCAAAGCACAGTTCTTCCTCTTACACTCCAGGGTTTTAGAAGAAGCAGAGCCCGATAGCCTACCCAGAGCGCTCCCGAGGGGAGGCGGTTGGCTACACGCAGAATTCCGTGCCAAATAAACTTTATTCAAGGAAGGGACCAGTGTGTAGCTAGAGTGTATATTTACTTGGTAGAAATCACAAGGAGGTAGGCTGCATGTTCGCTGGAAACGGGGAACTTATGGCACAAGCCTTGCTTACCACTTTTGAATGCTCCATTCAAGCTGCCTTGAAGCTACCTAAATTACAATTTTAGGACGGGTCTCTAGTGTCTGTAGGCAGGGCTCTGGGAAGGGAACGAGTGTTCTCTACATCAACAGGGTGCTTTCATAGACTGGGTAGGAGCCTCGCCTGAGACACTCTAGAGCTAAAAGGAAACTTGACGTGAGTCCTCTCCTCAAGGTAAAGCCTAGAATAGCCCTGCCGAAGTGGAAGCTTGGAGCGGAGTTCTTGAGGCATTAGTTTCAGGTCTGTTTTCTTTTAAGGTTAGTAAGCTTTTCAAGGCCCTGAGGACCTCGCCTGGGCACCCTATTCCCTGCAAGAACACCCAGTACCGGCAGGCTCCACTGGGCTACTAAGAAACATCCAGGCCCGGAAACTTTTCCCATTCGCTCTTTGTATTTTGTGTGTAGGCCAACACACTACACTCTTCCTTGGAAGAGCTAGATTTCCTCAGCTCTCCAACAGTTCCAGGAAATGTGTTCTCTCACGTCCTACATATCATGCAAATCTGCCTCATTGCCCTAGGCTGACCGGCACTGAGAAACCAAAACTGCTTCGCATTCCTTCTACAAAGTCATACCTTAACACCCCATCCTCACAGTCGAAAGTCGGCTTGCGTTTCTGCTGTAACCCCAGCACAGTTCTTCCTCTTACACTCCAGGGTTTTAGAAGAAGCCGAGCCCGATAGCCTACCCAGAGCGATCCCTGGGGGAGGCGGTTGGCTACACGCAGAATTACGTGCCCAATAAACTTTATTTAAGGAAGGGACCAGTGTGTAGCTAGAGTGTATATTTCCTTGCTAGAAATCACAAGGAGGTAGGCTGCATGTTCGCTGGAAACGGGAACGTATGGCACAAGCCTTGCTTACCCATTTTGAATGCTCCATTCAAGCTGCCTTGAAGCTGCCTAAATAACAATTTTAGGACGGGTCTCTAGTCTCTGTAGGCAAGGCTCTGGGAAGGGAACGAGTGTTCTCTCCATCAACAGGGTGCTTTCATAGCCTGGGTGGGAGCCTCTCCTCAGACGCTCTACAGCTAAAAGGAAACTTGACGTGAGTCCTTTCCTCAAGGTAAAGCCTAGAATAGCCCTGCCGAAGTGGAAGCTTGGAGCGGAGTCCTTGAGGCATTAGTTTCAGGTCTGTTTCCTTTTAAGGTTAGTAAGCTTTTCAGGACACCGAGGACCTCGCCTGGGCACCTTATTCCCTGGAAGACCACCGAGTACCGGCAGTCTCCACTGGGCTACTAAGAAACATCCAGGCCCGGACACCTTTCCCAGTCACTCTGTGTATTTTGTGTGTAGGCCAACACACTGCACTCTTCCTTGGAAGAGCTAGATTTCCTCAGCTCTCCAACAGCCCCAGGAAATGTGTTCTCTCACGTCCTGCATATCATGCAAATCTGCCTCATTGCCCTAGGCTGAGCAGCTCTGAGAAACCAAAATTGCTTCGCATTCCTTCTACAAAGTCATACCTTAAGACCCCATCCTTACAGGAGAAAGTCAGCTTGCGTTTCTGCTGTAACCAAAGCACAGATCTTCCTCTTACACTGCAGGGTTTTAGAAGAAGCTAAGCCAGATAGCCTACCTAGAGCGCTCCTTGGGGGAGGCTGTTGGCTACACGCAGAACTCCGTGCCAAATAAACTTTATTCAAGGAAGGGACCAGTGTGTAGCTAGAGTGTATATTTACTTGGTAGAAATCCCAAGTAGGTAGGCCGCGTGTTCGCTGGAAACGGTGACCTTATGGCACAAGCCTTGCTTTCCCATTTTGAATGCTCCATGCATGCTGCCTTGAAGTTACCTAAATAACAGTTTTAGGACGAGTCTTTAGTCATTGTAGGCAGGGCTCTGGGAAGGGAACGAGTGTTCTCTGCATCAACAGGGTGCTTTCATAGCCTGGGTGGGAGCCTCTCCTCAGACGCCCTAGAGATAAAGGAAACTTGACGTGAGTTCTTTCCTCCAGGTAAAGCCTTGAATAGCCCTGCCGAAGCTAAGCTTGAAGCAGTTTCCTTGTGGCATTTGTTTTAGGTCTGTTTTCTTTTAAGGTTAGTAAGCTTGTCAAGACACCGAGGACCTCTCGTGGGCACCCTATTCCCTGCAAGAGCACCGAGTACCAGCAGGCTCCACTGGGCTACTAAGAAACATCCAGGCCCGGAAACGTTTCCCAGTCACTGTGTATTTTGTGTGTAGGGCAACACACTGCACTCTTCCTTGGAAGAGCTAGATTTCCTCAGCTCTCCAACAACTCCAGGCAATGTGTTCTCTCAATTCCTATATGTCATGCAAATCTCCCTCATTGCCCTAGGCTGAGCAGCACTGAGAAACCAAAACTGCAACGCATTCCTTCTTTAAAGTCAAACCTTAAGACCCCATCCTTACAGGAGAAAGTCGGCTTGCTTTCCTGCTGTAACCAAAGCACAGTTCTTCCTCTTACACTCCAGGGTTTTAGAAGAAGCAGAGCCCGATAGCCTACCCAGAGCGCTCCCGAGGGGAGGCGGTTGGCTACACGCAGAATTCCGTGCCAAATAAACTTTATTCAAGGAAGGGACCAGTGTGTAGCTAGAGTGTATATTTACTTGGTAGAAATCACAAGGAGGTAGGCTGCATGTTTTCGCTGGAAACGGGGAACTTATGGCACAAGCCTTGCTTACCACTTTTGAATGCTCCATTCAAGCTGCCTTGAAGCTACCTAAATTACAATTTTAGGACGGGTCTCTAGTGTCTGTAGGCAGGGCTCTGGGAAGGGAACGAGTGTTCTCTACATCAACAGGGTGCTTTCATAGACTGGGTAGGAGCCTCGCCTGAGACACTCTAGAGCTAAAAGGAAACTTGACGTGAGTCCTCTCCTCAAGGTAAAGCCTAGAATAGCCCTGCCGAAGTGGAAGCTTGGAGCGGAGTTCTTGAGGCATTAGTTTCAGGTCTGTTTTCTTTTAAGGTTAGTAAGCTTTTCAAGGCCCTGAGGACCTCGCCTGGGCACCCTATTCCCTGCAAGAACACCCAGTACCGGCAGGCTCCACTGGGCTACTAAGAAACATCCAGGCCCGGAAACTTTTCCCATTCGCTCTTTGTATTTTGTGTGTAGGCCAACACACTACACTCTTCCTTGGAAGAGCTAGATTTCCTCAGCTCTCCAACAGCTCCAGGAAATGTGTTCTCTCACGTCCTACATATCATGCCAATCTGCCTCATTGCCCTAGGCTGACCGGCACTGAGAAACCAAAACTGCTTCGCATTCCTTCTACAAAGTCATACCTTAACACCCCATCCTCACAGTCGAAAGTCGGCTTGCGTTTCTGCTGTAACCACAGCACAGTTCTTCCTCTTACACTCCAGGGTTTTAGAAGAAGCCGAGCCCGATAGCCTACCCAGAGCGATCCCGAGGGGAGGCGGTTGGCTACACGCAGAATTCCGTGCCCAATAAACTTTATTTAAGGAAGGGACCAGTGTGTAGCTAGAGTGTATATTTCCTTGCTAGAAATCACAAGGAGGTAGGCTGCATGTTCGCTGGAAACGGGGAACGTATGGCACAAGCCTTGCTTACCCATTTTGAATGCTCCATTCAAGCTGCCTTGAAGCTGCCTAAATAACAATTTTAGGACGGGTCTCTAGTCTCTGTAGGCAAGGCTCTGGGAAGGGAACGAGTGTTCTCTCCATCAACAGGGTGCTTTCATAGCCTGGGTGGGAGCCTCTCCTCAGACGCTCTACAGCTAAAAGGAAACTTGACGTGAGTCCTTTCCTCAAGGTAAAGCCTAGAATAGCCCTGCCGAATTGGAAGCTTGGAGCGGAGTCCTTGAGGCATTAGTTTCAGGTCTGTTTCCTTTTAAGGTTAGTAAGCTTTTCAGGACACCGAGGACCTCGCCTGGGCACCTTATTCCCTGGAAGACCACCGAGTACCGGCAGTCTCCACTGGGCTACTAAGAAACATCCAGGCCCGGAAACCTTTCCCAGTCACTCTGTGTATTTTGTGTGTAGGCCAACACACTGCACTCTTCCTTGGAAGAGCTAGATTTCCTCAGCTCTCCAACAGCCCCAGGAAATGTGTTCTCTCACGTCCTGCATATCATGCAAATCTGCCTCATTGCCCTAGGCTGAGCAGCTCTGAGAAACCAAAACTGCTTCGCATTCCTTCTACAAAGTCATACCTTAAGACCCCATCCTTACAGGAGAAAGTCAGCTTGCGTTTCTGCTGTAACCAAAGCACAGATCTTCCTCTTACACTGCAGGGTTTTAGAAGAAGCTAAGCCAGATAGCCTACCTAGAGTGCTCCTTGGGGGAGGCTGTTGGCTACACGCAGAACTCCGTGCCAAATAAAGTTTATTCAAGGAAGGGACCAGTGTGTAGCTAGAGTGTATATTTACTTGGTAGAAATCACAAGTAGGTAGGCCGCGTGTTCGCTGGAAACGGTGACCTTATGGCACAAGCCTTGCGTTCCCATTTTGAATGCTCCATGCATGCTGCCTTGAAGTTACCTAAATAACAGTTTTAGGACGAGTCTTTAGTCATTGTAGGCAGGGCTCTGGGAAGGGAACGAGTGTTCTCTGCATCAACAGGGTGCTTTCATAGCCTGGGTGGGAGCCTCTCCTCAGACGCCCTAGAGATAAAGGAAACTTGACGTGAGTTCTTTCCTCCAGGTAAAGCCTTGAATAGCCCTGCCGAAGCTAAGCTTGAAGCAGTTTCCTTGTGGCATTTGTTTTAGGTCTGTTTTCTTTTAAGGTTAGTAAGCTTGTCAAGACACCGAGGACCTCTCGTGGGCACCCTATTCCCTGCAAGAGCACCGAGTACCAGCAGGCTCCACTGGGCTACTAAGAAACATCCAGGCCCGGAAACGTTTCCCAGTCACTGTGTATTTTGTGTGTAGGGCAACACACTGCACTCTTCCTTGGAAGAGCTAGATTTCCTCAGCTCTCCAACAACTCCAGGCAATGTGTTCTCTCAATTCCTATATGTCATGCAAATCTCCCTCATTGCCCTAGGCTGAGCAGCACTGAGAAACCAAAACTGCAACGCATTCCTTCTTTAAAGTCAAACCTTAAGACCCCATCCTTACAGGAGAAAGTCGGCTTGCTTTCCTGCTGTAACCAAAGCACAGTTCTTCCTCTTACACTCCAGGGTTTTAGAAGAAGCAGAGCCCGATAGCCTACCCAGAGCGCTCCCGAGGGGAGGCGGTTGGCTACACGCAGAATTCCGTGCCAAATAAACTTTATTCAAGGAAGGGACCAGTGTGTAGCTAGAGTGTATATTTACTTGGTAGAAATCACAAGGAGGTAGGCTGCATGTTCGCTGGAAACGGGGAACTTATGGCACAAGCCTTGCTTACCACTTTTGAATGCTCCATTCAAGCTGCCTTGAAGCTACCTAAATTACAATTTTAGGACGGGTCTCTAGTGTCTGTAGGCAGGGCTCTGGGAAGGGAACGAGTGTTCTCTACATCAACAGGGTGCTTTCATAGACTGGGTAGGAGCCTCGCCTGAGACACTCTAGAGCTAAAAGGAAACTTGACGTGAGTCCTCTCCTCAAGGTAAAGCCTAGAATAGCCCTGCCGAAGTGGAAGCTTGGAGCGGAGTTCTTGAGGCATTAGTTTCAGGTCTGTTTTCTTTTAAGGTTAGTAAGCTTTTCAAGGCCCTGAGGACCTCGCCTGGGCACCCTATTCCCTGCAAGAACACCCAGTACCGGCAGGCTCCACTGGGCTACTAAGAAACATCCAGGCCCGGAAACTTTTCCCATTCGCTCTTTGTATTTTGTGTGTAGGCCAACACACTACACTCTTCCTTGGAAGAGCTAGATTTCCTCAGCTCTCCAACAGCTCCAGGAAATGTGTTCTCTCACGTCCTACATATCATGCAAATCTGCCTCATTGCCCTAGGCAGACCGGCACTGAGAAACCAAAACTGCTTCGCATTCCTTCTACAAAGTCATACCTTAACACCCCATCCTCACAGTCGAAAGTCGGCTTGCGTTTCTGCTGTAACCACAGCACAGTTCTTCCTCTTACACTCCAGGGTTTTAGAAGAAGCCGAGCCCGATAGCCTACCCAGAGCGATCCCTGGGGGAGGCGGTTGGCTACACGCAGAATTACGTGCCCAATAAACTTTATTTAAGGAAGGGACCAGTGTGTAGCTAGAGTGTATATTTCCTTGCTAGAAATCACAAGGAGGTAGGCTGCATGTTCGCTGGAAACGGGGAACGTATGGCACAAGCCTTGCTTACCCATTTTGAATGCTCCATTCAAGCTGCCTTGAAGCTGCCTAAATAACAATTTTAGGACGGGTCTCTAGTCTCTGTAGGCAAGGCTCTGGGAAGGGAACGAGTGTTCTCTCCATCAACAGGGTGCTTTCATAGCCTGGGTGGGAGCCTCTCCTCAGACGCCCTACAGCTAAAAGGAAACTTGACGTGAGTCCTTTCCTCAAGGTAAAGCCTAGAATAGCCCTGCCGAAGTGGAAGCTTGGAGCGGAGTCCTTGAGGCATTAGTTTCAGGTCTGTTTCCTTTTAAGGTTAGTAAGCTTTTCAGGACACCGAGGACCTCGCCTGGGCACCTTATTCCCTGGAAGACCACCGAGTACCGGCAGTCTCCACTGGGCTACTAAGAAACATCCAGGCCCGGAAACCTTTCCCAGTCACTCTGTGTATTTTGTGTGTAGGCCAACACACTGCACTCTTCCTTGGAAGAGCTAGATTTCCTCAGCTCTCCAACAGCCCCAGGAAATGTGTTCTCTCACGTCCTACATATCATGCAAATCTGCCTCATTGCCCTAGGCTGAGCAGCTCTGAGAAACCAAAACTGCTTCGCATTCCTTCTACAAAGTCATACCTTAAGACCCCATCCTTACAGGAGAAAGTCAGCTTGCGTTTCTGCTGTAACCAAAGCACAGATCTTCCTCTTACACTGCAGGGTTTTAGAAGAAGCTAAGCCAGATAGCCTACCTAGAGCGCTCCTTGGGGGAGGCTGTTGGCTACACGCAGAACTCCGTGGCAAATAAACTTTATTCAAGGAAGTGACCAGTGTGTAGCTAGAGTGTATATTTACTTGGTAGAAATCACAAGTAGGTAGGCCGCGTGTTCGCTGGAAACGGTGACCTTATGGCACAAGCCTTGCGTTCCCATTTTGAATGCTCCATGCATGCTGCCTTGAAGTTACCTAAATAACAGTTTTAGGACGAGTCTTTAGTCATTGTAGGCAGGGCTCTGGGAAGGGAACGAGTGTTCTCTGCATCAACAGGGTGCTTTCATAGCCTGGGTGGGAGCCTCTCCTCAGACGCCCTAGAGATAAAGGAAAGTTGACGTGAGTTCTTTCCTCCAGGTAAAGCCTTGAATAGCCCTGCCGAAGCTAAGCTTGAAGCAGTTTCCTTGTGGCATTTGTTTTAGGTCTGTTTTCTTTTAAGGTTAGTAAGCTTGTCAAGACACCGAGGACCTCTCGTGGGCACCCTATTCCCTGCAAGAGCACCGAGTACCAGCAGGCTCCACTGGGCTACTAAGAAACATCCAGGCCCGGAAACGTTTCCCAGTCACTGTGTATTTTGTGTGTAGGGCAACACACTGCACTCTTCCTTGGAAGAGCTAGATTTCCTCAGCTCTCCAACAACTCCAGGCAATGTGTTCTCTCAATTCCTATATGTCATGCAAATCTCCCTCATTGCCCTAGGCTGAGCAGCACTGAGAAACCAAAACTGCAACGCATTCCTTCTTTAAAGTCAAACCTTAAGACCCCATCCTTACAGGAGAAAGTCGGCTTGCTTTCCTGCTGTAACCAAAGCACAGTTCTTCCTCTTACACTCCAGGGTTTTAGAAGAAGCAGAGCCCGATAGCCTACCCAGAGCGCTCCCGAGGGGAGGCGGTTGGCTACACGCAGAATTCCGTGCCAAATAAACTTTATTCAAGGAAGGGACCAGTGTGTAGCTAGAGTGTATATTTCCTTGGTAGAAATCACAAGGAGGTAGGCTGCATGTTCGCTGGAAACGGGGAACTTATGGCACAAGCCTTGCTTACCACTTTTGAATGCTCCATTCAAGCTGCCTTGAAGCTACCTAAATTACAATTTTAGGACGGGTCTCTAGTGTCTGTAGGCAGGGCTCTGGGAAGGGAACGAGTGTTCTCTACATCAACAGGGTGCTTTCATAGACTGGGTAGGAGCCTCGCCTGAGACACTCTAGAGCTAAAAGGAAACTTGACGTGAGTCCTCTCCTCAAGGTAAAGCCTAGAATAGCCCTGCCGAAGTGGAAGCTTGGAGCGGAGTTCTTGAGGCATTAGTTTCAGGTCTGTTTTCTTTTAAGGTTAGTAAGCTTTTCAAGGCCCTGAGGACCTCGCCTGGGCACCCTATTCCCTGCAAGAACACCCAGTACCGGCAGGCTCCACTGGGCTACTAAGAAACATCCAGGCCCGGAAACTTTTCCCATTCGCTGTTTGTATTTTGTGTGTAGGCCAACACACTACACTCTTCCTTGGAAGAGCTAGATTTCCTCAGCTCTCCAACAGCTCCAGGAAATGTGTTCTCTCACGTCCTACATATCATGCCAATCTGCCTCATTGCCCTAGGCTGACCGGCACTGAGAAACCAAAACTGCTTCGCATTCCTTCTACAAAGTCATACCTTAACACCCCATCCTCACAGTCGAAAGTCGGCTTGCGTTTCTGCTGTAACCCCAGCACAGTTCTTCCTCTTACACTCCAGGGTTTTAGAAGAAGCCGAGCCCGATAGCCTACCCAGAGCGATCCCTGGGGGAGGCGGTTGGCTACACGCAGAATTCCGTGCCCAATAAACTTTATTTAAGGAAGGGACCAGTGTGTAGCTAGAGTGTATATTTCCTTGCTAGAAATCACAAGGAGGTAGGCTGCATGTTCGCTGGAAACGGGGAACGTATGGCACAAGCCTTGCTTACCCATTTTGAATGCTCCATTCAAGCTGCCTTGAAGCTGCCTAAATAACAATTTTAGGACGGGTCTCTAGTCTCTGTAGGCAAGGCTCTGGGAAGGGAACGAGTGTTCTCTCCATCAACAGGGTGCTTTCATAGCCTGGGTGGGAGCCTCTCCTCAGACGCTCTACAGCTAAAAGGAAACTTGACGTGAGTCCTTTCCTCAAGGTAAAGCCTAGAATAGCCCTGCCGAAGTGGAAGCTTGGAGCGGAGTCCTTGAGGCATTAGTTTCAGGTCTGTTTCCTTTTAAGGTTAGTAAGCTTTTCAGGACACCGAGGACCTCGCCTGGGCACCTTATTCCCTGGAAGACCACCGAGTACCGGCAGTCTCCACTGGGCTACTAAGAAACATCCAGGCCCGGAAACCTTTCCCAGTCACTCTGTGTATTTTGTGTGTAGGCCAACACACTGCACTCTTCCTTGGAAGAGCTAGATTTCCTCAGCTCTCCAACAGCCCCAGGAAATGTGTTCTCTCACGTCCTACATATCATGCAAATCTGCCTCATTGCCCTAGGCTGAGCAGCTCTGAGAAACCAAAACTGCTTCGCATTCCTTCTACAAAGTCATACCTTAAGACCCCATCCTTACAGGAGAAAGTCAGCTTGCGTTTCTGCTGTAACCAAAGCACAGATCTTCCTCTTACACTGCAGGGTTTTAGAAGAAGCTAAGCCAGATAGCCTACCTAGAGCGCTCCTTGGGGGAGGCTGTTGGCTACACGCAGAACTCCGTGGCAAATAAACTTTATTCAAGGAAGTGACCAGTGTGTAGCTAGAGTGTATATTTACTTGGTAGAAATCACAAGTAGGTAGGCCGCGTGTTCGCTGGAAACGGTGACCTTATGGCACAAGCCTTGCGTTCCCATTTTGAATGCTCCATGCATGCTGCCTTGAAGTTACCTAAATAACAGTTTTAGGACGAGTCTTTAGTCATTGTAGGCAGGGCTCTGGGAAGGGAACGAGTGTTCTCTGCATCAACAGGGTGCTTTCATAGCCTGGGTGGGAGCCTCTCCTCAGACGCCCTAGAGATAAAGGAAACTTGACGTGAGTTCTTTCCTCCAGGTAAAGCCTTGAATAGCCCTGCCGAAGCTAAGCTTGAAGCAGTTTCCTTGTGGCATTTGTTTTAGGTCTGTTTTCTTTTAAGGTTAGTAAGCTTGTCAAGACACCGAGGACCTCTCGTGGGCACCCTATTCCCTGCAAGAGCACCGAGTACCAGCAGGCTCCACTGGGCTACTAAGAAACATCCAGGCCCGGAAACGTTTCCCAGTCACTGTGTATTTTGTGTGTAGGGCAACACACTGCACTCTTCCTTGGAAGAGCTAGATTTCCTCAGCTCTCCAACAACTCCAGGCAATGTGTTCTCTCAATTCCTATATGTCATGCAAATCTCCCTCATTGCCCTAGGCTGAGCAGCACTGAGAAACCAAAACTGCAACGCATTCCTTCTTTAAAGTCAAACCTTAAGACCCCATCCTTACAGGAGAAAGTCGGCTTGCTTTCCTGCTGTAACCAAAGCACAGTTCTTCCTCTTACACTCCAGGGTTTTAGAAGAAGCAGAGCCCGATAGCCTACCCAGAGCGCTCCCGAGGGGAGGCGGTTGGCTACACGCAGAATTCCGTGCCAAATAAACTTTATTCAAGGAAGGGACCAGTGTGTAGCTAGAGTGTATATTTCCTTGGTAGAAATCACAAGGAGGTAGGCTGCATGTTCGCTGGAAACGGGGAACTTATGGCACAAGCCTTGCTTACCACTTTTGAATGCTCCATTCAAGCTGCCTTGAAGCTACCTAAATTACAATTTTAGGACGGGTCTCTAGTGTCTGTAGGCAGGGCTCTGGGAAGGGAACGAGTGTTCTCTACATCAACAGGGTGCTTTCATAGACTGGGTAGGAGCCTCGCCTGAGACACTCTAGAGCTAAAAGGAAACTTGACGTGAGTCCTCTCCTCAAGGTAAAGCCTAGAATAGCCCTGCCGAAGTGGAAGCTTGGAGCGGAGTTCTTGAGGCATTAGTTTCAGGTCTGTTTTCTTTTAAGGTTAGTAAGCTTTTCAAGGCCGTGAGGACCTCGCCTGGGCACCCTATTCCCTGCAAGAACACCCAGTACCGGCAGGCTCCACTGGGCTACTAAGAAACATCCAGGCCCGGAAACTTTTCCCATTCGCTGTTTGTATTTTGTGTGTAGGCCAACACACTACACTCTTCCTTGGAAGAGCTAGATTTCCTCAGCTCTCCAACAGCTCCAGGAAATGTGTTCTCTCACGTCCTACATATCATGCCAATCTGCCTCATTGCCCTAGGCTGACCGGCACTGAGAAACCAAAACTGCTTCGCATTCCTTCTACAAAGTCATACCTTAACACCCCATCCTCACAGTCGAAAGTCGGCTTGCGTTTCTGCTGTAACCCCAGCACAGTTCTTCCTCTTACACTCCAGGGTTTTAGAAGAAGCCGAGCCCGATAGCCTACCCAGAGCGATCCCTGGGGGAGGCGGTTGGCTACACGCAGAATTACGTGCCCAATAAACTTTATTTAAGGAAGGGACCAGTGTGTAGCTAGAGTGTATATTTCCTTGCTAGAAATCACAAGGAGGTAGGCTGCATGTTCGCTGGAAACGGGGAACGTATGGCACAAGCCTTGCTTACCCATTTTGAATGCTCGATTCAAGCTGCCTTGAAGCTGCCTAAATAACAATTTTAGGACGGGTCTCTAGTCTCTGTAGGCAAGGCTCTGGGAAGGGAACGAGTGTTCTCTACATCAACAGGGTGCTTTCATAGCCTGGGTGGGAGCCTCTCCTCAGACGCCCTACAGCAAAAGGAAACTTGACGTGAGTCCTTTCCTCAAGGTAAAGCCTAGAATAGCCCTGCCGAAGTGGAAGCTTGGAGCGGAGTCCTTGAGGCATTAGTTTCAGGTCTCTTTCCTTTTAAGGTTAGTAAGCTTTTCAGGACACCGAGGACCTCGCCTGGGCACCTTATTCCCTGGAAGACCACCGAGTACCGGCAGTCTCCACTGGGCTACTAAGAAACATCCAGGCCCGGACACCTTTCCCAGTCACTCTGTGTATTTTGTGTATAGACCAACACACTGCACTCTTCCTTGGAAGAGCTAGATTTCCTCAGCTCTCCAACAGCCCCAGGAAATGTGTTCTCTCACGTCCTACATATCATGCAAATCTGCCTCATTGCCCTAGGCTGACCGGCACTGAGAAACCAAAACTGCTTCGCATTCCTTCAACAAAGTCATACCTTAAGACCCCATCCTTACAGGAGAAAGTCAGCTTGCGTTTCTGCTGTAACCAAAGCACAGATCTTCCTCTTACACTGCAGGGTTTTAGAAGAAGCTAAGCCAGATAGCCTACCTAGAGCGCTCCTTGGGGGAGGCTGTTGGCTACACGCAGAACTCCGTGGCAAATAAACTTTATTCAAGGAAGTGACCAGTGTGTAGCTAGAGTGTATATTTACTTGGTAGAAATCACAAGTAGGTAGGCCGCGTGTTCGCTGGAAACGGTGACCTTATGGCACAAGCCTTGCGTTCCCATTTTGAATGCTCCATGCATGCTGCCTTGAAGTTACCTAAATAACAGTTTTAGGACGAGTCTTTAGTCATTGTAGGCAGGGCTCTGGGAAGGGAACGAGTGTTCTCTGCATCAACAGGGTGCTTTCATAGCCTGGGTGGGAGCCTCTCCTCAGACGCCCGAGAGATAAAGGAAACTTGACGTGAGTTCTTTCCTCCAGGTAAAGCCTTGAATAGCCCTGCCGAAGCTAAGCTTGAAGCAGTTTCCTTGTGGCATTTGTTTTAGGTCTGTTTTCTTTTAAGGTTAGTAAGCTTGTCAAGACACCGAGGACCTCTCGTGGGCACCCTATTCCCTGCAAGAGCACCGAGTACCAGCAGGCTCCACTGGGCTACTAAGAAACATCCAGGCCCGGAAACGTTTCCCAGTCACTGTGTATTTTGTGTGTAGGGCAACACACTGCACTCTTCCTTGGAAGAGCTAGATTTCCTCAGCTCTCCAACAACTCCAGGCAATGTGTTCTCTCAATTCCTATATGTCATGCAAATCTCCCTCATTGCCCTAGGCTGAGCAGCACTGAGAAACCAAAACTGCAACGCATTCCTTCTTTAAAGTCAAACCTTAAGACCCCATCCTTACAGGAGAAAGTCGGCTTGCTTTCCTGCTGTAACCAAAGCACAGTTCTTCCTCTTACACTCCAGGGTTTTAGAAGAAGCAGAGCCCGATAGCCTACCCAGAGCGCTCCCGAGGGGAGGCGGTTGGCTACACGCAGAATTCCGTGCCAAATAAACTTTATTCAAGGAAGGGACCAGTGTGTAGCTAGAGTGTATATTTCCTTGGTAGAAATCACAAGGAGGTAGGCTGCATGTTCGCTGGAAACGGGGAACTTATGGCACAAGCCTTGCTTACCACTTTTGAATGCTCCATTCAAGCTGCCTTGAAGCTACCTAAATTACAATTTTAGGACGGGTCTCTAGTGTCTGTAGGCAGGGCTCTGGGAAGGGAACGAGTGTTCTCTACATCAACAGGGTGCTTTCATAGACTGGGTAGGAGCCTCGCCTGAGACACTCTAGAGCTAAAAGGAAACTTGACGTGAGTCCTCTCCTCAAGGTAAAGCCTAGAATAGCCCTGCCGAAGTGGAAGCTTGGAGCGGAGTTCTTGAGGCATTAGTTTCAGGTCTGTTTTCTTTTAAGGTTAGTAAGCTTTTCAAGGCCCTGAGGACCTCGCCTGGGCACCCTATTCCCTGCAAGAACACCCAGTACCGGCAGGCTCCACTGGGCTACTAAGAAACATCCAGGCCCGGAAACTTTTCCCATTCGCTGTTTGTATTTTGTGTGTAGGCCAACACACTACACTCTTCCTTGGAAGAGCTAGATTTCCTCAGCTCTCCAACAGCTCCAGGAAATGTGTTCTCTCACGTCCTACATATCATGCCAATCTGCCTCATTGCCCTAGGCTGACCGGCACTGAGAAACCAAAACTGCTTCGCATTCCTTCTACAAAGTCATACCTTAACACCCCATCCTCACAGTCGAAAGTCGGCTTGCGTTTCTGCTGTAACCCCAGCACAGTTCTTCCTCTTACACTCCAGGGTTTTAGAAGAAGCCGAGCCCGATAGCCTACCCAGAGCGATCCCTGGGGGAGGCGGTTGGCTACACGCAGAATTCCGTGCCCAATAAACTTTATTTAAGGAAGGGACCAGTGTGTAGCTAGAGTGTATATTTCCTTGCTAGAAATCACAAGGAGGTAGGCTGCATGTTCGCTGGAAACGGGGAACGTATGGCACAAGCCTTGCTTACCCATTTTGAATGCTCCATTCAAGCTGCCTTGAAGCTGCCTAAATAACAATTTTAGGACGGGTCTCTAGTCTCTGTAGGCAAGGCTCTGGGAAGGGAACGAGTGTTCTCTCCATCAACAGGGTGCTTTCATAGCCTGGGTGGGAGCCTCTCCTCAGACGCTCTACAGCTAAAAGGAAACTTGACGTGAGTCCTTTCCTCAAGGTAAAGCCTAGAATAGCCCTGCCGAAGTGGAAGCTTGGAGCGGAGTCCTTGAGGCATTAGTTTCAGGTCTGTTTCCTTTTAAGGTTAGTAAGCTTTTCAGGACACCGAGGACCTCGCCTGGGCACCTTATTCCCTGGAAGACCACCGAGTACCGGCAGTCTCCACTGGGCTACTAAGAAACATCCAGGCCCGGAAACCTTTCCCAGTCACTCTGTGTATTTTGTGTGTAGGCCAACACACTGCACTCTTCCTTGGAAGAGCTAGATTTCCTCAGCTCTCCAACAGCCCCAGGAAATGTGTTCTCTCACGTCCTACATATCATGCAAATCTGCCTCATTGCCCTAGGCTGAGCAGCTCTGAGAAACCAAAACTGCTTCGCATTCCTTCTACAAAGTCATACCTTAAGACCCCATCCTTACAGGAGAAAGTCAGCTTGCGTTTCTGCTGTAACCAAAGCACAGATCTTCCTCTTACACTGCAGGGTTTTAGAAGAAGCTAAGCCAGATAGCCTACCTAGAGCGCTCCTTGGGGGAGGCTGTTGGCTACACGCAGAACTCCGTGGCAAATAAACTTTATTCAAGGAAGTGACCAGTGTGTAGCTAGAGTGTATATTTACTTGGTAGAAATCACAAGTAGGTAGGCCGCGTGTTCGCTGGAAACGGTGACCTTATGGCACAAGCCTTGCGTTCCCATTTTGAATGCTCCATGCATGCTGCCTTGAAGTTACCTAAATAACAGTTTTAGGACGAGTCTTTAGTCATTGTAGGCAGGGCTCTGGGAAGGGAACGAGTGTTCTCTGCATCAACAGGGTGCTTTCATAGCCTGGGTGGGAGCCTCTCCTCAGACGCCCGAGAGATAAAGGAAACTTGACGTGAGTTCTTTCCTCCAGGTAAAGCCTTGAATAGCCCTGCCGAAGCTAAGCTTGAAGCAGTTTCCTTGTGGCATTTGTTTTAGGTCTGTTTTCTTTTAAGGTTAGTAAGCTTGTCAAGACACCGAGGACCTCTCGTGGGCACCCTATTCCCTGCAAGAGCACCGAGTACCAGCAGGCTCCACTGGGCTACTAAGAAACATCCAGGCCCGGAAACGTTTCCCAGTCACTGTGTATTTTGTGTGTAGGGCAACACACTGCACTCTTCCTTGGAAGAGCTAGATTTCCTCAGCTCTCCAACAACTCCAGGCAATGTGTTCTCTCAATTCCTATATGTCATGCAAATCTCCCTCATTGCCCTAGGCTGAGCAGCACTGAGAAACCAAAACTGCAACGCATTCCTTCTTTAAAGTCAAACCTTAAGACCCCATCCTTACAGGAGAAAGTCGGCTTGCTTTCCTGCTGTAACCAAAGCACAGTTCTTCCTCTTACACTCCAGGGTTTTAGAAGAAGCAGAGCCCGATAGCCTACCCAGAGCGCTCCCGAGGGGAGGCGGTTGGCTACACGCAGAATTCCGTGCCAAATAAACTTTATTCAAGGAAGGGACCAGTGTGTAGCTAGAGTGTATATTTCCTTGGTAGAAATCACAAGGAGGTAGGCTGCATGTTCGCTGGAAACGGGGAACTTATGGCACAAGCCTTGCTTACCACTTTTGAATGCTCCATTCAAGCTGCCTTGAAGCTACCTAAATTACAATTTTAGGACGGGTCTCTAGTGTCTGTAGGCAGGGCTCTGGGAAGGGAACGAGTGTTCTCTACATCAACAGGGTGCTTTCATAGACTGGGTAGGAGCCTCGCCTGAGACACTCTAGAGCTAAAAGGAAACTTGACGTGAGTCCTCTCCTCAAGGTAAAGCCTAGAATAGCCCTGCCGAAGTGGAAGCTTGGAGCGGAGTTCTTGAGGCATTAGTTTCAGGTCTGTTTTCTTTTAAGGTTAGTAAGCTTTTCAAGGCCCTGAGGACCTCGCCTGGGCACCCTATTCCCTGCAAGAACACCCAGTACCGGCAGGCTCCACTGGGCTACTAAGAAACATCCAGGCCCGGAAACTTTTCCCATTCGCTGTTTGTATTTTGTGTGTAGGCCAACACACTACACTCTTCCTTGGAAGAGCTAGATTTCCTCAGCTCTCCAACAGCTCCAGGAAATGTGTTCTCTCACGTCCTACATATCATGCCAATCTGCCTCATTGCCCTAGGCTGACCGGCACTGAGAAACCAAAACTGCTTCGCATTCCTTCTACAAAGTCATACCTTAACACCCCATCCTCACAGTCGAAAGTCGGCTTGCGTTTCTGCTGTAACCCCAGCACAGTTCTTCCTCTTACACTCCAGGGTTTTAGAAGAAGCCGAGCCCGATAGCCTACCCAGAGCGATCCCTGGGGGAGGCGGTTGGCTACACGCAGAATTCCGTGCCCAATAAACTTTATTTAAGGAAGGGACCAGTGTGTAGCTAGAGTGTATATTTCCTTGCTAGAAATCACAAGGAGGTAGGCTGCATGTTCGCTGGAAACGGTGAACGTATGGCACAAGCCTTGCTTACCCATTTTGAATGCTCCATTCAAGCTGCCTTGAAGCTGCCTAAATAACAATTTTAGGACGGGTCTCTAGTCTCTGTAGGCAAGGCTCTGGGAAGGGAACGAGTGTTCTCTCCATCAACAGGGTGCTTTCATAGCCTCGGTGGGAGCCTCTCCTCAGACGCTCTACAGCTAAAAGGAAACTTGACGTGAGTCCTTTCCTCAAGGTAAAGCCTAGAATAGCCCTGCCGAAGTGGAAGCTTGGAGCGGAGTCCTTGAGGCATTAGTTTCAGGTCTGTTTCCTTTTAAGGTTAGTAAGCTTTTCAGGACACCGAGGACCTCGCCTGGGCACCTTATTCCCTGGAAGACCACCGAGTACCGGCAGTCTCCACTGGGCTACTAAGAAACATCCAGGCCCGGAAACCTTTCCCAGTCACTCTGTGTATTTTGTGTGTAGGCCAACACACTGCACTCTTCCTTGGAAGAGCTAGATTTCCTCAGCTCTCCAACAGCCCCAGGAAATGTGTTCTCTCACGTCCTACATATCATGCAAATCTGCCTCATTGCCCTAGGCTGAGCAGCTCTGAGAAACCAAAACTGCTTCGCATTCCTTCTACAAAGTCATACCTTAAGACCCCATCCTTACAGGAGAAAGTCAGCTTGCGTTTCTGCTGTAACCAAAGCACAGATCTTCCTCTTACACTGCAGGGTTTTAGAAGAAGCTAAGCCAGATAGCCTACCTAGAGCGCTCCTTGGGGGAGGCTGTTGGCTACACGCAGAACTCCGTGGCAAATAAACTTTATTCAAGGAAGGGACCAGTGTGTAGCTAGAGTGTATATTTACTTGGTAGAAATCACAAGTAGGTAGGCCGCGTGTTCGCTGGAAACGGTGACCTTATGGCACAAGCCTTGCGTTCCCATTTTGAATGCTCCATGCATGCTGCCTTGAAGTTACCTAAATAACAGTTTTAGGACGAGTCTTTAGTCATTGTAGGCAGGGCTCTGGGAAGGGAACGAGTGTTCTCTGCATCAACAGGGTGCTTTCATAGCCTGGGTGGGAGCCTCTCCTCAGACGCCCTAGAGATAAAGGAAACTTGACGTGAGTTCTTTCCTCCAGGTAAAGCCTTGAATAGCCCTGCCGAAGCTAAGCTTGAAGCAGTTTCCTTGTGGCATTTGTTTTAGGTCTGTTTTCTTTTAAGGTTAGTAAGCTTGTCAAGACACCGAGGACCTCTCGTGGGCACCCTATTCCCTGCAAGAGCACCGAGTACCAGCAGGCTCCACTGGGCTACTAAGAAACATCCAGGCCCGGAAACGTTTCCCAGTCACTGTGTATTTTGTGTGTAGGGCAACACACTGCACTCTTCCTTGGAAGAGCTAGATTTCCTCAGCTCTCCAACAACTCCAGGCAATGTGTTCTCTCAATTCCTATATGTCATGCAAATCTCCCTCATTGCCCTAGGCTGAGCAGCACTGAGAAACCAAAACTGCAACGCATTCCTTCTTTAAAGTCAAACCTTAAGACCCCATCCTTACAGGAGAAAGTCGGCTTGCTTTCCTGCTGTAACCAAAGCACAGTTCTTCCTCTTACACTCCAGGGTTTTAGAAGAAGCAGAGCCCGATAGCCTACCCAGAGCGCTCCCGAGGGGAGGCGGTTGGCTACACGCAGAATTCCGTGCCAAATAAACTTTATTCAAGGAAGGGACCAGTGTGTAGCTAGAGTGTATATTTACTTGGTAGAAATCACAAGGAGGTAGGCTGCATGTTCGCTGGAAACGGGGAACTTATGGCACAAGCCTTGCTTACCACTTTTGAATGCTCCATTCAAGCTGCCTTGAAGCTACCTAAATTACAATTTTAGGACGGGTCTCTAGTGTCTGTAGGCAGGGCTCTGGGAAGGGAACGAGTGTTCTCTACATCAACAGGGTGCTTTCATAGACTGGGTAGGAGCCTCGCCTGAGACACTCTAGAGCTAAAAGGAAACTTGACGTGAGTCCTCTCCTCAAGGTAAAGCCTAGAATAGCCCTGCCGAAGTGGAAGCTTGGAGCGGAGTTCTTGAGGCATTAGTTTCAGGTCTGTTTTCTTTTAAGGTTAGTAAGCTTTTCAAGGCCCTGAGGACCTCGCCTGGGCACCCTATTCCCTGCAAGAACACCCAGTACCGGCAGGCTCCACTGGGCTACTAAGAAACATCCAGGCCCGGAAACTTTTCCCATTCGCTGTTTGTATTTTGTGTGTAGGCCAACACACTACACTCTTCCTTGGAAGAGCTAGATTTCCTCAGCTCTCCAACAGCTCCAGGAAATGTGTTCTCTCACGTCCTACATATCATGCCAATCTGCCTCATTGCCCTAGGCTGACCGGCACTGAGAAACCAAAACTGCTTCGCATTCCTTCTACAAAGTCATACCTTAACACCCCATCCTCACAGTCGAAAGTCGGCTTGCGTTTCTGCTGTAACCCCAGCACAGTTCTTCCTCTTACACTCCAGGGTTTTAGAAGAAGCGGAGCCCGATAGCCTACCCAGAGCGATCCCTGGGGGAGGCGGTTGGCTACACGCAGAATTCCGTGCCCAATAAACTTTATTTAAGGAAGGGACCAGTGTGTAGCTAGAGTGTATATTTCCTTGCTAGAAATCACAAGGAGGTAGGCTGCATGTTCGCTGGAAACGGGGAACGTATGGCACAAGCCTTGCTTACCCATTTTGAATGCTCCATTCAAGCTGCCTTGAAGCTGCCTAAATAACAATTTTAGGACGGGTCTCTAGTCTCTGTAGGCAAGGCTCTGGGAAGGGAACGAGTGTTCTCTCCATCAACAGGGTGCTTTCATAGCCTGGGTGGGAGCCTCTCCTCAGACGCTCTACAGCTAAAAGGAAACTTGACGTGAGTCCTTTCCTCAAGGTAAAGCCGAGAATAGCCCTGCCGAAGTGGAAGCTTGGAGCGGAGTCCTTGAGGCATTAGTTTCAGGTCTGTTTCCTTTTAAGGTTAGTAAGCTTTTCAGGACACCGAGGACCTCGCCTGGGCACCTTATTCCCTGGAAGACCACCGAGTACCGGCAGTCTCCACTGGGCTACTAAGAAACATCCAGGCCCGGAAACCTTTCCCAGTCACTCTGTGTATTTTGTGTGTAGGCCAACACACTGCACTCTTCCTTGGAAGAGCTAGATTTCCTCAGCTCTCCAACAGCCCCAGGAAATGTGTTCTCTCACGTCCTACATATCATGCAAATCTGCCTCATTGCCCTAGGCTGAGCAGCTCTGAGAAACCAAAACTGCTTCGCATTCCTTCTACAAAGTCATACCTTAAGACCCCATCCTTACAGGAGAAAGTCAGCTTGCGTTTCTGCTGTAACCAAAGCACAGATCTTCCTCTTACACTGCAGGGTTTTAGAAGAAGCTAAGCCAGATAGCCTACCTAGAGCGCTCCTTGGGGGAGGCTGTTGGCTACACGCAGAACTCCGTGCCAAATAAACTTTATTCAAGGAAGGGACCAGTGTGTAGCTAGAGTGTATATTTACTTGGTAGAAATCACAAGTAGGTAGGCCGCGTGTTCGCTGGAAACGGTGACCTTATGGCACAAGCCTTGCTTTCCCATTTTGAATGCTCCATGCATGCTGCCTTGAAGTTACCTAAATAACAGTTTTAGGACGAGTCTTTAGTCATTGTAGGCAGGGCTCTGGGAAGGGAACGAGTGTTCTCTGCATCTACAGGGTGCTTTCATAGCCTGGGTGGGAGCCTCTCCTCAGACGCCCGAGAGATAAAGGAAACTTGACGTGAGTTCTTTCCTCCAGGTAAAGCCTTGAATAGCCCTGCCGAAGCTAAGCTTGAAGCAGTTTCCTTGTGGCATTTGTTTTAGGTCTGTTTTCTTTTAAGGTTAGTAAGCTTGTCAAGACACCGAGGACCTCTCGTGGGCACCCTATTCCCTGCAAGAGCACCGAGTACCAGCAGGCTCCACTGGGCTACTAAGAAACATCCAGGCCCGGAAACGTTTCCCAGTCACTGTGTATTTTGTGTGTAGGGCAACACACTGCACTCTTCCTTGGAAGAGCTAGATTTCCTCAGCTCTCCAACAACTCCAGGCAATGTGTTCTCTCAATTCCTATATGTCATGCAAATCTCCCTCATTGCCCTAGGCTGAGCAGCACTGAGAAACCAAAACTGCAACGCATTCCTTCTTTAAAGTCAAACCTTAAGACCCCATCCTTACAGGAGAAAGTCGGCTTGCTTTCCTGCTGTAACCAAAGCACAGTTCTTCCTCTTACACTCCAGGGTTTTAGAAGAAGCAGAGCCCGATAGCCTACCCAGAGCGCTCCCGAGGGGAGGCGGTTGGCTACACGCAGAATTCCGTGCCAAATAAACTTTATTCAAGGAAGGGACCAGTGTGTAGCTAGAGTGTATATTTACTTGGTAGAAATCACAAGGAGGTAGGCTGCATGTTCGCTGGAAACGGGGAACTTATGGCACAAGCCTTGCTTACCACTTTTGAATGCTCCATTCAAGCTGCCTTGAAGCTACCTAAATTACAATTTTAGGACGGGTCTCTAGTGTCTGTAGGCAGGGCTCTGGGAAGGGAACGAGTGTTCTCTACATCAACAGGGTGCTTTCATAGACTGGGTAGGAGCCTCGCCTGAGACACTCTAGAGCTAAAAGGAAACTTGACGTGAGTCCTCTCCTCAAGGTAAAGCCTAGAATAGCCCTGCCGAAGTGGAAGCTTGGAGCGGAGTTCTTGAGGCATTAGTTTCAGGTCTGTTTTCTTTTAAGGTTAGTAAGCTCTTCAAGGCCCTGAGGACCTCGCCTGGGCACCCTATTCCCTGCAAGAACACCCAGTACCGGCAGGCTCCACTGGGCTACTAAGAAACATCCAGGCCCGGAAACTTTTCCCATTCGCTCTTTGTATTTTGTGTGTAGGCCAACACACTACACTCTTCCTTGGAAGAGCTAGATTTCCTCAGCTCTCCAACAGCTCCAGGAAATGTGTTCTCTCACGTCCTACATATCATGCCAATCTGCCTCATTGCCCTAGGCTGACCGGCACTGAGAAACCAAAACTGCTTCGCATTCCTTCTACAAAGTCATACCTTAACACCCCATCCTCACAGTCGAAAGTCGGCTTGCGTTTCTGCTGTAACCCCAGCACAGTTCTTCCTCTTACACTCCAGGGTTTTAGAAGAAGCCGAGCCCGATAGCCTACCCAGAGCGATCCCTGGGGGAGGCGGTTGGCTACACGCAGAATTCCGTGCCCAATAAACTTTATTTAAGGAAGGGACCAGTGTGTAGCTAGAGTGTATATTTCCTTGCTAGAAATCACAAGGAGGTAGGCTGCATGTTCGCTGGAAACGGGGAACGTATGGCACAAGCTTTGCTTACCCATTTTGAATGCTCCATTCAAGCTGCCTTGAAGCTGCCTAAATAACAATTTTAGGACGGGTCTCTAGTCTCTGTAGGCAAGGCTCTGGGAAGGGAACGAGTGTTCTCTCCATCAACAGGGTGCTTTCATAGCCTGGGTGGGAGCCTCTCCTCAGACGCTCTACAGCTAAAAGGAAACTTGACGTGAGTCCTTTCCTCAAGGTAAAGCCTAGAATAGCCCTGCCGAAGTGGAAGCTTGGAGCGGAGTCCTTGAGGCATTAGTTTCAGGTCTGTTTCCTTTTAAGGTTAGTAAGCTTTTCAGGACACCGAGGACCTCGCCTGGGCACCTTATTCCCTGGAAGACCACCGAGTACCGGCAGTCTCCACTGGGCTACTAAGAAACATCCAGGCCCGGAAACCTTTCCCAGTCACTCTGTGTATTTTGTGTGTAGGCCAACACACTGCACTCTTCCTTGGAAGAGCTAGATTTCCTCAGCTCTCCAACAGCCCCAGGAAATGTGTTCTCTCACGTCCTACATATCATGCAAATCTGCCTCATTGCCCTAGGCTGAGCAGCTCTGAGAAACCAAAACTGCTTCGCATTCCTTCTACAAAGTCATACCTTAAGACCCCATCCTTACAGGAGAAAGTCAGCTTGCGTTTCTGCTGTAACCAAAGCACAGATCTTCCTCTTACACTGCAGGGTTTTAGAAGAAGCTAAGCCAGATAGCCTACCTAGAGCGCTCCTTGGGGGAGGCTGTTGGCTACACGCAGAACTCCGTGGCAAATAAACTTTATTCAAGGAAGTGACCAGTGTGTAGCTAGAGTGTATATTTACTTGGTAGAAATCACAAGTAGGTAGGCCGCGTGTTCGCTGGAAACGGTGACCTTATGGCACAAGCCTTGCGTTCCCATTTTGAATGCTCCATGCATGCTGCCTTGAAGTTACCTAAATAACAGTTTTAGGACGAGTCTTTAGTCATTGTAGGCAGGGCTCTGGGAAGGGAACGAGTGTTCTCTGCATCAACAGGGTGCTTTCATAGCCTGGGTGGGAGCCTCTCCTCAGACGCCCGAGAGATAAAGGAAACTTGACGTGAGTTCTTTCCTCCAGGTAAAGCCTTGAATAGCCCTGCCGAAGCTAAGCTTGAAGCAGTTTCCTTGTGGCATTTGTTTTAGGTCTGTTTTCTTTTAAGGTTAGTAAGCTTGTCAAGACACCGAGGACCTCTCGTGGGCACCCTATTCCCTGCAAGAGCACCGAGTACCAGCAGGCTCCACTGGGCTACTAAGAAACATCCAGGCCCGGAAACGTTTCCCAGTCACTGTGTATTTTGTGTGTAGGGCAACACACTGCACTCTTCCTTGGAAGAGCTAGATTTCCTCAGCTCTCCAACAACTCCAGGCAATGTGTTCTCTCAATTCCTATATGTCATGCAAATCTCCCTCATTGCCCTAGGCTGAGCAGCACTGAGAAACCAAAACTGCAACGCATTCCTTCTTTAAAGTCAAACCTTAAGACCCCATCCTTACAGGAGAAAGTCGGCTTGCTTTCCTGCTGTAACCAAAGCACAGTTCTTCCTCTTACACTCCAGGGTTTTAGAAGAAGCAGAGCCCGATAGCCTACCCAGAGCGCTCCCGAGGGGAGGCGGTTGGCTACACGCAGAATTCCGTGCCAAATAAACTTTATTCAAGGAAGGGACCAGTGTGTAGCTAGAGTGTATATTTCCTTGGTAGAAATCACAAGGAGGTAGGCTGCATGTTCGCTGGAAACGGGGAACTTATGGCACAAGCCTTGCTTACCACTTTTGAATGCTCCATTCAAGCTGCCTTGAAGCTACCTAAATTACAATTTTAGGACGGGTCTCTAGTGTCTGTAGGCAGGGCTCTGGGAAGGGAACGAGTGTTCTCTACATCAACAGGGTGCTTTCATAGACTGGGTAGGAGCCTCGCCTGAGACACTCTAGAGCTAAAAGGAAACTTGACGTGAGTCCTCTCCTCAAGGTAAAGCCTAGAATAGCCCTGCCGAAGTGGAAGCTTGGAGCGGAGTTCTTGAGGCATTAGTTTCAGGTCTGTTTTCTTTTAAGGTTAGTAAGCTTTTCAAGGCCCTGAGGACCTCGCCTGGGCACCCTATTCCCTGCAAGAACACCCAGTACCGGCAGGCTCCACTGGGCTACTAAGAAACATCCAGGCCCGGAAACTTTTCCCATTCGCTCTTTGTATTTTGTGTGTAGGCCAACACACTACACTCCTCCTTGGAAGAGCTAGATTTCCTCAGCTCTCCAACAGCTCCAGGAAATGTGTTCTCTCACGTCCTACATATCATGCCAATCTGCCTCATTGCCCTAGGCTGACCGGCACTGAGAAACCAAAACTGCTTCGCATTCCTTCTACAAAGTCATACCTTAACACCCCATCCTCACAGTCGAAAGTCGGCTTGCGTTTCTGCTGTAACCCCAGCACAGTTCTTCCTCTTACACTCCAGGGTTTTAGAAGAAGCCGAGCCCGATAGCCTACCCAGAGCGATCCCTGGGGGAGGCGGTTGGCTACACGCAGAATTCCGTGCCCAATAAACTTTATTTAAGGAAGGGACCAGTGTGTAGCTAGAGTGTATATTTCCTTGCTAGAAATCACAAGGAGGTAGGCTGCATGTTCGCTGGAAACGGTGAACGTATGGCACAAGCCTTGCTTACCCATTTTGAATGCTCCATTCAAGCTGCCTTGAAGCTGCCTAAATAACAATTTTAGGACGGGTCTCTAGTCTCTGTAGGCAAGGCTCTGGGAAGGGAACGAGTGTTCTCTCCATCAACAGGGTGCTTTCATAGCCTGGGTGGGAGCCTCTCCTCAGACGCTCTACAGCTAAAAGGAAACTTGACGTGAGTCCTTTCCTCAAGGTAAAGCCTAGAATAGCCCTGCCGAAGTGGAAGCTTGGAGCGGAGTCCTTGAGGCATTAGTTTCAGGTCTGTTTCCTTTTAAGGTTAGTAAGCTTTTCAGGACACCGAGGACCTCGCCTGGGCACCTTATTCCCTGGAAGACCACCGAGTACCGGCAGTCTCCACTGGGCTACTAAGAAACATCCAGGCCCGGAAACCTTTCCCAGTCACTCTGTGTATTTTGTGTGTAGGCCAACACACTGCACTCTTCCTTGGAAGAGCTAGATTTCCTCAGCTCTCCAACAGCCCCAGGAAATGTGTTCTCTCACGTCCTACATATCATGCAAATCTGCCTCATTGCCCTAGGCTGAGCAGCTCTGAGAAACCAAAACTGCTTCGCATTCCTTCTACAAAGTCATACCTTAAGACCCCATCCTTACAGGAGAAAGTCAGCTTGCGTTTCTGCTGTAACCAAAGCACAGATCTTCCTCTTACACTGCAGGGTTTTAGAAGAAGCTAAGCCAGATAGCCTACCTAGAGCGCTCCTTGGGGGAGGCTGTTGGCTACACGCAGAACTCCGTGGCAAATAAACTTTATTCAAGGAAGGGACCAGTGTGTAGCTAGAGTGTATATTTACTTGGTAGAAATCACAAGTAGGTAGGCCGCGTGTTCGCTGGAAACGGTGACCTTATGGCACAAGCCTTGCGTTCCCATTTTGAATGCTCCATGCATGCTGCCTTGAAGTTACCTAAATAACAGTTTTAGGACGAGTCTTTAGTCATTGTAGGCAGGGCTCTGGGAAGGGAACGAGTGTTCTCTGCATCAACAGGGTGCTTTCATAGCCTGGGTGGGAGCCTCTCCTCAGACGCCCTAGAGATAAAGGAAACTTGACGTGAGTTCTTTCCTCCAGGTAAAGCCTTGAATAGCCCTGCCGAAGCTAAGCTTGAAGCAGTTTCCTTGTGGCATTTGTTTTAGGTCTGTTTTCTTTTAAGGTTAGTAAGCTTGTCAAGACACCGAGGACCTCTCGTGGGCACCCTATTCCCTGCAAGAGCACCGAGTACCAGCAGGCTCCACTGGGCTACTAAGAAACATCCAGGCCCGGAAACGTTTCCCAGTCACTGTGTATTTTGTGTGTAGGGCAACACACTGCACTCTTCCTTGGAAGAGCTAGATTTCCTCAGCTCTCCAACAACTCCAGGCAATGTGTTCTCTCAATTCCTATATGTCATGCAAATCTCCCTCATTGCCCTAGGCTGAGCAGCACTGAGAAACCAAAACTGCAACGCATTCCTTCTTTAAAGTCAAACCTTAAGACCCCATCCTTACAGGAGAAAGTCGGCTTGCTTTCCTGCTGTAACCAAAGCACAGTTCTTCCTCTTACACTCCAGGGTTTTAGAAGAAGCAGAGCCCGATAGCCTACCCAGAGCGCTCCCGAGGGGAGGCGGTTGGCTACACGCAGAATTCCGTGCCAAATAAACTTTATTCAAGGAAGGGACCAGTGTGTAGCTAGAGTGTATATTTCCTTGGTAGAAATCACAAGGAGGTAGGCTGCATGTTCGCTGGAAACGGGGAACTTATGGCACAAGCCTTGCTTACCACTTTTGAATGCTCCATTCAAGCTGCCTTGAAGCTACCTAAATTACAATTTTAGGACGGGTCTCTAGTGTCTGTAGGCAGGGCTCTGGGAAGGGAACGAGTGTTCTCTACATCAACAGGGTGCTTTCATAGACTGGGTAGGAGCCTCGCCTGAGACACTCTAGAGCTAAAAGGAAACTTGACGTGAGTCCTCTCCTCAAGGTAAAGCCTAGAATAGCCCTGCCGAAGTGGAAGCTTGGAGCGGAGTTCTTGAGGCATTAGTTTCAGGTCTGTTTTCTTTTAAGGTTAGTAAGCTTTTCAGGACACCGAGGACCTCGCCTGGGCACCTTATTCCCTGGAAGACCACCGAGTACCGGCAGTCTCCACTGGGCTACTAAGAAACATCCAGGCCCGGACACCTTTCCCAGTCACTCTGTGTATTTTGTGTGTAGGCCAACACACTGCACTCTTCCTTGGAAGAGCTAGATTTCCTCAGCTCTCCAACAGCCCCAGGAAATGTGTTCTCTCACGTCCTACATATCATGCAAATCTGCCTCATTGCCCTAGGCTGAGCAGCTCTGAGAAACCAAAACTGCTTCGCATTCCTTCTACAAAGTCATACCTTAAGACCCGATCCTTACAGGAGAAAGTCAGCTTGCGTTTCTGCTGTAACCAAAGCACAGATCTTCCTCTTACACTGCAGGGTTTTAGAAGAAGCTAAGCCAGATAGCCTACCTAGAGCGCTCCTTGGGGGAGGCTGTTGGCTACACGCAGAACTCCGTGCCAAATAAACTTTATTCAAGGAAGGGACCAGTGTTTTGCTAGAGTGTATATTTACTTGGTAGAAATCACAAGTAGGTAGGCCGCGTGTTCGCTGGAAACGGTGACCTTATGGCACAAGCCTTGCTTTCCCATTTTGAATGCTCCATGCATGCTGCCTTGAAGTTACCTAAATAACAGTTTTAGGACGAGTCTTTAGTCATTGTAGGCAGGGCTCTGGGAAGGGAACGAGTGTTCTCTGCATCAACAGGGTGCTTTCATAGCCTGGGTGGGAGCCTCTCCTCAGACGCCCTAGAGATAAAGGAAACTTGACGTGAGTTCTTTCCTCCAGGTAAAGCCTTGACTAGCCCTGCCGAAGCTGAGCTTGAAGCAGTTTCCTTGTGGCATTTGTTTTAGGTCTGTTTTCTTTTAAGGTTAGTAAGCTTGTCAAGACACCGAGGACCTCTCGTGGGCACCCTATTCCCTGCAAGAGCACCGAGTACCAGCAGGCTCCACTGGGCTACTAAGAAACATCCAGGCCCGGAAACGTTTCCCAGTCACTGTGTATTTTGTGTGTAGGGCAACACACTGCACTCTTCCTTGGAAGAGCTAGATTTCCTCAGCTCTCCAACAACTCCAGGAAATGTGTTCTCTCAATTCCTATATGTCATGCAAATCTCCCTCATTGCCCTTAGGCTGAGCAGCACTGAGAAACCAAAACTGCAACGCATTCCTTCTTTAAAGTAAAACCTTAAGACCCCATCCTTACAGGAGAAAGTCGGCTTGCTTTCCTGCTGTAACCAAAGCACAGTTCTTCCTCTTACACTCCAGGGTTTTAGAAGAAGCAGAGCCCGATAGCCTACCCAGAGCGCTCCCAAGGGGAGGCGGTTGGCTACACGCAGAATTCCGTGCCAAATAAACTTTATTCAAGGAAGGGACCAGTGTGTAGCTAGAGTGTATATTTACTTGGTAGAAATCACAAGGAGGTAGGCTGCATGTTCGCTGGAAACGGGGAACTTATGGCACAAGCCTTGCTTACCACTTTTGAATGCTCCCTTCAAGCTGCCTTGAAGCTACCTAAATTACAATTTTAGGACGGGTCTCTAGTGTCTGTAGGCAGGGCTCTGGGAAGGGAACGAGTGTTCTCTACATCAACAGGGTGCTTTCATAGACTGGGTAGGAGCCTCGCCTGAGACACTCTAGAGCTAAAAGGAAACTTGACGTGAGTCCTCTCCTCAAGGTAAAGCCTAGAATAGCCCTGCCGAAGTGGAAGCTTGGAGCGGAGTTCTTGAGGCATTAGTTTCAGGTCTGTTTTCTTTTAAGGTTAGTAAGCTTTTCAAGGCCCTGAGGACCTCGCCTGGGCACCCTATTCCCTGCAAGAACACCCAGTACCGGCAGGCTCCACTGGGCTACTAAGAAACATCCAGGCCCGGAAACTTTTCCCATTCACTCTTTGTATTTTGTGTGTAGGCCAACACACTACACTCTTCCTTGGAAGAGCTAGATTTCCTCAGCTCTCCAACAGCTCCAGGAAATGTGTTCTCTCACGTCCTACATATCATGCAAATCTGCCTCATTGCCCTAGGCTGACCGGCACTGAGAAACCAAAACTGCTTCACATTCCTTCTACAAAGTCATACCTTAACACCTCATCCTTACAGTAGAAAGTCGGCTTGCGTTTCTGCTGTAACCACAGCACAGTTCTTCCTCTTACACTCCAGGGTTTTAGAAGAAGCTAAGCCCGATAGCCTACCCAGAGCGATCCCTGGGGGAGGCGGTTGGCTACACGCAGAATTACGTGCCAAATAAACTTTATTCAAGGAAGGGACCGGTGTGTAGCTAGAGTGTATATTTACTTGGTAGAAATCACAAGGAGGTAGGCTGCATGTTCGCTGGAAACGGGGAACTTATGGCACAAGCCTTGCTTACCCATTTTGAATGCTCCATTCAAGCTGCCTTGAAGCTGCCTAAATAACAATTTTAGGACGGGTCTCTAGTCTCTGTAGGCAAGGCTCTGGGAAGGGAACGAGTGTTCTCTACATCAACAGGGTGCTTTCATAGCCTGGGTGGGAGCCTCTCCTCAGACGCTCTATAGCTAAAAGGAAACTTGACGTGAGTCCTTTCCTCAAGGTAAAGCCTAGAATAGCCCTGCCGAAGTGGAAGCTTGGAGCGGAGTCCTTGAGGCATTAGTTTCAGGTCTGTTTCCTTTTAAGGTTAGTAAGCTTTTCAGGACACCGAGGACCTCGCCTGGGCACCTTATTCCCTGGAAGACCACCGAGTACCGGCAGTCTCCACTGGGCTACTAAGAAACATCCAGGCCCGGACACCTTTCCCAGTCACTCTGTGTATTTTGTGTGTAGGCCAACACACTGCACTCTTCCTTGGAAGAGCTAGATTTCCTCAGCTCTCCAACAGCCCCAGGAAATGTGTTCTCTCACGTCCTACATGTCATGCAAATCTGCCTCATTGCCCTAGGCTGAGCAGCTCTGAGAAACCAAAACTGCTTCGCATTCCTTCTACAAAGTCACACCTTAAGACCCGATCCTTACAGGAGAAAGTCAGCTTGAGTTTCTGCTGTAACCAAAGCACAGATCTTCCTCTTACACTGCAGGGTTTTAGAAGAAGCTAAGCCAGATAGGCTACCTAGAGCGCTCCTTGGGGGAGGCTGTTGGCTACACGCAGAACTCCGTGCCAAATAAACTTTATTCAAGGAAGGGACCAGTGTTTAGCTAGAGTGTATATTTACTTGGTAGAAATCACAAGTAGGTAGGCCGCGTGTTCGCTGGAAACGGTGACCTTATGGCACAAGCCTTGCTTTCCCATTTTGAATGCTCCATGCATGCTGCCTTGAAGTTACCTAAATAACAGTTTTAGGACGAGTCTTTAGTCATTGTAGGCAGGGCTCTGGGAAGGGAACGAGTGTTCTCTGCATCAACAGGGTGCTTTCATAGCCTGGGTGGGAGCCTCTCCTCAGACGCCCTAGAGATAAAGGAAACTTGACGTGAGTTCTTTCCTCCAGGTAAAGCCTTGACTAGCCCTGCCAAAGCTGAGCTTGAAGCAGTTTCCTTGTGGCATTTGTTTTAGGTCTGTTTTCTTTTAAGGTTAGTAAGCTTGTCAAGACACCGAGGACCTCTCGTGGGCACCCTATTCCCTGCAAGAGCACCGAGTACCAGCAGGCTCCACTGGGCTACTAAGAAACATCCAGGCCCGGAAACGTTTCCCAGTCACTGTGTATTTTGTGTGTAGGGCAACACACTGCACTCTTCCTTGGAAGAGCTAGATTTCCTCAGCTCTCCAACAACTCCAGGCAATGTGTTCTCTCAATTCCTATATGTCATGCAAATCTCCCTCATTGCCCTAGGCTGAGCAGCACTGAGAAACCAAAACTGCAACGCATTCCTTCTTTAAAGTCAAACCTTAAGACCCCATCCTTACAGGAGAAAGTCGGCTTGCTTTCCTGCTGTAACCAAAGCACAGTTCTTCCTCTTACACTCCAGGGTTTTAGAAGAAGCAGAGCCCGATAGCCTACCCAGAGCGCTCCCAAGGGGAGGCGGTTGGCTACACGCAGAATTCCGTGCCAAATAAACTTTATTCAAGGAAGGGACCAGTGTGTAGCTAGAGTGTATATTTACTTGGTAGAAATCACAAGGAGGTAGGCTGCATGTTCGCTGGAAACGGGGAACTTATGGCACAAGCCTGGCTTACCACTTTTGAATGCTCCATTCAAGCTGCCTTGAAGCTACCTAAATTACAATTTTAGGACGGGTCTCTAGTGTCTGTAGGCAGGGCTCTGGGAAGGGAACGAGTGTTCTCTCCATCAACAGGGTGCTTTCATAGCCTGGGTGGGAGCCTCTCCTCAGACGCTCTACAGCTAAAAGGAAACTTGACGTGAGTCCTTTCCTCAAGGTAAAGCCTAGAATAGCCCTGCCGAAGTGGAAGCTTGGAGCGGAGTCCTTGAGGCATTAGTTTCAGGTCTGTTTCCTTTTAAGGTTAGTAAGCTTTTCAGGACACCGAGGACCTCGCCTGGGCACCTTATTCCCTGGAAGACCACCGAGTACCGGCAGTCTCCACTGGGCTACTAAGAAACATCCAGGCCCGGACACCTTTCCCAGTCACTCTGTGTATTTTGTGTGTAGGCCAACACACTGCACTCTTCCTTGGAAGAGCTAGATTTCCTCAGCTCTCCAACAGCCCCAGGAAATGTGTTCTCTCACGTCCTACATATCATGCAAATCTGCCTCATTGCCCTAGGCTGAGCAGCTCTGAGAAACCAAAACTGCTTCGCATTCCTTCTACAAAGTCATACCTTAAGACCCCATCCTTACAGGAGAAAGTCAGCTTGCGTTTCTGCTGTAACCAAAGCACAGATCTTCCTCTTACACTGCAGGGTTTTAGAAGAAGCTAAGCCAGATAGCCTACCTAGAGCGCTCCTTGGGGGAGGCTGTTGGCTACACGCAGAACTCCGTGGCAAATAAACTTTATTCAAGGAAGGGACCAGTGTGTAGCTAGAGTGTATATTTACTTGGTAGAAATCACAAGTAGGTAGGCCGCGTGTTCGCTGGAAACGGTGACCTTATGGCACAAGCCTTGCGTTCCCATTTTGAATGCTCCATGCATGCTGCCTTGAAGTTACCTAAATAACAGTTTTAGGACGAGTCTTTAGTCATTGTAGGCAGGGCTCTGGGAAGGGAACGAGTGTTCTCTGCATCAACAGGGTGCTTTCATAGCCTGGGTGGGAGCCTCTCCTCAGACGCCCTAGAGATAAAGGAAACTTGACGTGAGTTCTTTCCTCCAGGTAAAGCCTTGAATAGCCCTGCCGAAGCTAAGCTTGAAGCAGTTTCCTTGTGGCATTTGTTTTAGGTCTGTTTTCTTTTAAGGTTAGTAAGCTTGTCAAGACACCGAGGACCTCTCGTGGGCACCCTATTCCCTGCAAGAGCACCGAGTACCAGCAGGCTCCACTGGGCTACTAAGAAACATCCAGGCCCGGAAACGTTTCCCAGTCACTGTGTATTTTGTGTGTAGGGCAACACACTGCACTCTTCCTTGGAAGAGCTAGATTTCCTCAGCTCTCCAACAACTCCAGGCAATGTGTTCTCTCAATTCCTATATGTCATGCAAATCTCCCTCATTGCCCTAGGCTGAGCAGCACTGAGAAACCAAAACTGCAACGCATTCCTTCTTTAAAGTCAAACCTTAAGACCCCATCCTTACAGGAGAAAGTCGGCTTGCTTTCCTGCTGTAACCAAAGCACAGTTCTTCCTCTTACACTCCAGGGTTTTAGAAGAAGCAGAGCCCGATAGCCTACCCAGAGCGCTCCCGAGGGGAGGCGGTTGGCTACACGCAGAATTCCGTGCCAAATAAACTTTATTCAAGGAAGGGACCAGTGTGTAGCTAGAGTGTATATTTCCTTGGTAGAAATCACAAGGAGGTAGGCTGCATGTTCGCTGGAAACGGGGAACTTATGGCACAAGCCTTGCTTACCACTTTTGAATGCTCCATTCAAGCTGCCTTGAAGCTACCTAAATTACAATTTTAGGACGGGTCTCTAGTGTCTGTAGGCAGGGCTCTGGGAAGGGAACGAGTGTTCTCTACATCAACAGGGTGCTTTCATAGACTGGGTAGGAGCCTCGCCTGAGACACTCTAGAGCTAAAAGGAAACTTGACGTGAGTCCTCTCCTCAAGGTAAAGCCTAGAATAGCCCTGCCGAAGTGGAAGCTTGGAGCGGAGTTCTTGAGGCATTAGTTTCAGGTCTGTTTTCTTTTAAGGTTAGTAAGCTTTTCAGGACACCGAGGACCTCGCCTGGGCACCTTATTCCCTGGAAGACCACCGAGTACCGGCAGTCTCCACTGGGCTACTAAGAAACATCCAGGCCCGGACACCTTTCCCAGTCACTCTGTGTATTTTGTGTGTAGGCCAACACACTGCACTCTTCCTTGGAAGAGCTAGATTTCCTCAGCTCTCCAACAGCCCCAGGAAATGTGTTCTCTCACGTCCTACATATCATGCAAATCTGCCTCATTGCCCTAGGCTGAGCAGCTCTGAGAAACCAAAACTGCTTCGCATTCCTTCTACAAAGTCATACCTTAAGACCCGATCCTTACAGGAGAAAGTCAGCTTGCGTTTCTGCTGTAACCAAAGCACAGATCTTCCTCTTACACTGCAGGGTTTTAGAAGAAGCTAAGCCAGATAGCCTACCTAGAGCGCTCCTTGGGGGAGGCTGTTGGCTACACGCAGAACTCCGTGCCAAATAAACTTTATTCAAGGAAGGGACCAGTGTTTTGCTAGAGTGTATATTTACTTGGTAGAAATCACAAGTAGGTAGGCCGCGTGTTCGCTGGAAACGGTGACCTTATGGCACAAGCCTTGCTTTCCCATTTTGAATGCTCCATGCATGCTGCCTTGAAGTTACCTAAATAACAGTTTTAGGACGAGTCTTTAGTCATTGTAGGCAGGGCTCTGGGAAGGGAACGAGTGTTCTCTGCATCAACAGGGTGCTTTCATAGCCTGGGTGGGAGCCTCTCCTCAGACGCCCTAGAGATAAAGGAAACTTGACGTGAGTTCTTTCCTCCAGGTAAAGCCTTGACTAGCCCTGCCGAAGCTGAGCTTGAAGCAGTTTCCTTGTGGCATTTGTTTTAGGTCTGTTTTCTTTTAAGGTTAGTAAGCTTGTCAAGACACCGAGGACCTCTCGTGGGCACCCTATTCCCTGCAAGAGCACCGAGTACCAGCAGGCTCCACTGGGCTACTAAGAAACATCCAGGCCCGGAAACGTTTCCCAGTCACTGTGTATTTTGTGTGTAGGGCAACACACTGCACTCTTCCTTGGAAGAGCTAGATTTCCTCAGCTCTCCAACAACTCCAGGAAATGTGTTCTCTCAATTCCTATATGTCATGCAAATCTCCCTCATTGCCCTTAGGCTGAGCAGCACTGAGAAACCAAAACTGCAACGCATTCCTTCTTTAAAGTAAAACCTTAAGACCCCATCCTTACAGGAGAAAGTCGGCTTGCTTTCCTGCTGTAACCAAAGCACAGTTCTTCCTCTTACACTCCAGGGTTTTAGAAGAAGCAGAGCCCGATAGCCTACCCAGAGCGCTCCCAAGGGGAGGCGGTTGGCTACACGCAGAATTCCGTGCCAAATAAACTTTATTCAAGGAAGGGACCAGTGTGTAGCTAGAGTGTATATTTACTTGGTAGAAATCACAAGGAGGTAGGCTGCATGTTCGCTGGAAACGGGGAACTTATGGCACAAGCCTTGCTTACCACTTTTGAATGCTCCCTTCAAGCTGCCTTGAAGCTACCTAAATTACAATTTTAGGACGGGTCTCTAGTGTCTGTAGGCAGGGCTCTGGGAAGGGAACGAGTGTTCTCTACATCAACAGGGTGCTTTCATAGACTGGGTAGGAGCCTCGCCTGAGACACTCTAGAGCTAAAAGGAAACTTGACGTGAGTCCTCTCCTCAAGGTAAAGCCTAGAATAGCCCTGCCGAAGTGGAAGCTTGGAGCGGAGTTCTTGAGGCATTAGTTTCAGGTCTGTTTTCTTTTAAGGTTAGTAAGCTTTTCAAGGCCCTGAGGACCTCGCCTGGGCACCCTATTCCCTGCAAGAACACCCAGTACCGGCAGGCTCCACTGGGCTACTAAGAAACATCCAGGCCCGGAAACTTTTCCCATTCACTCTTTGTATTTTGTGTGTAGGCCAACACACTACACTCTTCCTTGGAAGAGCTAGATTTCCTCAGCTCTCCAACAGCTCCAGGAAATGTGTTCTCTCACGTCCTACATATCATGCAAATCTGCCTCATTGCCCTAGGCTGACCGGCACTGAGAAACCAAAACTGCTTCACATTCCTTCTACAAAGTCATACCTTAACACCTCATCCTTACAGTAGAAAGTCGGCTTGCGTTTCTGCTGTAACCACAGCACAGTTCTTCCTCTTACACTCCAGGGTTTTAGAAGAAGCTAAGCCCGATAGCCTACCCAGAGCGATCCCTGGGGGAGGCGGTTGGCTACACGCAGAATTACGTGCCAAATAAACTTTATTCAAGGAAGGGACCGGTGTGTAGCTAGAGTGTATATTTACTTGGTAGAAATCACAAGGAGGTAGGCTGCATGTTCGCTGGAAACGGGGAACTTATGGCACAAGCCTTGCTTACCCATTTTGAATGCTCCATTCAAGCTGCCTTGAAGCTGCCTAAATAACAATTTTAGGACGGGTCTCTAGTCTCTGTAGGCAAGGCTCTGGGAAGGGAACGAGTGTTCTCTACATCAACAGGGTGCTTTCATAGCCTGGGTGGGAGCCTCTCCTCAGACGCTCTATAGCTAAAAGGAAACTTGACGTGAGTCCTTTCCTCAAGGTAAAGCCTAGAATAGCCCTGCCGAAGTGGAAGCTTGGAGCGGAGTCCTTGAGGCATTAGTTTCAGGTCTGTTTCCTTTTAAGGTTAGTAAGCTTTTCAGGACACCGAGGACCTCGCCTGGGCACCTTATTCCCTGGAAGACCACCGAGTACCGGCAGTCTCCACTGGGCTACTAAGAAACATCCAGGCCCGGACACCTTTCCCAGTCACTCTGTGTATTTTGTGTGTAGGCCAACACACTGCACTCTTCCTTGGAAGAGCTAGATTTCCTCAGCTCTCCAACAGCCCCAGGAAATGTGTTCTCTCACGTCCTACATGTCATGCAAATCTGCCTCATTGCCCTAGGCTGAGCAGCTCTGAGAAACCAAAACTGCTTCGCATTCCTTCTACAAAGTCACACCTTAAGACCCGATCCTTACAGGAGAAAGTCAGCTTGAGTTTCTGCTGTAACCAAAGCACAGATCTTCCTCTTACACTGCAGGGTTTTAGAAGAAGCTAAGCCAGATAGGCTACCTAGAGCGCTCCTTGGGGGAGGCTGTTGGCTACACGCAGAACTCCGTGCCAAATAAACTTTATTCAAGGAAGGGACCAGTGTTTAGCTAGAGTGTATATTTACTTGGTAGAAATCACAAGTAGGTAGGCCGCGTGTTCGCTGGAAACGGTGACCTTATGGCACAAGCCTTGCTTTCCCATTTTGAATGCTCCATGCATGCTGCCTTGAAGTTACCTAAATAACAGTTTTAGGACGAGTCTTTAGTCATTGTAGGCAGGGCTCTGGGAAGGGAACGAGTGTTCTCTGCATCAACAGGGTGCTTTCATAGCCTGGGTGGGAGCCTCTCCTCAGACGCCCTAGAGATAAAGGAAACTTGACGTGAGTTCTTTCCTCCAGGTAAAGCCTTGACTAGCCCTGCCAAAGCTGAGCTTGAAGCAGTTTCCTTGTGGCATTTGTTTTAGGTCTGTTTTCTTTTAAGGTTAGTAAGCTTGTCAAGACACCGAGGACCTCTCGTGGGCACCCTATTCCCTGCAAGAGCACCGAGTACCAGCAGGCTCCACTGGGCTACTAAGAAACATCCAGGCCCGGAAACGTTTCCCAGTCACTGTGTATTTTGTGTGTAGGGCAACACACTGCACTCTTCCTTGGAAGAGCTAGATTTCCTCAGCTCTCCAACAACTCCAGGCAATGTGTTCTCTCAATTCCTATATGTCATGCAAATCTCCCTCATTGCCCTAGGCTGAGCAGCACTGAGAAACCAAAACTGCAACGCATTCCTTCTTTAAAGTCAAACCTTAAGACCCCATCCTTACAGGAGAAAGTCGGCTTGCTTTCCTGCTGTAACCAAAGCACAGTTCTTCCTCTTACACTCCAGGGTTTTAGAAGAAGCAGAGCCCGATAGCCTACCCAGAGCGCTCCCAAGGGGAGGCGGTTGGCTACACGCAGAATTCCGTGCCAAATAAACTTTATTCAAGGAAGGGACCAGTGTGTAGCTAGAGTGTATATTTACTTGGTAGAAATCACAAGGAGGTAGGCTGCATGTTCGCTGGAACCGGGGAACTTATGGCACAAGCCTTGCTTACCACTTTTGAATGCTACCTTCAAGCTGCCTTGAAGCTACCTAAATTACAATTTTAGGACGGGTCTCTAGTGCCTGTAGGCAGGGCTCTGGGAAGGGAACGAGTGTTCTCTACATCAACAGGGTGCTTTCATAGACTGGGTAGGAGCCTCGCCTGCGACACTCTAGAGCTAAAAGGAAACTTGACGTGAGTCCTCTCCTCAAGGTAAAGCCTAGAATAGCCCTGCCGAAGTGGAAGCTTGGAGAGGAGTTCTTGAGGCATTAGTTTCAGGTCTGTTTTCTTTTAAGGTTAGTAAGCTTTTCAAGGCCCTGAGGACCTCGCCTGGGCACCCTATTCCCTGCAAGAACACCCAGTACCGGCAGGCTCCACTGGGCTACTAAGAAACATCCAGGCCCGGAAACTTTTCCCATTCACTCTTTGTATTTTGTGTGTAGGCCAACACACTACACTCTTCCTTGGAAGAGCTAGATTTCCTCAGCTCTCCAACAGCTCCAGGAAATGTGTTCTCTCACGTCCTACATATCATGCAAATCTGCCTCATTGCCCTAGGCTGACCGGCACTGAGAAACCAAAACTGCTTCACATTCCTTCTACAAAGTCATACCTTAACACCCCATCCTTACAGTAGAAAGTCGGCTTGCGTTTCTGCTGTAACCACAGCACAGTTCTTCCTCTTACACTCCAGGGTTTTAGAAGAAGCTAAGCCCGATAGCCTACCCAGAGTGATCCCTGGGGGAGGCGGTTGGCTACACGCAGAATTACGTGCCAAATAAACTTTATTCAAGGAAGGGAGCGGTGTGTAGCTAGAGTGTATATTTACTTGGTAGAAATCACAAGGAGGTAGGCTGCATGTTCGCTGGAAACGGGGAACTTATGGCACAAGCCTTGCTTACCCATTTTGAATGCTCCATTCAAGCTGCCTTGAAGCTGCCTAAATAACAATTTTAGGACGGGTCTCTAGTCTCTGTAGGCAAGGCTCTGGGAAGGGAACGAGTGTTCTCTACATCAACAGGGTGCTTTCATAGCCTGGGTGGGAGCCTCTCCTCAGACGCTCTACAGCTAAAAGGAAACTTGACGTGAGTCCTTTCCTCAAGGTAAAGCCTAGAATAGCCCTGCCGAAGTGGAAGCTTGGAGCGGAGTCCTTGAGGCATTAGTTTCAGGTCTGTTTCCTTTTAAGGTTAGTAAGCTTTTCAGGACACCGAGGACCTCGCCTGGGCACCTTATTCCCTGGAAGACCACCGAGTACCGGCAGTCTCCACTGGGCTACTAAGAAACATCCAGGCCCGGACACCTTTCCCAGTCACTCTGTGTATTTTGTGTGTAGGCCAACACACTGCACTCTTCCTTAGAAGAGCTAGATTTCCTCAGCTCTCCAACAGCCCCAGGAAATGTGTTCTCTCACGTCCTACATATCATGCAAATCTGCCTCATTGCCCTAGGCTGAGCAGCTCTGAGAAACCAAAACTGCTTCGCATTCCTTCTACAAAGTCATACCTTAAGACCCCATCCTTACAGGAGAAAGTCAGCTTGCGTTTCTGCTGTAACCAAAGCACAGATCTTCCTCTTACACTGCAGGGTTTTAGAAGAAGCTAAGCCAGATAGCCTACCTAGAGCGCTCCTTGGGGGAGGCCGTTGGCTACACGCAGAACTCCGTGCCAAATAAACTTTATTCAAGGAAGGGACCAGTGTTTAGCTAGAGTGTATATTTACTTGGTAGAAATCACAAGTAGGTAGGCCGCGTGTTCGCTGGAAACGGTGACCTTATGGCACAAGCCTTGCTTTCCCATTTTGAATGCTCCATGCATGCTGCCTTGAAGTTACCTAAATAACAGTTTTAGGACGAGTCTTTAGTCATTGTAGGCAGGGCTCTGGGAAGGGAACGAGTGTTCTCTGCATCAACAGGGTGCTTTCATAGCCTGGGTGGGAGCCTCTCCTCAGACGCCCTAGAGATAAAGGAAACTTGACGTGAGTTCTTTCCTCCAGGTAAAGCCTTGACTAGCCCTGCCGAAGCTGAGCTTGAAGCAGTTTCCTTGTGGCATTTGTTTTAGGTCTGTTTTCTTTTAAGGTTAGTAAGCTTGTCAAGACACCGAGGACCTCTCGTGGGCACCCTATTCCCTGCAAGAGCACCGAGTACCAGCAGGCTCCACTGGGCTACTAAGAAACATCCAGGCCCGGAAACGTTTCCCAGTCACTGTGTATTTTGTGTGTAGGGCAACACACTGCACTCTTCCTTGGAAGAGCTAGATTTCCTCAGCTCTCCAACAACTCCAGGCAATGTGTTCTCTCAATTCCTATATGTCATGCAAATCTCCCTCATTGCCCTAGGCTGAGCAGCACTGAGAAACCAAAACTGCAACGCATTCCTTCTTTAAAGTCAAACCTTAAGACCCCATCCTTACAGGAGAAAGTCGGCTTGCTTTCCTGCTGTAACCAAAGCACAGTTCTTCCTCTTACACTCCAGGGTTTTAGAAGAAGCAGAGCCCGATAGCCTACCCAGAGCGCTCCCAAGGGGAGGCGGTTGGCTACACGCAGAATTCCGTGCCAAATAAACTTTATTCAAGGAAGGGACCAGTGTGTAGCTAGAGTGTATATTTACTTGGTAGAAATCACAAGGAGGTAGGCTGCATGTTCGCTGGAACCGGGGAACTTATGGCACAAGCCTTGCTTACCACTTTTGAATGCTACCTTCAAGCTGCCTTGAAGCTACCTAAATTACAATTTTAGGACGGGTCTCTAGTGTCTGTAGGCAGGGCTCTGGGAAGGGAACGAGTGTTCTCTACATCAACAGGGTGCTTTCATAGACTGGGTAGGAGCCTCGCCTGAGACACTCTAGAGCTAAAAGGAAACTTGACGTGAGTCCTCTCCTCAAGGTAAAGCCTAGAATAGCCCTGCCGAAGTGGAAGCTTGGAGCGGAGTTCTTGAGGCATTAGTTTCAGGTCTGTTTTCTTTTAAGGTTAGTAAGCTTTTCAAGGCCCTGAGGACCTCGCCTGGGCACCCTATTCCCTGCAAGAACACCCAGTACCGGCAGGCTCCACTGGGCTACTAAGAAACATCCAGGCCCGGAAACTTTTCCCATTCACTCTTTGTATTTTGTGTGTAGGCCAACACACTACACTCTTCCTTGGAAGAGCTAGATTTCCTCAGCTCTCCAACAGCTCCAGGAAATGTGTTCTCTCACGTCCTACATATCATGCAAATCTGCCTCATTGCCCTAGGCTGACCGGCACTGAGAAACCAAAACTGCTTCACATTCCTTCTACAAAGTCATACCTTAACACCTCATCCTTACAGTAGAAAGTCGGCTTGCGTTTCTGCTGTAACCACAGCACAGTTCTTCCTCTTACACTCCAGGGTTTTAGAAGAAGCTAAGCCCGATAGCCTACCCAGAGCGATCCCTGGGGGAGGCGGTTGGCTACACGCAGAATTACGTGCCAAATACACTTTATTCAAGGAAGGGACCGGTGTGTAGCTAGAGTGTATATTTACTTGGTAGAAATCACAAGGAGGTAGGCTGCATGTTCGCTGGAAACGGGGAACTTATGGCACAAGCCTTGCTTACCCATTTTGAATGCTCCATTCAAGCTGCCTTGAAGCTGCCTAAATAACAATTTTAGGACGGGTCTCTAGTCTCTGTAGGCAAGGCTCTGGGAAGGGAACGAGTGTTCTCTCCATCAACAGGGTGCTTTCATAGCCTGGGTGGGAGCCTCTCCTCAGACGCTCTACAGCTAAAAGGAAACTTGACGTGAGTCCTTTCCTCAAGGTAAAGCCTAGAATAGCCCTGCCGAAGTGGAAGCTTGGAGCGGAGTCCTTGAGGCATTAGTTTCAGGTCTGTTTCCTTTTAAGGTTAGTAAGCTTTTCAGGACACCGAGGACCTCGCCTGGGCACCTTATTCCCTGGAAGACCACCGAGTACCGGCAGTCTCCACTGGGCTACTAAGAAACATCCAGGCCCGGACACCTTTCCCAGTCACTCTGTGTATTTTGTGTGTAGGCCAACACACTGCACTCTTCCTTGGAAGAGCTAGATTTCCTCAGCTCTCCAACAGCCCCAGGAAATGTGTTCTCTCACGTCCTACATGTCATGCAAATCTGCCTCATTGCCCTAGGCTGAGCAGCTCTGAGAAACCAAAACTGCTTCGCATTCCTTCTACAAAGTCATACCTTAAGACCCGATCCTTACAGGAGAAAGTCAGCTTGAGTTTCTGCTGTAACCAAAGCACAGATCTTCCTCTTACACTGCAGGGTTTTAGAAGAAGCTAAGCCAGATAGCCTACCTAGAGCGCTCCTTGGGGGAGGCTGTTGGCTACACGCAGAACTCCGTGCCAAATAAACTTTATTCAAGGAAGGGACCAGTGTTTAGCTAGAGTGTATATTTACTTGGTAGAAATCACAAGTAGGTAGGCCGCGTGTTCGCTGGAAACGGTGACCTTATGGCACAAGCCTTGCTTTCCCATTTTGAATGCTCCATGCATGCTGCCTTGAAGTTACCTAAATAACAGTTTTAGGACGAGTCTTTAGTCATTGTAGGCAGGGCTCTGGGAAGGGAACGAGTGTTCTCTGCATCAACAGGGTGCTTTCATAGCCTGGGTGGGAGCCTCTCCTCAGACGCCCTAGAGATAAAGGAAACTTGACGTGAGTTCTTTCCTCCAGGTAAAGCCTTGACTAGCCCTGCCAAAGCTGAGCTTGAAGCAGTTTCCTTGTGGCATTTGTTTTAGGTCTGTTTTCTTTTAAGGTTAGTAAGCTTGTCAAGACACCGAGGACCTCTCGTGGGCACCCTATTCCCTGCAAGAGCACCGAGTACCAGCAGGCTCCACTGGGCTACTAAGAAACATCCAGGCCCGGAAACGTTTCCCAGTCACTGTGTATTTTGTGTGTAGGGCAACACACTGCACTCTTCCTTGGAAGAGCTAGATTTCCTCAGCTCTCCAACAACTCCAGGCAATGTGTTCTCTCAATTCCTATATGTCATGCAAATCTCCCTCATTGCCCTAGGCTGAGCAGCACTGAGAAACCAAAACTGCAACGCATTCCTTCTTTAAAGTCAAACCTTAAGACCCCATCCTTACAGGAGAAAGTCGGCTTGCTTTCCTGCTGTAACCAAAGCACAGTTCTTCCTCTTACACTCCAGGGTTTTAGAAGAAGCAGAGCCCGATAGCCTACCCAGAGCGCTCCCAAGGGGAGGCGGTTGGCTACACGCAGAATTCCGTGCCAAATAAACTTTATTCAAGGAAGGGACCAGTGTGTAGCTAGAGTGTATATTTACTTGGTAGAAATCACAAGGAGGTAGGCTGCATGTTCGCTGGAAACGGGGAACTTATGGCACAAGCCTGGCTTACCACTTTTGAATGCTCCATTCAAGCTGCCTTGAAGCTACCTAAATTACAATTTTAGGACGGGTCTCTAGTGTCTGTAGGCAGGGCTCTGGGAAGGGAACGAGTGTTCTCTACATCAACAGGGTGCTTTCATAGACTGGGTAGGAGCCTCGCCTGCGACACTCTAGAGCTAAAAGGAAACTTGACGTGAGTCCTCTCCTCAAGGTAAAGCCTAGAATAGCCCTGCCGAAGTGGAAGCTTGGAGAGGAGTTCTTGAGGCATTAGTTTCAGGTCTGTTTTCTTTTAAGGTTAGTAAGCTTTTCAAGGCCCTGAGGACCTCGCCTGGGCACCCTATTCCCTGCAAGAACACCCAGTACCGGCAGGCTCCACTGGGCTACTAAGAAACATCCAGGCCCGGAAACTTTTCCCATTCACTCTTTGTATTTTGTGTGTAGGCCAACACACTACACTCTTCCTTGGAAGAGCTAGATTTCCTCAGCTCTCCAACAGCTCCAGGAAATGTGTTCTCTCACGTCCTACATATCATGCAAATCTGCCTCATTGCCCTAGGCTGACCGGCACTGAGAAACCAAAACTGCTTCACATTCCTTCTACAAAGTCATACCTTAACACCCCATCCTTACAGTAGAAAGTCGGCTTGCGTTTCTGCTGTAACCACAGCACAGTTCTTCCTCTTACACTCCAGGGTTTTAGAAGAAGCTAAGCCCGATAGCCTACCCAGAGTGATCCCTGGGGGAGGCGGTTGGCTACACGCAGAATTACGTGCCAAATAAACTTTATTCAAGGAAGGGAGCGGTGTGTAGCTAGAGTGTATATTTACTTGGTAGAAATCACAAGGAGGTAGGCTGCATGTTCGCTGGAAACGGGGAACTTATGGCACAAGCCTTGCTTACCCATTTTGAATGCTCCATTCAAGCTGCCTTGAAGCTGCCTAAATAACAATTTTAGGACGGGTCTCTAGTCTCTGTAGGCAAGGCTCTGGGAAGGGAACGAGTGTTCTCTACATCAACAGGGTGCTTTCATAGCCTGGGTGGGAGCCTCTCCTCAGACGCTCTACAGCTAAAAGGAAACTTGACGTGAGTCCTTTCCTCAAGGTAAAGCCTAGAATAGCCCTGCCGAAGTGGAAGCTTGGAGCGGAGTCCTTGAGGCATTAGTTTCAGGTCTGTTTCCTTTTAAGGTTAGTAAGCTTTTCAGGACACCGAGGACCTCGCCTGGGCACCTTATTCCCTGGAAGACCACCGAGTACCGGCAGTCTCCACTGGGCTACTAAGAAACATCCAGGCCCGGACACCTTTCCCAGTCACTCTGTGTATTTTGTGTGTAGGCCAACACACTGCACTCTTCCTTGGAAGAGCTAGATTTCCTCAGCTCTCCAACAGCCCCAGGAAATGTGTTCTCTCACGTCCTACATATCATGCAAATCTGCCTCATTGCCCTAGGCTGAGCAGCTCTGAGAAACCAAAACTGCTTCGCATTCCTTCTACAAAGTCATACCTTAAGACCCCATCCTTACAGGAGAAAGTCAGCTTGCGTTTCTGCTGTAACCAAAGCACAGATCTTCCTCTTACACTGCAGGGTTTTAGAAGAAGCTAAGCCAGATAGCCTACCTAGAGCGCTCCTTGGGGGAGGCCGTTGGCTACACGCAGAACTCCGTGCCAAATAAACTTTATTCAAGGAAGGGACCAGTGTTTAGCTAGAGTGTATATTTACTTGGTAGAAATCACAAGTAGGTAGGCCGCGTGTTCGCTGGAAACGGTGACCTTATGGCACAAGCCTTGCTTTCCCATTTTGAATGCTCCATGCATGCTGCCTTGAAGTTACCTAAATAACAGTTTTAGGACGAGTCTTTAGTCATTGTAGGCAGGGCTCTGGGAAGGGAACGAGTGTTCTCTGCATCAACAGGGTGCTTTCATAGCCTGGGTGGGAGCCTCTCCTCAGACGCCCTAGAGATAAAGGAAACTTGACGTGAGTTCTTTCCTCCAGGTAAAGCCTTGACTAGCCCTGCCGAAGCTGAGCTTGAAGCAGTTTCCTTGTGGCATTTGTTTTAGGTCTGTTTTCTTTTAAGGTTAGTAAGCTTGTCAAGACACCAAGGACCTCTCGTGGGCACCCTATTCCCTGCAAGAGCACCGAGTACCAGCAGGCTCCACTGGGCTACTAAGAAACATCCAGGCCCGGAAACGTTTCCCAGTCACTGTGTATTTTGTGTGTAGGGCAACACACTGCACTCTTCCTTGGAAGAGCTAGATTTCCTCAGCTCTCCAACAACTCCAGGCAATGTGTTCTCTCAATTCCTATATGTCATGCAAATCTCCCTCATTGCCCTAGGCTGAGCAGCACTGAGAAACCAAAACTGCAACGCATTCCTTCTTTAAAGTCAAACCTTAAGACCCCATCCTTACAGGAGAAAGTCGGCTTGCTTTCCTGCTGTAACCAAAGCACAGTTCTTCCTCTTACACTCCAGGGTTTTAGAAGAAGCAGAGCCCGATAGCCTACCCAGAGCGCTCCCAAGGGGAGGCGGTTGGCTACACGCAGAATTCCGTGCCAAATAAACTTTATTCAAGGAAGGGACCAGTGTGTAGCTAGAGTGTATATTTACTTGGTAGAAATCACAAGGAGGTAGGCTGCATGTTCGCTGGAAACGGGGAACTTATGGCACAAGCCTGGCTTACCACTTTTGAATGCTCCATTCAAGCTGCCTTGAAGCTACCTAAATTACAATTTTAGGACGGGTCTCTAGTGTCTGTAGGCAGGGCTCTGGGAAGGGAACGAGTGTTCTCTACATCAACAGGGTGCTTTCATAGACTGGGTAGGAGCCTCGCCTGAGACACTCTAGAGCTAAAAGGAAACTTGACGTGAGTCCTCTCCTCAAGGTAAAGCCTAGAATAGCCCTGCCGAAGTGGAAGCTTGGAGCGGAGTTCTTGAGGCATTAGTTTCAGGTCTGTTTTCTTTTAAGGTTAGTAAGCTTTTCAAGGCCCTGAGGACCTCGCCTGGGCACCCTATTCCCTGCAAGAACACCCAGTACCGGCAGGCTCCACTGGGCTACTAAGAAACATCCAGGCCCGGAAACTTTTCCCATTCACTCTTTGTATTTTGTGTGTAGGCCAACACACTACACTCTTCCTTGGAAGAGCTAGATTTCCTCAGCTCTCCAACAGCTCCAGGAAATGTGTTCTCTCACGTCCTACATATCATGCAAATCTGCCTCATTGCCCTAGGCTGACCGGCACTGAGAAACCAAAACTGCTTCACATTCCTTCTACAAAGTCATACCTTAACACCTCATCCTTACAGTAGAAAGTCGGCTTGCGTTTCTGCTGTAACCACAGCACAGTTCTTCCTCTTACACTCCAGGGTTTTAGAAGAAGCTAAGCCCGATAGCCTACCCAGAGCGATCCCTGGGGGAGGCGGTTGGCTACACGCAGAATTACGTGCCAAATAAACTTTATTCAAGGAAGGGACCAGTGTGTAGCTAGAGTGTATATTTACTTGGTAGAAATCACAAGGAGGTAGGCTGCATGTTCGCTGGAAACGGGGAACGTATGGCACAAGCCTTGCTTACCCATTTTGAATGCTCCATTCAAGCTGCCTTGAAGCTGCCTAAATAACAATTTTAGGACGGGTCTCTAGTCTCTGTAGGCAAGGCTCTGGGAAGGGAACGAGTGTTCTCTACATCAACAGGGTGCTTTCATAGCCTGGGTGGGAGCCTCTCCTCAGACGCTCTACAGCTAAAAGGAAACTTGACGTGAGTCCTTTCCTCAAGGTAAAGCCTAGAATAGCCCTGCCGAAGTGGAAGCTTGGAGCGGAGTCCTTGAGGCATTAGTTTCAGGTCTGTTTCCTTTTAAGGTTAGTAAGCTTTTCAGGACACCGAGGACCTCGCCTGGGCACCTTATTCCCTGAAAGACCACCGAGTACCGGCAGTCTCCACTGGGCTACTAAGAAACATCCAGGCCCGGCCACCTTTCCCAGTCACTCTGTGTATTTTGTGTGTAGGCCAACACACTGCACTCTTCCTTGGAAGAGCTAGATTTCCTCAGCTCTCCAACAGCCCCAGGAAATGTGTTCTCTCACGTCCTACATATCATGCAAATCTGCCTCATTGCCCTAGGCTGAGCAGCTCTGAGAAACCAAAACTGCTTCGCATTCCTTCTACAAAGTCATACCTTAAGACCCCATCCTTACAGGAGAAAGTCAGCTTGCGTTTCTGCTGTAACCAAAGCACAGATCTTCCTCTTACACTGCAGGGTTTTAGAAGAAGCTAAGCCAGATAGCCTACCTAGAGCGCTCCTTGGGGGAGGCTGTTGGCTACACGCAGAACTCCGTGCCAAATAAACTTTATTCAAGGAAGGGACCAGTGTGTAGCTAGAGTGTATATTTACTTGGTAGAAATCACAACTAGGTAGGCCGCGTGTTCGCTGGAAACGGTGACCTTATGGCACAAGCCTTGCTTTCCCATTTTGAATGCTCCATGCATGCTGCCTTGAAGTTACCTAAATAACAGTTTTAGGACGAGTCTTTAGTCATTGTAGGCAGGGCTCTGGGAAGGGAACGAGTGTTCTCTGCATCAACAGGGTGCTTTCATAGCCTGGGTGGGAGCCTCTCCTCAGACGCCCTAGAGATAAAGGAAACTTGACGTGAGTTCTTTCCTCCAGGTAAAGCCTTGAATAGCCCTGCCGAAGCTGAGCTTGAAGCAGTTTCCTTGTGGCATTTGTTTTAGGAGTGTTTTCTTTTAAGGTTAGTAAGCTTGTCAAGACACCGAGGACCTCTCGTGGGCACCCTATTCCCTGCAAGAGCACCGAGTACAAGCAGGCTCCACTGGGCTACTAAGAAACATCCAGGCCCGGAAACGTTTCCCAGTCACTGTGTATTTTGTGTGTAGGGCAACACACTGCACTCTTCCTTGGAAGAGCTAGATTTCCTCAGCTCTCCAACAACTCCAGGCAATGTGTTCTCTCAATTCCTATATGTCATGCAAATCTCCCTCATTGCCCTTAGGCTGAGCAGCACTGAGAAACCAAAACTGCAACGCATTCCTTCTTTAAAGTCAAACCTTAAGACCCCATCCTTACAGGAGAAAGTCGTCTTGCTTTCCTGCTGTAACCAAAGCACAGTTCTTCCTCTTACACTCCAGGGTTTTAGAAGAAGCAGAGCCCGATAGCCTACTCAGAGCGCTCCCAAGGGGAGGCGGTTGGCTACACGCAGAATTCCGTGCCAAATAAACTTTATTCAAGGAAGGGACCAGTGTGTAGCTAGAGTGTATATTTACTTGGTGGGAAATCACAAGGAGGTAGGCTGCATGTTCGCTGGAAACGGGGAACTTATGGCACAAGCCGTGCTTACCACTTTTGAATGCTCCATTCAAGCTGCCTTGAAGCTACCTAAATTACAATTTTAGGACGGGTCTCTAGTGTCTGTAGGCAGGGCTCTGAGAAGGGAACGAGTGTTCTCTACATCAACAGGGTGCTTTCATAGACTGGGTAGGAGCCTCGCCTGAGACACTCTAGAGCTAAAAGGAAACTTGACGTGAGTCCTCTCCTCAAGGTAAAGCCTAGAATAGCCCTGCCGAAGTGGAAGCTTGGAGCGGAGTGCTTGAGGCATTAGTTTCAGGTCTGTTTTCTTTTAAGGTTAGTAAGCTTTTCAAGGCCCTGAGGACCTCGCCTGGGCACCCTATTCCCTGCAAGAACACCCAGTACCGGCAGGCTCCACTGGGCTACTAAGAAACATCCAGGCCCGGAAACTTTTCCCATTCACTCTTTGTATTTTGTGTGTAGGCCAACACACTACACTCTTCCTTGGAAGAGCTAGATTTCCTCAGCTCTCCAACAGCTCCAGGAAATGTGTTCTCTCACGTCCTACATATCATGCAAATCTGCCTCATTGCCCTAGGCTGACCGGCACTGAGAAACCAAAACTGCTTCACATTCCTTCTACAAAGTCATACCTTAACACCCCATCCTTACAGTAGAAAGTCGGCTTGCGTTTCTGCTGTAACCACAGCACAGTTCTTCCTCTTACACTCCAGGGTTTTAGAAGAAGCTAAGCCCGATAGCCTACCCAGAGTGATCCCTGGGGGAGGCGGTTGGCTACACGCAGAATTACGTGCCAAATAAACTTTATTCAAGGAAGGGAGCGGTGTGTAGCTAGAGTGTATATTTACTTGGTAGAAATCACAAGGAGGTAGGCTGCATGTTCGCTGGAAACGGGGAACTTATGGCACAAGCCTTGCTTACCCATTTTGAATGCTCCATTCAAGCTGCCTTGAAGCTGCCTAAATAACAATTTTAGGACGGGTCTCTAGTCTCTGTAGGCAAGGCTCTGGGAAGGGAACGAGTGTTCTCTACATCAACAGGGTGCTTTCATAGCCTGGGTGGGAGCCTCTCCTCAGACGCTCTACAGCTAAAAGGAAACTTGACGTGAGTCCTTTCCTCAAGGTAAAGCCTAGAATAGCCCTGCCGAAGTGGAAGCTTGGAGCGGAGTCCTTGAGGCATTAGTTTCAGGTCTGTTTCCTTTTAAGGTTAGTAAGCTTTTCAGGACACCGAGGACCTCGCCTGGGCACCTTATTCCCTGGAAGACCACCGAGTACCGGCAGTCTCCACTGGGCTACTAAGAAACATCCAGGCCCGGACACCTTTCCCAGTCACTCTGTGTATTTTGTGTGTAGGCCAACACACTGCACTCTTCCTTGGAAGAGCTAGATTTCCTCAGCTCTCCAACAGCCCCAGGAAATGTGTTCTCTCACGTCCTACATATCATGCAAATCTGCCTCATTGCCCTAGGCTGAGCAGCTCTGAGAAACCAAAACTGCTTCGCATTCCTTCTACAAAGTCATACCTTAAGACCCCATCCTTACAGGAGAAAGTCAGCTTGCGTTTCTGCTGTAACCAAAGCACAGATCTTCCTCTTACACTGCAGGGTTTTAGAAGAAGCTAAGCCAGATAGCCTACCTAGAGCGCTCCTTGGGGGAGGCCGTTGGCTACACGCAGAACTCCGTGCCAAATAAACTTTATTCAAGGAAGGGACCAGTGTTTAGCTAGAGTGTATATTTACTTGGTAGAAATCACAAGTAGGTAGGCCGCGTGTTCGCTGGAAACGGTGACCTTATGGCACAAGCCTTGCTTTCCCATTTTGAATGCTCCATGCATGCTGCCTTGAAGTTACCTAAATAACAGTTTTAGGACGAGTCTTTAGTCATTGTAGGCAGGGCTCTGGGAAGGGAACGAGTGTTCTCTGCATCAACAGGGTGCTTTCATAGCCTGGGTGGGAGCCTCTCCTCAGACGCCCTAGAGATAAAGGAAACTTGACGTGAGTTCTTTCCTCCAGGTAAAGCCTTGACTAGCCCTGCCGAAGCTGAGCTTGAAGCAGTTTCCTTGTGGCATTTGTTTTAGGTCTGTTTTCTTTTAAGGTTAGTAAGCTTGTCAAGACACCAAGGACCTCTCGTGGGCACCCTATTCCCTGCAAGAGCACCGAGTACCAGCAGGCTCCACTGGGCTACTAAGAAACATCCAGGCCCGGAAACGTTTCCCAGTCACTGTGTATTTTGTGTGTAGGGCAACACACTGCACTCTTCCTTGGAAGAGCTAGATTTCCTCAGCTCTCCAACAACTCCAGGCAATGTGTTCTCTCAATTCCTATATGTCATGCAAATCTCCCTCATTGCCCTAGGCTGAGCAGCACTGAGAAACCAAAACTGCAACGCATTCCTTCTTTAAAGTCAAACCTTAAGACCCCATCCTTACAGGAGAAAGTCGGCTTGCTTTCCTGCTGTAACCAAAGCACAGTTCTTCCTCTTACACTCCAGGGTTTTAGAAGAAGCAGAGCCCGATAGCCTACCCAGAGCGCTCCCAAGGGGAGGCGGTTGGCTACACGCAGAATTCCGTGCCAAATAAACTTTATTCAAGGAAGGGACCAGTGTGTAGCTAGAGTGTATATTTACTTGGTAGAAATCACAAGGAGGTAGGCTGCATGTTCGCTGGAAACGGGGAACTTATGGCACAAGCCTGGCTTACCACTTTTGAATGCTCCATTCAAGCTGCCTTGAAGCTACCTAAATTACAATTTTAGGACGGGTCTCTAGTGTCTGTAGGCAGGGCTCTGGGAAGGGAACGAGTGTTCTCTACATCAACAGGGTGCTTTCATAGACTGGGTAGGAGCCTCGCCTGAGACACTCTAGAGCTAAAAGGAAACTTGACGTGAGTCCTCTCCTCAAGGTAAAGCCTAGAATAGCCCTGCCGAAGTGGAAGCTTGGAGCGGAGTTCTTGAGGCATTAGTTTCAGGTCTGTTTTCTTTTAAGGTTAGTAAGCTTTTCAAGGCCCTGAGGACCTCGCCTGGGCACCCTATTCCCTGCAAGAACACCCAGTACCGGCAGGCTCCACTGGGCTACTAAGAAACATCCAGGCCCGGAAACTTTTCCCATTCACTCTTTGTATTTTGTGTGTAGGCCAACACACTACACTCTTCCTTGGAAGAGCTAGATTTCCTCAGCTCTCCAACAGCTCCAGGAAATGTGTTCTCTCACGTCCTACATATCATGCAAATCTGCCTCATTGCCCTAGGCTGACCGGCACTGAGAAACCAAAACTGCTTCACATTCCTTCTACAAAGTCATACCTTAACACCTCATCCTTACAGTAGAAAGTCGGCTTGCGTTTCTGCTGTAACCACAGCACAGTTCTTCCTCTTACACTCCAGGGTTTTAGAAGAAGCTAAGCCCGATAGCCTACCCAGAGCGATCCCTGGGGGAGGCGGTTGGCTACACGCAGAATTACGTGCCAAATAAACTTTATTCAAGGAAGGGACCAGTGTGTAGCTAGAGTGTATATTTACTTGGTAGAAATCACAAGGAGGTAGGCTGCATGTTCGCTGGAAACGGGGAACGTATGGCACAAGCCTTGCTTACCCATTTTGAATGCTCCATTCAAGCTGCCTTGAAGCTGCCTAAATAACAATTTTAGGACGGGTCTCTAGTCTCTGTAGGCAAGGCTCTGGGAAGGGAACGAGTGTTCTCTAATTCAACAGGGTGCTTTCATAGCCTGGGTGGGAGCCTCTCCTCAGACGCTCTACAGCTAAAAGGAAACTTGAAGTGAGTCCTTTCCTCAAGGTAAAGCCTAGAATAGCCCTGCCGAAGTGGAAGCTTGGAGCGGAGTCCTTGAGGCATTAGTTTCAGGTCTGTTTCCTTTTAAGGTTAGTAAGCTTTTCAGGACACCGAGGACCTCGCCTGGGCACCTTATTCCCTGGAAGACCACCGAGTACCGGCAGTCTCCACTGGGCTACTAAGAAACATCCAGTCCCGGACACCTTTCCCAGTCACTCTGTGTATTTTGTGTGTAGGCCAACACACTGCACTCTTCCTTGGAAGAGCTAGATTTCCTCAGCTCTCCAACAGCCCCAGGAAATGTGTTCTCTCACGTCCTACATATCATGCAAATCTGCCTCATTGCCCTAGGCTGAGCAGCTCTGAGAAACCAAAACTGCTTCGCATTCCTTCTACAAAGTCATACCTTAAGACCCCATCCTTACAGGAGAAAGTCAGCTTGCGTTTCTGCTGTAACCAAAGCACAGATCTTCCTCTTACACTGCAGGGTTTTAGAAGAAGCTAAGCCAGATAGCCTACCTAGAGCGCTCCTTGGGGGAGGCTGTTGGCTACACGCAGAACTCCGTGCCAAATAAACTTTATTCAAGGAAGGGACCAGTGTTTAGCTAGAGTGTATATTTACTTGGTAGAAATCACAAGTAGGTAGGCCGCGTGTTCGCTGGAAACGGTGACCTTATGGCACAAGCCTTGCTTTCCCATTTTGAATGCTCCATGCATGCTGCCTTGAAGTTACCTAAATAACAGTTTTAGGACGAGTCTTTAGTCATTGTAGGCAGGGCTCTGGGAAGGGAACGAGTGTTCTCTGCATCAACAGGGTGCTTTCATAGCCTGGGTGGGAGCCTCTCCTCAGACGCCCTAGACATAAAGGAAACTTGACGTGAGTTCTTTCCTCCAGGTAAAGCCTTGACTAGCCCTGCCGAAGCTGAGCTTGAAGCAGTTTCCTTGTGGCATTTGTTTTAGGTCTGTTTTCTTTTAAGGTTAGTAAGCTTGTCAAGACACCGAGGACCTCTCGTGGGCACCCTATTCCCTGCAAGAGCACCGAGTACCAGCAGGCTCCACTGGGCTACTAAGAAACATCCAGGCCCGGAAACGTTTCCCAGTCACTGTGTATTTTGTGTGTAGGGCAACACACTGCACTCTTCCTTGGAAGAGCTAGATTTCCTCAGCTCTCCAACAACTCCAGGCAATGTGTTCTCTCAATTCCTATATGTCATGCAAATCTCCCTCATTGCCCTAGGCTGAGCAGCACTGAGAAACCAAAACTGCAACGCATTCCTTCTTTAAAGTCAAACCTTAAGACCCCATCCTTACAGGAGAAAGTCGGCTTGCTTTCCTGCTGTAACCAAAGCACAGTTCTTCCTCTTACACTCCAGGGTTTTAGAAGAAGCAGAGCCCGATAGCCTACCCAGAGCGCTCCCAAGGGGAGGCGGTTGGCTACACGCAGAATTCCGTGCCAAATAAACTTTATTCAAGGAAGGGACCAGTGTGTAGCTAGAGTGTATATTTACTTGGTAGAAATCACAAGGAGGTAGGCTGCATGTTCGCTGGAAACGGGGAACTTATGGCACAAGCCTGGCTTACCACGTTTGAATGCTCCATTCAAGCTGCCTTGAAGCTACCTAAATTACAATTTTAGGACGGGTCTCTAGTGTCTGTAGGCAGGGCTCTGGGAAGGGAACGAGTGTTCTCTACATCAACAGGGTGCTTTCATAGACTGGGTAGGAGCCTCGCCTGAGACACTCTAGAGCTAAAAGGAAACTTGACGTGAGTCCTCTCCTCAAGGTAAAGCCTAGAATAGCCCTGCCGAAGTGGAAGCTTGGAGCGGAGTTCTTGAGGCATTAGTTTCAGGTCTGTTTTCTTTTAAGGTTAGTAAGCTTTTCAAGGCCCTGAGGACCTCGCCTGGGCACCCTATTCCCTGCAAGAACACCCAGTACCGGCAGGCTCCACTGGGCTACTAAGAAACATCCAGGCCCGGAAACTTTTCCCATTCACTCTTTGTATTTTGTGTGTAGGCCAACACACTACACTCTTCCTTGGAAGAGCTAGATTTCCTCAGCTCTCCAACAGCTCCAGGAAATGTGTTCTCTCACGTCCTACATATCATGCAAATCTGCCTCATTGCCCTAGGCTGACCGGCACTGAGAAACCAAAACTGCTTCACATTCCTTCTACAAAGTCATACCTTAACACCTCATCCTTACAGTAGAAAGTCGGCTTGCGTTTCTGCTGTAACCACAGCACAGTTCTTCCTCTTACACTCCAGGGTTTTAGAAGAAGCTAAGCCCGATAGCCTACCCAGAGCGATCCCTGGGGGAGGCGGTTGGCTACACGCAGAATTACGTGCCAAATAAACTTTATTCAAGGAAGGGACCAGTGTGTAGCTAGAGTGTATATTTACTTGGTAGAAATCACAAGGAGGTAGGCTGCATGTTCGCTGGAAACGGGGAACGTATGGCACAAGCCTTGCTTACCCATTTTGAATGCTCCATTCAAGCTGCCTTGAAGCTGCCTAAATAACAATTTTAGGACGGGTCTCTAGTCTCTGTAGGCAAGGCTCTGGGAAGGGAACGAGTGTTCTCTACATCAACAGGGTGCTTTCATAGCCTGGGTGGGAGCCTCTCCTCAGACGCTCTACAGCTAAAAGGAAACTTGACGTGAGTCCTTTCCTCAAGGTAAAGCCTAGAATAGCCCTGCCGAAGTGGAAGCTTGGAGCGGAGTCCTTGAGGCATTAGTTTCAGGTCTGTTTCCTTTTAAGGTTAGTAAGCTTTTCAGGACACCGAGGACCTCGCCTGGGCACCTTATTCCCTGAAAGACCACCGAGTACCGGCAGTCTCCACTGGGCTACTAAGAAACATCCAGGCCCGGACACCTTTCCCAGTCACTCTGTGTATTTTGTGTGTAGGCCAACACACTGCACTCTTCCTTGGAAGAGCTAGATTTCCTCAGCTCTCCAACAGCCCCAGGAAATGTGTTCTCTCACGTCCTACATATCATGCAAATCTGCCTCATTGCCCTAGGCTGAGCAGCTCTGAGAAACCAAAACTGCTTCGCATTCCTTCTACAAAGTCATACCTTAAGACCCCATCCTTACAGGAGAAAGTCAGCTTGCGTTTCTGCTGTAACCAAAGCACAGATCTTCCTCTTACACTGCAGGGTTTTAGAAGAAGCTAAGCCAGATAGCCTACCTAGAGCGCTCCTTGGGGGAGGCTGTTGGCTACACGCAGAACTCCGTGCCAAATAAACTTTATTCAAGGAAGGGACCAGTGTGTAGCTAGAGTGTATATTTACTTGGTAGAAATCACAACTAGGTAGGCCGCGTGTTCGCTGGAAACGGTGACCTTATGGCACAAGCCTTGCTTTCCCATTTTGAATGCTCCATGCATGCTGCCTTGAAGTTACCTAAATAACAGTTTTAGGACGAGTCTTTAGTCATTGTAGGCAGGGCTCTGGGAAGGGAACGAGTGTTCTCTGCATCAACAGGGTGCTTTCATAGCCTGGGTGGGAGCCTCTCCTCAGACGCCCTAGAGATAAAGGAAACTTGACGTGAGTTCTTTCCTCCAGGTAAAGCCTTGAATAGCCCTGCCGAAGCTGAGCTTGAAGCAGTTTCCTTGTGGCATTTGTTTTAGGAGTGTTTTCTTTTAAGGTTAGTAAGCTTGTCAAGACACCGAGGACCTCTCGTGGGCACCCTATTCCCTGCAAGAGCACCGAGTACAAGCAGGCTCCACTGGGCTACTAAGAAACATCCAGGCCCGGAAACGTTTCCCAGTCACTGTGTATTTTGTGTGTAGGGCAACACACTGCACTCTTCCTTGGAAGAGCTAGATTTCCTCAGCTCTCCAACAACTCCAGGCAATGTGTTCTCTCAATTCCTATATGTCATGCAAATCTCCCTCATTGCCCTTAGGCTGAGCAGCACTGAGAAACCAAAACTGCAACGCATTCCTTCTTTAAAGTCAAACCTTAAGACCCCATCCTTACAGGAGAAAGTCGTCTTGCTTTCCTGCTGTAACCAAAGCACAGTTCTTCCTCTTACACTCCAGGGTTTTAGAAGAAGCAGAGCCCGATAGCCTACTCAGAGCGCTCCCAAGGGGAGGCGGTTGGCTACACGCAGAATTCCGTGCCAAATAAACTTTATTCAAGGAAGGGACCAGTGTGTAGCTAGAGTGTATATTTACTTGGTGGGAAATCACAAGGAGGTAGGCTGCATGTTCGCTGGAAACGGGGAACTTATGGCACAAGCCGTGCTTACCACTTTTGAATGCTCCATTCAAGCTGCCTTGAAGCTACCTAAATTACAATTTTAGGACGGGTCTCTAGTGTCTGTAGGCAGGGCTCTGAGAAGGGAACGAGTGTTCTCTACATCAACAGGGTGCTTTCATAGACTGGGTAGGAGCCTCGCCTGAGACACTCTAGAGCTAAAAGGAAACTTGACGTGAGTCCTCTCCTCAAGGTAAAGCCTAGAATAGCCCTGCCGAAGTGGAAGCTTGGAGCGGAGTGCTTGAGGCATTAGTTTCAGGTCTGTTTTCTTTTAAGGTTAGTAAGCTTTTCAAGGCCCTGAGGACCTCGCCTGGGCACCCTATTCCCTGCAAGAACACCCAGTACCGGCAGGCTCCACTGGGCTACTAAGAAACATCCAGGCACGGAAACTTTTCCCATTCACTCTTTGTATTTTGTGTGTAGGCCAACACACTACACTCTTCCTTGGAAGAGCTAGATTTCCTCAGCTCTCCAACAGCTCCAGGAAATGTGTTCTCTCACGTCCTACATATCATGCAAATCTGCCTCATTACCCTAGGCTGACCGGCACTGAGAAACCAAAACTGCTTCACGTTCCTTCTACAAAGTCATACCTTAGCACCCCATCCTCACAGTAGAAAGTCGGCTTGCGTTTCTGCTGTAACCACAGCACAGTTCTTCCTCTTACACTCCAGGGTTTTAGAAGAAGCTAAGCCCGATAGCCTACCCAGAGCGATCCCTGGGGGAGGCGGTTGGCTACACGCAGAATTACGTGCCAAATAAACTTTATTTAAGGAAGGGACCAGTGTGTAGCTAGAGTGTATATTTACTTGGTAGAAATCACAAGGAGGTAGGCTGCATGTTCGCTGGAAACGGGGAACGTATGGCACAAGCCTTGCTTACCCATTTTGAATGCTCCATTCAAGCTGCCTTGAAGCTGCCTAAATAACAATTTTAGGACGGGTCTCTAGTCTCTGTAGGCAAGGCTCTGGGAAGGGAACGAGTGTTCTCTAATTCAACAGGGTGCTTTCATAGCCTGGGTGGGAGCCTCTCCTCAGACGCTCTACAGCTAAAAGGAAACTTGAAGTGAGTCCTTTCCTCAAGGTAAAGCCTAGAATAGCCCTGCCGAAGTGGAAGCTTGGAGCGGAGTCCTTGAGGCATTAGTTTCAGGTCTGTTTCCTTTTAAGGTTAGTAAGCTTTTCAGGACACCGAGGACCTCGCCTGGGCACCTTATTCCCTGGAAGACCACCGAGTACCGGCAGTCTCCACTGGGCTACTAAGAAACATCCAGGCCCGGACACCTTTCCCAGTCACTCTGTGTATTTTGTGTGTAGGCCAACACACTGCACTCTTCCTTGGAAGAGCTAGATTTCCTCAGCTCTCCAACAGCCCCAGGAAATGTGTTCTCTCACGTCCTACATATCATGCAAATCTGCCTCATTGCCCTAGGCTGAGCAGCTCTGAGAAACCAAAACTGCTTCGCATTCCTTCTACAAAGTCATACCTTAAGACCCCATCCTTACAGGAGAAAGTCAGCTTGCGTTTCTGCTGTAACCAAAGCACAGATCTTCCTCTTACACTGCAGGGTTTTAGAAGAAGCTAAGCCAGATAGCCTACCTAGAGCGCTCCTTGGGGGAGGCTGTTGGCTACACGCAGAACTCCGTGCCAAATAAACTTTATTCAAGGAAGGGACCAGTGTTTAGCTAGAGTGTATATTTACTTGGTAGAAATCACAAGTAGGTAGGCCGCGTGTTCGCTGGAAACGGTGACCTTATGGCACAAGCCTTGCTTTCCCATTTTGAATGCTCCATGCATGCTGCCTTGAAGTTACCTAAATAACAGTTTTAGGACGAGTCTTTAGTCATTGTAGGCAGGGCTCTGGGAAGGGAACGAGTGTTCTCTGCATCAACAGGGTGCTTTCATAGCCTGGGTGGGAGCCTCTCCTCAGACGCCCTAGACATAAAGGAAACTTGACGTGAGTTCTTTCCTCCAGGTAAAGCCTTGACTAGCCCTGCCGAAGCTGAGCTTGAAGCAGTTTCCTTGTGGCATTTGTTTTAGGTCTGTTTTCTTTTAAGGTTAGTAAGCTTGTCAAGACACCGAGGACCTCTCGTGGGCACCCTATTCCCTGCAAGAGCACCGAGTACCAGCAGGCTCCACTGGGCTACTAAGAAACATCCAGGCCCGGAAACGTTTCCCAGTCACTGTGTATTTTGTGTGTAGGGCAACACACTGCACTCTTCCTTGGAAGAGCTAGATTTCCTCAGCTCTCCAACAACTCCAGGCAATGTGTTCTCTCAATTCCTATATGTCATGCAAATCTCCCTCATTGCCCTAGGCTGAGCAGCACTGAGAAACCAAAACTGCAACGCATTCCTTCTTTAAAGTCAAACCTTAAGACCCCATCCTTACAGGAGAAAGTCGGCTTGCTTTCCTGCTGTAACCAAAGCACAGTTCTTCCTCTTACACTCCAGGGTTTTAGAAGAAGCAGAGCCCGATAGCCTACCCAGAGCGCTCCCAAGGGGAGGCGGTTGGCTACACGCAGAATTCCGTGCCAAATAAACTTTATTCAAGGAAGGGACCAGTGTGTAGCTAGAGTGTATATTTACTTGGTAGAAATCACAAGGAGGTAGGCTGCATGTTCGCTGGAAACGGGGAACTTATGGCACAAGCCTGGCTTACCACGTTTGAATGCTCCATTCAAGCTGCCTTGAAGCTACCTAAATTACAATTTTAGGACGGGTCTCTAGTGTCTGTAGGCAGGGCTCTGGGAAGGGAACGAGTGTTCTCTACATCAACAGGGTGCTTTCATAGACTGGGTAGGAGCCTCGCCTGAGACACTCTAGAGCTAAAAGGAAACTTGACGTGAGTCCTCTCCTCAAGGTAAAGCCTAGAATAGCCCTGCCGAAGTGGAAGCTTGGAGCGGAGTTCTTGAGGCATTAGTTTCAGGTCTGTTTTCTTTTAAGGTTAGTAAGCTTTTCAAGGCCCTGAGGACCTCGCCTGGGCACCCTATTCCCTGCAAGAACACCCAGTACCGGCAGGCTCCACTGGGCTACTAAGAAACATCCAGGCCCGGAAACTTTTCCCATTCACTCTTTGTATTTTGTGTGTAGGCCAACACACTACACTCTTCCTTGGAAGAGCTAGATTTCCTCAGCTCTCCAACAGCTCCAGGAAATGTGTTCTCTCACGTCCTACATATCATGCAAATCTGCCTCATTGCCCTAGGCTGACCGGCACTGAGAAACCAAAACTGCTTCACATTCCTTCTACAAAGTCATACCTTAACACCTCATCCTTACAGTAGAAAGTCGGCTTGCGTTTCTGCTGTAACCACAGCACAGTTCTTCCTCTTACACTCCAGGGTTTTAGAAGAAGCTAAGCCCGATAGCCTACCCAGAGCGATCCCTGGGGGAGGCGGTTGGCTACACGCAGAATTACGTGCCAAATAAACTTTATTCAAGGAAGGGACCAGTGTGTAGCTAGAGTGTATATTTACTTGGTAGAAATCACAAGGAGGTAGGCTGCATGTTCGCTGGAAACGGGGAACGTATGGCACAAGCCTTGCTTACCCATTTTGAATGCTCCATTCAAGCTGCCTTGAAGCTGCCTAAATAACAATTTTAGGACGGGTCTCTAGTCTCTGTAGGCAAGGCTCTGGGAAGGGAACGAGTGTTCTCTAATTCAACAGGGTGCTTTCATAGCCTGGGTGGGAGCCTCTCCTCAGACGCTCTACAGCTAAAAGGAAACTTGAAGTGAGTCCTTTCCTCAAGGTAAAGCCTAGAATAGCCCTGCCGAAGTGGAAGCTTGGAGCGGAGTCCTTGAGGCATTAGTTTCAGGTCTGTTTCCTTTTAAGGTTAGTAAGCTTTTCAGGACACCGAGGACCTCGCCTGGGCACCTTATTCCCTGGAAGACCACCGAGTACCGGCAGTCTCCACTGGGCTACTAAGAAACATCCAGGCCCGGACACCTTTCCCAGTCACTCTGTGTATTTTGTGTGTAGGCCAACACACTGCACTCTTCCTTGGAAGAGCTAGATTTCCTCAGCTCTCCAACAGCCCCAGGAAATGTGTTCTCTCACGTCCTACATATCATGCAAATCTGCCTCATTGCCCTAGGCTGAGCAGCTCTGAGAAACCAAAACTGCTTCGCATTCCTTCTACAAAGTCATACCTTAAGACCCCATCCTTACAGGAGAAAGTCAGCTTGCGTTTCTGCTGTAACCAAAGCACAGATCTTCCTCTTACACTGCAGGGTTTTAGAAGAAGCTAAGCCAGATAGCCTACCTAGAGCGCTCCTTGGGGGAGGCTGTTGGCTACACGCAGAACTCCGTGCCAAATAAACTTTATTCAAGGAAGGGACCAGTGTGTAGCTAGAGTGTATATTTACTTGGTAGAAATCACAACTAGGTAGGCCGCGTGTTCGCTGGAAACGGTGACCTTATGGCACAAGCCTTGCTTTCCCATTTTGAATGCTCCATGCATGCTGCCTTGAAGTTACCTAAATAACAGTTTTAGGACGAGTCTTTAGTCATTGTAGGCAGGGCTCTGGGAAGGGAACGAGTGTTCTCTGCATCAACAGGGTGCTTTCATAGCCTGGGTGGGAGCCTCTCCTCAGACGCCCTAGACATAAAGGAAACTTGACGTGAGTTCTTTCCTCCAGGTAAAGCCTTGACTAGCCCTGCCGAAGCTGAGCTTGAAGCAGTTTCCTTGTGGCATTTGTTTTAGGTCTGTTTTCTTTTAAGGTTAGTAAGCTTGTCAAGACACCGAGGACCTCTCGTGGGCACCCTATTCCCTGCAAGAGCACCGAGTACCAGCAGGCTCCACTGGGCTACTAAGAAACATCCAGGCCCGGAAACGTTTCCCAGTCACTGTGTATTTTGTGTGTAGGGCAACACACTGCACTCTTCCTTGGAAGAGCTAGATTTCCTCAGCTCTCCAACAACTCCAGGCAATGTGTTCTCTCAATTCCTATATGTCATGCAAATCTCCCTCATTGCCCTAGGCTGAGCAGCACTGAGAAACCAAAACTGCAACGCATTCCTTCTTTAAAGTCAAACCTTAAGACCCCATCCTTACAGGAGAAAGTCGGCTTGCTTTCCTGCTGTAACCAAAGCACAGTTCTTCCTCTTACACTCCAGGGTTTTAGAAGAAGCAGAGCCCGATAGCCTACCCAGAGCGCTCCCAAGGGGAGGCGGTTGGCTACACGCAGAATTCCGTGCCAAATAAACTTTATTCAAGGAAGGGACCAGTGTGTAGCTAGAGTGTATATTTACTTGGTAGAAATCACAAGGAGGTAGGCTGCATGTTCGCTGGAAACGGGGAACTTATGGCACAAGCCTGGCTTACCACGTTTGAATGCTCCATTCAAGCTGCCTTGAAGCTACCTAAATTACAATTTTAGGACGGGTCTCTAGTGTCTGTAGGCAGGGCTCTGGGAAGGGAACGAGTGTTCTCTACATCAACAGGGTGCTTTCATAGACTGGGTAGGAGCCTCGCCTGAGACACTCTAGAGCTAAAAGGAAACTTGACGTGAGTCCTCTCCTCAAGGTAAAGCCTAGAATAGCCCTGCCGAAGTGGAAGCTTGGAGCGGAGTTCTTGAGGCATTAGTTTCAGGTCTGTTTTCTTTTAAGGTTAGTAAGCTTTTCAAGGCCCTGAGGACCTCGCCTGGGCACCCTATTCCCTGCAAGAACACCCAGTACCGGCAGGCTCCACTGGGCTACTAAGAAACATCCAGGCCCGGAAACTTTTCCCATTCACTCTTTGTATTTTGTGTGTAGGCCAACACACTACACTCTTCCTTGGAAGAGCTAGATTTCCTCAGCTCTCCAACAGCTCCAGGAAATGTGTTCTCTCACGTCCTACATATCATGCAAATCTGCCTCATTGCCCTAGGCTGACCGGCACTGAGAAACCAAAACTGCTTCACATTCCTTCTACAAAGTCATACCTTAACACCTCATCCTTACAGTAGAAAGTCGGCTTGCGTTTCTGCTGTAACCACAGCACAGTTCTTCCTCTTACACTCCAGGGTTTTAGAAGAAGCTAAGCCCGATAGCCTACCCAGAGCGATCCCTGGGGGAGGCGGTTGGCTACACGCAGAATTACGTGCCAAATAAACTTTATTCAAGGAAGGGACCAGTGTGTAGCTAGAGTGTATATTTACTTGGTAGAAATCACAAGGAGGTAGGCTGCATGTTCGCTGGAAACGGGGAACGTATGGCACAAGCCTTGCTTACCCATTTTGAATGCTCCATTCAAGCTGCCTTGAAGCTGCCTAAATAACAATTTTAGGACGGGTCTCTAGTCTCTGTAGGCAAGGCTCTGGGAAGGGAACGAGTGTTCTCTAATTCAACAGGGTGCTTTCATAGCCTGGGTGGGAGCCTCTCCTCAGACGCTCTACAGCTAAAAGGAAACTTGAAGTGAGTCCTTTCCTCAAGGTAAAGCCTAGAATAGCCCTGCCGAAGTGGAAGCTTGGAGCGGAGTCCTTGAGGCATTAGTTTCAGGTCTGTTTCCTTTTAAGGTTAGTAAGCTTTTCAGGACACCGAGGACCTCGCCTGGGCACCTTATTCCCTGGAAGACCACCGAGTACCGGCAGTCTCCACTGGGCTACTAAGAAACATCCAGGCCCGGACACCTTTCCCAGTCACTCTGTGTATTTTGTGTGTAGGCCAACACACTGCACTCTTCCTTGGAAGAGCTAGATTTCCTCAGCTCTCCAACAGCCCCAGGAAATGTGTTCTCTCACGTCCTACATATCATGCAAATCTGCCTCATTGCCCTAGGCTGAGCAGCTCTGAGAAACCAAAACTGCTTCGCATTCCTTCTACAAAGTCATACCTTAAGACCCCATCCTTACAGGAGAAAGTCAGCTTGCGTTTCTGCTGTAACCAAAGCACAGATCTTCCTCTTACACTGCAGGGTTTTAGAAGAAGCTAAGCCAGATAGCCTACCTAGAGCGCTCCTTGGGGGAGGCTGTTGGCTACACGCAGAACTCCGTGCCAAATAAACTTTATTCAAGGAAGGGACCAGTGTTTAGCTAGAGTGTATATTTACTTGGTAGAAATCACAAGTAGGTAGGCCGCGTGTTCGCTGGAAACGGTGACCTTATGGCACAAGCCTTGCTTTCCCATTTTGAATGCTCCATGCATGCTGCCTTGAAGTTACCTAAATAACAGTTTTAGGACGAGTCTTTAGTCATTGTAGGCAGGGCTCTGGGAAGGGAACGAGTGTTCTCTGCATCAACAGGGTGCTTTCATAGCCTGGGTGGGAGCCTCTCCTCAGACGCCCTAGACATAAAGGAAACTTGACGTGAGTTCTTTCCTCCAGGTAAAGCCTTGACTAGCCCTGCCGAAGCTGAGCTTGAAGCAGTTTCCTTGTGGCATTTGTTTTAGGTCTGTTTTCTTTTAAGGTTAGTAAGCTTGTCAAGACACCGAGGACCTCTCGTGGGCACCCTATTCCCTGCAAGAGCACCGAGTACCAGCAGGCTCCACTGGGCTACTAAGAAACATCCAGGCCCGGAAACGTTTCCCAGTCACTGTGTATTTTGTGTGTAGGGCAACACACTGCACTCTTCCTTGGAAGAGCTAGATTTCCTCAGCTCTGCAACAACTCCAGGAAATGTGTTCTCTCAATTCCTATATGTCATGCAAATCTCCCTCATTGCCCTTAGGCTGAGCAGCACTGAGAAACCAAAACTGCAACGCATTCCTTCTTTAAAGTCAAACCTTAAGACCCCATCCTTACAGGAGAAAGTCGGCTTGCTTTCCTGCTGTAACCAAAGCACAGTTCTTCCTCTTACACTCCAGGGTTTTAGAAGAAGCAGAGCCCGATAGCCTACCCAGAGCTCTCCCAAGGGGAGGCGGTTGGCTACACGCAGAATTCCGTGCCAAATAAACTTTATTCAAGGAAGGGACCAGTGTGTAGCTAGAGTGTATATTTACTTGGTAGAAATCACAAGGAGGTAGGCTGCATGTTCGCTGGAAACGGGGAACTTATGGCACAAGCCGTGCTTACCACTTTTGAATGCTCCATTCAAGCTGCCTTGAAGCTACCTAAATTACAATTTTAGGACGGGTCTCTAGTGTCTGTAGGCAGGGCTCTGGGAAGGGAACGAGTGTTCTCTACATCAACAGGGTGCTTTCATAGACTGGGTAGGAGCGTCGCCTGAGACACTCTAGAGCTAAAAGGAAACTTGACGTGAGTCCTCTCCTCAAGGTAAAGCCTAGAATAGCCCTGCCGAAGTGGAAGCTTGGAGCGGAGTTCTTGAGGCATTAGTTTCAGGTCTGTTTTCTTTTAAGGTTAGTAAGCTTTTCAAGGCCCTGAGGACCTCGCCTGGGCACCCTATTCCCTGCAAGAACACCCAGTACCGGCAGGCTCCACTGGGCTACTAAGAAACATCCAGACCCGGAAACTTTTCCCATTCGCTCTTTGTATTTTGTGTGTAGGCCAACACACTACACTCTTCCTTGGAAGAGCTAGATTTCCTCAGCTCTCCAACAGCTCCAGGAAATGTGTTCTCTCACGTCCTACATATCATGCAAATCTGCCTCATTGCCCTAGGCTGACCGGCACTGAGAAACCAAAACTGCTTCACATTCCTTCTACAAAGTCATACCTTAACACCCCATCCTCACAGTAGAAAGTCGGCTTGCGTTTCTGCTGTAACCACAGCACAGTTCTTCCTCTTACACTCCAGGGTTTTAGAAGAAGCTAAGCCCGATAGCCTACCCAGAGCGATCCCTGGGGGAGGCGGTTGGCTACACGCAGAATTACGTGCCAAATAAACTTTATTCAAGGAAGGGACCAGTGTGTAGCTAGAGTGTATATTTACTTGGTAGAAATCACAAGGAGGTAGGCTGCATGTTCGCTGGAAACGGGGAACTTATGGCACAAGCCTTGCTTACCCATTTTGAATGCTCCATTCAAGCTGCCTTGAAGCTGCCTACATAACAATTTTAGGACGGGTCTCTAGTCTCTGTAGGCAAGGCTCTGGGAAGGGAACGAGTGTTCTCTACATCAACAGGGTGCTTTCATAGCCTGGGTGGGAGCCTCTCCTCAGACGCTCTACAGCTAAAAGGAAACTTGACGTGAGTCCTTTCCTCAAGGTAAAGCCTAGAATAGCCCTGCCGAAGTGGAAGCTTGGAGCGGAGTCCTTGTGGCATTTGTTTTAGGTCTGTTTTCTTTTAAGGTTAGTAAGCTTGTCAAGACACCGAGGACCTCTCGTGGGCACCCTATTCCCTGCAAGAGCACCGAGTACCGGCAGGCTCCACTGGGCTACTAAGAAACATCCAGGCCCGGAAACGTTTCCCAGTCACTGTGTATTTTGTGTGTAGGGCAACACACTGCACTCTTCCTTGGAAGAGCTAGATTTCCTCAGCTCTCCAACAACTCCAGGAAATGTGTTCTCTCAATTCCTATATGTCATGCAAATCTCCCTCATTGCCCTAGGCTGAGCAGCACTGAGAAACCAAAACTGCAACGCATTCCTTCTTTAAAGTCAAACCTTAAGACCCCATCCTTACAGGAGAAAGTCGGCTTGCTTTCCTGCTGTAAGCAAAGCACAGTTCTTCCTCTTACACTCCAGGGTTTTAGAAGAAGCAGAGCCCGATAGCCTACCCAGAGCGCTCCCAAGGGGAGGCGGTTGGCTACACGCAGAATTCCGTGCCAAATAAACTTTATTCAAGGAAGGGACCAGTGTGTAGCTAGAGTGTATATTTACTTGGTAGAAATCACAAGGAGGTAGGCTGCATGTTCGCTGGAAACGGGGAACTTATGGCACAAGCCTTGCTTACCACTTTTGAATGCTCCATTCAAGCTGCCTTGAAGCTACCTAAATTACAATTTTAGGACGGGTCTCTAGTGTCTGTAGGCAGGGCTCTGGGAAGGGAACGAGTGTTCTCTACATCAACAGGGTGCTTTCATAGACTGGGTAGGAGCCTCGCCTGAGACACTCTAGAGCTAAAAGGAAACTTGACGTGAGTCCTCTCCTCAAGGTAAAGCCTAGAATAGCCCTGCCGAAGTGGAAGCTTGGAGCGGAGTTCTTGAGGCATTAGTTTCAGGTCTGTTTTCTTTTAAGGTTAGTAAGCTTTTCAAGGCCCTGAGGACCTCGCCTGGGCACCCTATTCCCTGCAAGAACACCCAGTACCGGCAGGCTCCACTGGGCTACTAAGAAACATCCAGGCCCGGAAACTTTTCCCATTCGCTCTTTGTATTTTGTGTGTAGGCCAACACACTACACTCTTCCTTGGAAGAGCTAGATTTCCTCAGCTCTCCAACAGCTCCAGGAAATGTGTTCTCTCACGTCCTACATATCATGCAAATCTGCCTCATTGCCCTAGGCTGACCGGCACTGAGAAACCAAAACTGCTTCGCATTCCTTCTACAAAGTCACACCTTAACACCCCATCCTCACAGTCGAAAGTTGGCTTGCGTTTCTGCTGTAACCACAGCACAGTTCTTCCTCTTACACTCCAGGGTTTTAGAAGAAGCTAAGCCCGATAGCCTACCCAGAGCGATCCCTGGGGGAGGCGGTTGGCTACACGCAGAATTACGTGCCAAATAAACTTTATTTAAGGAAGGGACCAGTGTGTAGCTAGAGTGTATATTTACTTGGTAGAAATCACAAGGAGGTAGGCTGCATGTTCGCTGGAAACGGGGAACTTATGGCACAAGCCTTGCTTACCCATTTTGAATGCTCCATTCAAGCTGCCTTGAAGCTGCCTAAATAACAATTTTAGGACGGGTCTCTAGTGTCTGTAGGCAGGGCTCTGGGAAGGGAACGAGTGTTCTCTACATCAACAGGGTGCTTTCATAGCCTGGGTGGGAGCCTCTCCTCAGACGCTCTACAGCTAAAAGGAAACTTGACGTGAGTCCTTTCCTCAAGGTAAAGCCTAGAATAGCCCTGCCGAAGTGGAAGCTTGGAGCGGAGTCCTTGAGGCATTAGTTTCAGGTCTGTTTCCTTTTAAGGTTAGTAAGCTTTTCAGGACACCGAGGACCTCGCCTGGGCACCTTATTCCCTGGAAGACCACCGAGTACCGGCAGTCTCCACTGGGCTACTAAGAAACATCCAGGCCCGGACACCTTTCCCAGTCACTCTGTGTATTTTGTGTGTAGGCCAACACACTGCACTCTTCCTTGGAAGAGCTAGATTTCCTCAGCTCTCCAACAGCCCCAGGAAATGTGTTCTCTCACGTCCTACATATCATGCAAATCTGCCTCATTGCCCTAGGCTGAGCAGCTCTGAGAAACCAAAACGCCTTCGCATTCCTTCTACAAAGTCATACCTTAAGACCCCATCCTTACAGGAGAAAGTCAGCTTGCGTTTCTGCTGTAACCAAAGCACAGATCTTCCTCTTACACTGCAGGGTTTTAGAAGAAGCTAAGCCAGATAGCCTACCTAGAGCGCTCCTTGGGGGAGGCTGTTGGCTACACGCAGAACTCCGTGCCAAATAAACTTTATTCAAGGAAGGGACCAGTGTGTAGCTAGAGTGTATATTTACTTGGTAGAAATCACAACTAGGTAGGCCGCGTGTTCGCTGGAAACGGTGACCTTATGGCACAAGCCTTGCTTTCCCATTTTGAATGCTCCATGCATGCTGCCTTGAAGTTACCTAAATAACAGTTTTAGGACGAGTCTTTAGTCATTGTAGGCAGGGCTCTGGGAAGGGAACGAGTGTTCTCTGCATCAACAGGGTGCTTTCATAGCCTGGGTGGGAGCCTCTCCTCAGACGCCCTAGACATAAAGGAAACTTGACGTGAGTTCTTTCCTCCAGGTAAAGCCTTGAATAGCCCTGCCGAAGCTGAGCTTGAAGCAGTTTCCTTGTGGCATTTGTTTTAGGAGTGTTTTCTTTTAAGGTTAGTAAGCTTGTCAAGACACCGAGGACCTCTCGTGGGCACCCTATTCCCTGCAAGAGCACCGAGTACAAGCAGGCTCCACTGGGCTACTAAGAAACATCCAGGCCCGGAAACGTTTCCCAGTCACTGTGTATTTTGTGTGTAGGGCAACACACTGCACTCTTCCTTGGAAGAGCTAGATTTCCTCAGCTCTCCAACAACTCCAGGCAATGTGTTCTCTCAATTCCTATATGTCATGCAAATCTCCCTCATTGCCCTTAGGCTGAGCAGCACTGAGAAACCAAAACTGCAACGCATTCCTTCTTTAAAGTCAAACCTTAAGACCCCATCCTTACAGGAGAAAGTCGTCTTGCTTTCCTGCTGTAACCAAAGCACAGTTCTTCCTCTTACACTCCAGGGTTTTAGAAGAAGCAGAGCCCGATAGCCTACTCAGAGCGCTCCCAAGGGGAGGCGGTTGGCTACACGCAGAATTCCGTGCCAAATAAACTTTATTCAAGGAAGGGACCAGTGTGTAGCTAGAGTGTATATTTACTTGGTGGGAAATCACAAGGAGGTAGGCTGCATGTTCGCTGGAAACGGGGAACTTATGGCACAAGCCGTGCTTACCACTTTTGAATGCTCCATTCAAGCTGCCTTGAAGCTACCTAAATTACAATTTTAGGACGGGTCTCTAGTGTCTGTAGGCAGGGCTCTGAGAAGGGAACGAGTGTTCTCTACATCAACAGGGTGCTTTCATAGACTGGGTAGGAGCCTCGCCTGAGACACTCTAGAGCTAAAAGGAAACTTGACGTGAGTCCTCTCCTCAAGGTAAAGCCTAGAATAGCCCTGCCGAAGTGGAAGCTTGGAGCGGAGTGCTTGAGGCATTAGTTTCAGGTCTGTTTTCTTTTAAGGTTAGTAAGCTTTTCAAGGCCCTGAGGACCTCGCCTGGGCACCCTATTCCCTGCAAGAACACCCAGTACCGGCAGGCTCCACTGGGCTACTAAGAAACATCCAGACCCGGAAACTTTTCCCATTCGCTCTTTGTATTTTGTGTGTAGGCCAACACACTACACTCTTCCTTGGAAGAGCTAGATTTCCTCAGCTCTCCAACAGCTCCAGGAAATGTGTTCTCTCACGTCCTACATATCATGCAAATCTGCCTCATTGCCCTAGGCTGACCGGCACTGAGAAACCAAAACTGCTTCACATTCCTTCTACAAAGTCATACCTTAACACCCCATCCTCACAGTAGAAAGTCGGCTTGCGTTTCTGCTGTAACCACAGCACAGTTCTTCCTCTTACACTCCAGGGTTTTAGAAGAAGCTAAGCCCGATAGCCTACCCAGAGCGATCCCTGGGGGAGGCGGTTGGCTACACGCAGAATTACGTGCCAAATAAACTTTATTCAAGGAAGGGACCAGTGTGTAGCTAGAGTGTATATTTACTTGGTAGAAATCACAAGGAGGTAGGCTGCATGTTCGCTGGAAACGGGGAACTTATGGCACAAGCCTTGCTTACCCATTTTGAATGCTCCATTCAAGCTGCCTTGAAGCTGCCTACATAACAATTTTAGGACGGGTCTCTAGTCTCTGTAGGCAAGGCTCTGGGAAGGGAACGAGTGTTCTCTACATCAACAGGGTGCTTTCATAGCCTGGGTGGGAGCCTCTCCTCAGACGCTCTACAGCTAAAAGGAAACTTGACGTGAGTCCTTTCCTCAAGGTAAAGCCTAGAATAGCCCTGCCGAAGTGGAAGCTTGGAGCGGAGTCCTTGAGGCATTAGTTTCAGGTCTGTTTCCTTTTAAGGTTAGTAAGCTTTTCAGGACACCGAGGACCTCGCCTGGGCAACTTATTCCCTGGAAGACCACCGAGTACCGGCAGTCTCCACTGGGCTACTAAGAAACATCCAGGCCCGGAAACCTTTCCCAGTCACTCTGTGTATTTTGTGTGTAGGCCAACACACTGCACTCTTCCTTGGAAGAGCTAGATTTCCTCAGCTCTCCAACAGCCCCAGGAAATGTGTTCTCTCACGTCCTACATATCATGCAAATCTGCCTCATTGCCCTAGGCTGAGCAGCTCTGAGAAACCAAAACTGCTTCGCATTCCTTCTACAAAGTCATACCTTAACACCCCATCCTCACAGTCGAAAGTCGGCTTGCGTTTCTGCTGTAACCACAGCACAGTTCTTCCTCTTACACTCCAGGGTTTTAGAAGAAGCCAAGCCCGATAGCCTACCCAGAGCGATCCCTGGGGGAGGCGGTTGGCTACACGCAGAATTACGTGCCAAATAAACTTTATTTAAGGAAGGGACCAGTGTGTACCTTGAGTGTATATTTACTTGGTAGAAATCACAAGGAGGTAGGCTGCATGTTCGCTGGAAACGGGGAACTTATGGCACAAGCCTTGCTTACCCATTTTGAATGCTCCATTCAAGCTGCCTTGAAGCTGCCTAAATAACAATTTTAGGACGGGTCTCTAGTCTCTGTAGGCAAGGCTCTGGGAAGGGAACGAGTGTTCTCTGCATCAACAGGGTGCTTTCATAGCCTGGGTGGGAGCCTCTCCTCAGACGACCTAGAGATAAAGGAAACTTGACGTGAGTTCTTTACTCCAGGTAAAGCCTTGAATAGCCCTGCCGAAGCTAAGCTTGAAGCAGTTTCCTTGTGGCATTTGTTTTAGGTCTGTTTTCTTTTAAGGTTAGTAAGCTTGTCAAGACACCGAGGACCTCTCGTGGGCACCCTATTCCCTGCAAGAGCACCGAGTACCAGCAGGCTCCACTGGGCTACTAAGAAACATCCAGGCCCGGAAACGTTTCCCAGTCACTGTGTATTTTGTGTGTAGGGCAACACACTGCACTCTTCCTTGGAAGAGCTAGATTTCCTCAGCTCTCCAACAACTCCAGGAAATGTGTTCTCTCAATTCCTATATGTCATGCAAATCTCCCTCATTGCCCTAGGCTGAGCAGCACTGAGAAACCAAAACTGCAACGCATTCCTTCTTTAAAGTCAAACCTTAAGACCCCATCCTTACAGGAGAAAGTCGGCTTGCTTTCCTGCTGTAAGCAAAGCACAGTTCTTCCTCTTACACTCCAGGGTTTTAGAAGAAGCAGAGCCCGATAGCCTACCCAGAGCGCTCCCAAGGGGAGGCGGTTGGCTACACGCAGAATTCCGTGCCAAATAAACTTTATTCAAGGAAGGGACCAGTGTGTAGCTAGAGTGTATATTTACTTGGTAGAAATCACAAGGAGGTAGGCTGCATGTTCGCTGGAAACGGGGAACTTATGGCACAAGCCTTGCTTACCACTTTTGAATGCTCCATTCAAGCTGCCTTGAAGCTACCTAAATTACAATTTTAGGACGGGTCTCTAGTGTCTGTAGGCAGGGCTCTGGGAAGGGAACGAGTGTTCTCTACATCAACAGGGTGCTTTCATAGACTGGGTAGGAGCCTCGCCTGAGACACTCTAGAGCTAAAAGGAAACTTGACGTGAGTCCTCTCCTCAAGGTAAAGCCTAGAATAGCCCTGCCGAAGTGGAAGCTTGGAGCGGAGTTCTTGAGGCATTAGTTTCAGGTCTGTTTTCTTTTAAGGTTAGTAAGCTTTTCAAGGCCCTGAGGACCTCGCCTGGGCACCCTATTCCCTGCAAGAACACCCAGTACCGGCAGGCTCCACTGGGCTACTAAGAAACATCCAGGCCCGGAAACTTTTCCCATTCGCTCTTTGTATTTTGTGTGTAGGCCAACACACTACACTCTTCCTTGGAAGAGCTAGATTTCCTCAGCTCTCCAACAGCTCCAGGAAATGTGTTCTCTCACGTCCTACATATCATGCAAATCTGCCTCATTGCCCTAGGCTGACCGGCACTGAGAAACCAAAACTGCTTCGCATTCCTTCTACAAAGTCACACCTTAACACCCCATCCTCACAGTCGAAAGTTGGCTTGCGTTTCTGCTGTAACCACAGCACAGTTCTTCCTCTTACACTCCAGGGTTTTAGAAGAAGCTAAGCCCGATAGCCTACCCAGAGCGATCCCTGGGGGAGGCGGTTGGCTACACGCAGAATTACGTGCCAAATAAACTTTATTTAAGGAAGGGACCAGTGTGTAGCTAGAGTGTATATTTACTTGGTAGAAATCACAAGGAGGTAGGCTGCATGTTCGCTGGAAACGGGGAACTTATGGCACAAGCCTTGCTTACCCATTTTGAATGCTCCATTCAAGCTGCCTTGAAGCTGCCTAAATAACAATTTTAGGACGGGTCTCTAGTGTCTGTAGGCAGGGCTCTGGGAAGGGAACGAGTGTTCTCTACATCAACAGGGTGCTTTCATAGCCTGGGTGGGAGCCTCTCCTCAGACGCTCTACAGCTAAAAGGAAACTTGACGTGAGTCCTTTCCTCAAGGTAAAGCCTAGAATAGCCCTGCCGAAGTGGAAGCTTGGAGCGGAGTCCTTGAGGCATTAGTTTCAGGTCTGTTTCCTTTTAAGGTTAGTAAGCTTTTCAGGACACCGAGGACCTCGCCTGGGCACCTTATTCCCTGGAAGACCACCGAGTACCGGCAGTCTCCACTGGGCTACTAAGAAACATCCAGGCCCGGACACCTTTCCCAGTCACTCTGTGTATTTTGTGTGTAGGCCAACACACTGCACTCTTCCTTGGAAGAGCTAGATTTCCTCAGCTCTCCAACAGCCCCAGGAAATGTGTTCTCTCACGTCCTACATATCATGCAAATCTGCCTCATTGCCCTAGGCTGAGCAGCTCTGAGAAACCAAAACTGCTTCGCATTCCTTCTACAAAGTCATACCTTAAGACCCGATCCTTACAGGAGAAAGTCAGCTTGCGTTTCTGCTGTAACCAAAGCACAGATCTTCCTCTTACACTGCAGGGTTTTAGAAGAAGCTAAGCCAGATAGCCTACCTAGAGCGCTCCTTGGGGGAGGCTGTTGGCTACACGCAGAACTCCGTGCCAAATAAACTTTATTCAAGGAAGGGACCAGTGTGTAGCTAGAGTGTATATTTACTTGGTAGAAATCACAAGTAGGTAGGCCGCGTGTTCGCTGGAAACGGTGACCTTATGGCACAAGCCTTGCTTTCCCATTTTGAATGCTCCATGCATGCTGCCTTGAAGTTACCTAAATAACAGTTTTAGGACGAGTCTTTAGTCATTGTAGGCAGGGCTCTGGGAAGGGAACGAGTGTTCTCTGCATCAACAGGGTGCTTTCATAGCCTGGGTGGGAGCCTCTCCTCAGACGCCCTAGAGATAAAGGAAACTTGACGTGAGTTCTTTCCTCCAGGTAAAGCCTTGACTAGCCCTGTCGAAGCTGAGCTTGAAGCAGTTTCCTTGTGGCATTTGTTTTAGGTCTGTTTTCTTTTAAGGTTAGTAAGCTTGTCAAGACACCGAGGACCTCTCGTGGGCACCCTATTCCCTGCAAGAGCACCGAGTACCAGCAGGCTCCACTGGGCTACTAAGAAACATCCAGGCCCGGAAACGTTTCCCAGTCACTGTGTATTTTGTGTGTAGGGCAACACACTGCACTCTTCCTTGGAAGAGCTAGATTTCCTCAGCTCTCCAACAACTCCAGGCAATGTGTTCTCTCAATTCCTATATGTCATGCAAATCTCCCTCATTGCCCTAGGCTGAGCAGCACTGAGAAACCAAAACTGCAACGCATTCCTTCTTTAAAGTCAAACCTTAAGACCCCATCCTTACAGGAGAAAGTCGGCTTGCTTTCCTGCTGTAAGCAAAGCACAGTTCTTCCTCTTACACTCCAGGGTTTTAGAAGAAGCAGAGCCCGATAGCCTACCCAGAGCGCTCCCAAGGGGAGGCGGTTGGCTACACGCAGAATTCCGTGCCAAATAAACTTTATTCAAGGAAGGGACCAGTGTGTAGCTAGAGTGTATATTTACTTGGTAGAAATCACAAGGAGGTAGGCTGCATGTTCGCTGGAAACGGGGAACTTATGGCACAAGCCTGGCTTACCACTTTTGAATGCTCCATTCAAGCTGCCTTGAAGCTACCTAAATTACAATTTTAGGACGGGTCTCTAGTGTCTGTAGGCAGGGCTCTGGGAAGGGAACGAGTGTTCTCTACATCAACAGGGTGCTTTCATAGACTGGGTAGGAGCCTCGCCTGCGACACTCTAGAGCTAAAAGGAAACTTGACGCGAGTCCTCTCCTCAAGGTAAAGCCTAGAATAGCCCTGCCGAAGTGGAAGCTTGGAGAGGAGTTCTTGAGGCATTAGTTTCAGCTCTGTTTTCTTTTAAGGTTACTAAGCTTTTCAAGGCCCTGAGGACCTCGCCTGGGCACCCTATTCCCTGCAAGAACACCCAGTACCGGCAGGCTCCACTGGGCTACTAAGAAACATCCAGGCCCGGAAACTTTTCCCATTCACTCTTTGTATTTTGTGTGTAGGCCAACACACTACACTCCTCCTTGGAAGAGCTAGATTTCCTCAGCTCTCCAACAGCTCCAGGAAATGTGTTCTCTCACGTCCTACATATCATGCAAATCTGCCTCATTGCCCTAGGCTGACCGGCACTGAGAAACCAAAACTGCTTCACATTCCTTCTACAAAGTCATACCTTAACACCCCATCCTTACAGTAGAAAGTCGGCTTGCGTTTCTGCTGTAACCACAGCACAGTTCTTCCTCTTACACTCCAGGGTTTTAGAAGAAGCTAAGCCCGATAGCCTACCCAGAGTGATCCCTGGGGGAGGCGGTTGGCTACACGCAGAATTACGTGCCAAATAAACTTTATTCAAGGAAGGGACCGGTGTGTAGCTAGAGTGTATATTTACTTGGTAGAAATCACAAGGAGGTAGGCTGCATGTTCGCTGGAAACGGGGAACTTATGGCACAAGCCTTGCTTACCCATTTTGAATGCTCCATTCAAGCTGCCTTGAAGCTGCCTAAATAACAATTTTAGGACGGGTCTCTAGTCTCTGTAGGCAAGGCTCTGGGAAGGGAACGAGTGTTCTCTACATCAACAGGGTGCTTTCATAGCCTGGGTGGGAGCCTCTCCTCAGACGCTCTACAGCTAAAAGGAAACTTGACGTGAGTCCTTTCCTCAAGGTAAAGCCTAGAATAGCCCTGCCGAAGTGGAAGCTTGGAGCGGAGTCCTTGAGGCATTAGTTTCAGGTCTGTTTCCTTTTAAGGTTAGTAAGCTTTTCAGGACACCGAGGACCTCGCCTGGGCACCTTATTCCCTGGAAGACCACCGAGTACCGGCAGTCTCCACTGGGCTACTAAGAAACATCCAGGCCCGGACACCTTTCCCAGTCACTCTGTGTATTTTGTGTGTAGGCCAACACACTGCACTCTTCCTTGGAAGAGCTAGATTTCCTCAGCTCTCCAACAGCCCCAGGAAATGTGTTCTCTCACGTCCTACATATCATGCAAATCTGCCTCATTGCCCTAGGCTGAGCAGCTCTGAGAAACCAAAACTGCTTCGCATTCCTTCTACAAAGTCATACCTTAAGACCCGATCCTTACAGGAGAAAGTCAGCTTGCGTTTCTGCTGTAACCAAAGCACAGATCTTCCTCTTACACTGCAGGGTTTTAGAAGAAGCTAAGCCAGATAGCCTACCTAGAGCGCTCCTTGGGGGAGGCTGTTGGCTACACGCAGAACTCCGTGCCAAATAAACTTTATTCAAGGAAGGGACCAGTGTGTAGCTAGAGTGTATATTTACTTGGTAGAAATCACAAGTAGGTAGGCCGCGTGTTCGCTGGAAACGGTGACCTTATGGCACAAGCCTTGCTTTCCCATTTTGAATGCTCCATGCATGCTGCCTTGAAGTTACCTAAATAACAGTTTTAGGACGAGTCTTTAGTCATTGTAGGCAGGGCTCTGGGAAGGGAACGAGTGTTCTCTGCATCAACAGGGTGCTTTCATAGCCTGGGTGGGAGCCTCTCCTCAGACGCCCTAGAGATAAAGGAAACTTGACGTGAGTTCTTTCCTCCAGGTAAAGCCTTGACTAGCCCTGTCGAAGCTGAGCTTGAAGCAGTTTCCTTGTGGCATTTGTTTTAGGTCTGTTTTCTTTTAAGGTTAGTAAGCTTGTCAAGACACCGAGGACCTCTCGTGGGCACCCTATTCCCTGCAAGAGCACCGAGTACCAGCAGGCTCCACTGGGCTACTAAGAAACATCCAGGCCCGGAAACGTTTCCCAGTCACTGTGTATTTTGTGTGTAGGGCAACACACTGCACTCTTCCTTGGAAGAGCTAGATTTCCTCAGCTCTCCAACAACTCCAGGCAATGTGTTCTCTCAATTCCTATATGTCATGCAAATCTCCCTCATTGCCCTAGGCTGAGCAGCACTGAGAAACCAAAACTGCAACGCATTCCTTCTTTAAAGTCAAACCTTAAGACCCCATCCTTACAGGAGAAAGTCGGCTTGCTTTCCTGCTGTAACCAAAGCACAGTTCTTCCTCTTACACTCCAGGGTTTTAGAAGAAGCAGAGCCCGATAGCCTACCCAGAGCGCTCCCAAGGGGAGGCGGTTGGCTACACGCAGAATTCCGTGCCAAATAAACTTTATTCAAGGAAGGGACCAGTGTGTAGCTAGAGTGTATATTTACTTGGTAGAAATCACAAGGAGGTAGGCTGCATGTTCGCTGGAAACGGGGAACTTATGGCACAAGCCTGGCTTACCACTTTTGAATGCTCCATTCAAGCTGCCTTGAAGCTACCTAAATTACAATTTTAGGACGGGTCTCTAGTGTCTGTAGGCAGGGCTCTGGGAAGGGAACGAGTGTTCTCTACATCAACAGGGTGCTTTCATAGACTGGGTAGGAGCCTCGCCTGCGACACTCTAGAGCTAAAAGGAAACTTGACGCGAGTCCTCTCCTCAAGGTAAAGCCTAGAATAGCCCTGCCGAAGTGGAAGCTTGGAGAGGAGTTCTTGAGGCATTAGTTTCAGCTCTGTTTTCTTTTAAGGTTACTAAGCTTTTCAAGGCCCTGAGGACCTCGCCTGGGCACCCTATTCCCTGCAAGAACACCCAGTACCGGCAGGCTCCACTGGGCTACTAAGAAACATCCAGGCCCGGAAACTTTTCCCATTCACTCTTTGTATTTTGTGTGTAGGCCAACACACTACACTCCTCCTTGGAAGAGCTAGATTTCCTCAGCTCTCCAACAGCTCCAGGAAATGTGTTCTCTCACGTCCTACATATCATGCAAATCTGCCTCATTGCCCTAGGCTGACCGGCACTGAGAAACCAAAACTGCTTCACATTCCTTCTACAAAGTCATACCTTAACACCCCATCCTTACAGTAGAAAGTCGGCTTGCGTTTCTGCTGTAACCACAGCACAGTTCTTCCTCTTACACTCCAGGGTTTTAGAAGAAGCTAAGCCCGATAGCCTACCCAGAGTGATCCCTGGGGGAGGCGGTTGGCTACACGCAGAATTACGTGCCAAATAAACTTTATTCAAGGAAGGGACCGGTGTGTAGCTAGAGTGTATATTTACTTGGTAGAAATCACAAGGAGGTAGGCTGCATGTTCGCTGGAAACGGGGAACTTATGGCACAAGCCTTGCTTACCCATTTTGAATGCTCCATTCAAGCTGCCTTGAAGCTGCCTAAATAACAATTTTAGGACGGGTCTCTAGTCTCTGTAGGCAAGGCTCTGGGAAGGGAACGAGTGTTCTCTACATCAACAGGGTGCTTTCATAGCCTGGGTGGGAGCCTCTCCTCAGACGCTCTACAGCTAAAAGGAAACTTGACGTGAGTCCTTTCCTCAAGGTAAAGCCTAGAATAGCCCTGCCGAAGTGGAAGCTTGGAGCGGAGTCCTTGAGGCATTAGTTTCAGGTCTGTTTCCTTTTAAGGTTAGTAAGCTTTTCAGGACACCGAGGACCTCGCCTGGGCACCTTATTCCCTGGAAGACCACCGAGTACTGGCAGTCTCCACTGGGCTACTAAGAAACATCCAGGCCCGGACACCTTTCCCAGTCACTCTGTGTATTTTGTGTGTAGGCCAACACACTGCACTCTTCCTTGGAAGAGCTAGATTTCCTCAGCTCTCCAACAGCCCCAGGAAATGTGTTCTCTCACGTCCTACATATCATGCAAATCTGCCTCATTGCCCTAGGCTGAGCAGCTCTGAGAAACCAAAACTGCTTCGCATTCCTTCTACAAAGTCATACCTTAAGACCCGATCCTTACAGGAGAAAGTCAGCTTGCGTTTCTGCTGTAACCAAAGCACAGATCTTCCTCTTACACTGCAGGGTTTTAGAAGAAGCTAAGCCAGATAGCCTACCTAGAGCGCTCCTTGGGGGAGGCTGTTGGCTACACGCAGAACTCCGTGCCAAATAAACTTTATTCAAGGAAGGGACCAGTGTTTTGCTAGAGTGTATATTTACTTGGTAGAAATCACAAGTAGGTAGGCCGCGTGTTCGCTGGAAACGGTGACCTTATGGCACAAGCCTTGCTTTCCCATTTTGAATGCTCCATGCATGCTGCCTTGAAGTTACCTAAATAACAGTTTTAGGACGAGTCTTTAGTCATTGTAGGCAGGGCTCTGGGAAGGGAACGAGTGTTCTCTGCATCAACAGGGTGCTTTCATAGCCTGGGTGGGAGCCTCTCCTCAGACGCCCTAGAGATAAAGGAAACTTGACGTGAGTTCTTTCCTCCAGGTAAAGCCTTGACTAGCCCTGCCGAAGCTGAGCTTGAAGCAGTTTCCTTGTGGCATTTGTTTTAGGTCTGTTTTCTTTTAAGGTTAGTAAGCTTGTCAAGACACCGAGGACCTCTCGTGGGCACCCTATTCCCTGCAAGAGCACCGAGTACCAGCAGGCTCCACTGGGCTACTAAGAAACATCCAGGCCCGGAAACGTTTCCCAGTCACTGTGTATTTTGTGTGTAGGGCAACACACTGCACTCTTCCTTGGAAGAGCTAGATTTCCTCAGCTCTCCAACAACTCCAGGAAATGTGTTCTCTCAATTCCTATATGTCATGCAAATCTCCCTCATTGCCCTTAGGCTGAGCAGCACTGAGAAACCAAAACTGCAACGCATTCCTTCTTTAAAGTCAAACCTTAAGACCCCATCCTTACAGGAGAAAGTCGGCTTGCTTTCCTGCTGTAACCAAAGCACAGTTCTTCCTCTTACACTCCAGGGTTTTAGAAGAAGCAGAGCCCGATAGCCTACCCAGAGCGCTCCCAAGGGGAGGCGGTTGGCTACACGCAGAATTCCGTGCCAAATAAACTTTATTCAAGGAAGGGACCAGTGTGTAGCTAGAGTGTATATTTACTTGGTAGAAATCACAAGGAGGTAGGCTGCATGTTCGCTGGAAACGGGGAACTTATGGCACAAGCCTTGCTTACCACTTTTGAATGCTCCCTTCAAGCTGCCTTGAAGCTACCTAAATTACAATTTTAGGACGGGTCTCTAGTGTCTGTAGGCAGGGCTCTGGGAAGGGAACGAGTGTTCTCTACATCAACAGGGTGCTTTCATAGACTGGGTAGGAGCCTCGCCTGAGACACTCTAGAGCTAAAAGGAAACTTGACGTGAGTCCTCTCCTCAAGGTAAAGCCTAGAATAGCCCTGCCGAAGTGGAAGCTTGGAGCGGAGTTCTTGAGGCATTAGTTTCAGGTCTGTTTTCTTTTAAGGTTAGTAAGCTTTTCAAGGCCCTGAGGACCTCGCCTGGGCACCCTATTCCCTGCAAGAACACCCAGTACCGGCAGGCTCCACTGGGCTACTAAGAAACATCCAGGCCCGGAAACTTTTCCCATTCACTCTTTGTATTTTGTGTGTAGGCCAACACACTACACTCTTCCTTGGAAGAGCTAGATTTCCTCAGCTCTCCAACAGCTCCAGGAAATGTGTTCTCTCACGTCCTACATATCATGCAAATCTGCCTCATTGCCCTAGGCTGACCGGCACTGAGAAACCAAAACTGCTTCACATTCCTTCTACAAAGTCATACCTTAACACCTCATCCTTACAGTAGAAAGTCGGCTTGCGTTTCTGCTGTAACCACAGCACAGTTCTTCCTCTTACACTCCAGGGTTTTAGAAGAAGCTAAGCCCGATAGCCTACCCAGAGCGATCCCTGGGGGAGGCGGTTGGCTACACGCAGAATTACGTGCCAAATAAACTTTATTCAAGGAAGGGACCGGTGTGTAGCTAGAGTGTATATTTACTTGGTAGAAATCACAAGGAGGTAGGCTGCATGTTCGCTGGAAACAGGGAACTTATGGCACAAGCCTTGCTTACCCATTTTGAATGCTCCATTCAAGCTGCCTTGAAGCTGCCTAAATAACAATTTTAGGACGGGTCTCTAGTCTCTGTAGGCAAGGCTCTGGGAAGGGAACGAGTGTTCTCTACATCAACAGGGTGCTTTCATAGCCTGGGTGGGAGCCTCTCCTCAGACGCTCTACAGCTAAAAGGAAACTTGACGTGAGTCCTTTCCTCAAGGTAAAGCCTAGAATAGCCCTGCCGAAGTGGAAGCTTGGAGCGGAGTCCTTGAGGCATTAGTTTCAGGTCTGTTTCCTTTTAAGGTTAGTAAGCTTTTCAGGACACCGAGGACCTCGCCTGGGCACCTTATTCCCTGGAAGACCACCGAGTACCGGCAGTCTCCACTGGGCTACTAAGAAACATCCAGGCCCGGAAACCTTTCCCAGTCACTCTGTGTATTTTGTGTGTAGGCCAACACACTGCACTCTTCCTTGGAAGAGCTAGATTTCCTCAGCTCTCCAACAGCCCCAGGAAATGTGTTCTCTCACGTCCTACATGTCATGCAAATCTGCCTCATTGCCCTAGGCTGAGCAGCTCTGAGAAACCAAAACTGCTTCGCATTCCTTCTACAAAGTCATACCTTAAGACCCGATCCTTACAGGAGAAAGTCAGCTTGAGTTTCTGCTGTAACCAAAGCACAGATCTTCCTCTTACACTGCAGGGTTTTAGAAGAAGCTAAGCCAGATAGCCTACCTAGAGCGCTCCTTGGGGGAGGCTGTTGGCTACACGCAGAACTCCGTGCCAAATAAACTTTATTCAAGGAAGGGACCAGTGTTTAGCTAGAGTGTATATTTACTTGGTAGAAATCACAAGTAGGTAGGCCGCGTGTTCGCTGGAAACGGTGACCTTATGGCACAAGCCTTGCTTTCCCATTTTGAATGCTCCATGCATGCTGCCTTGAAGTTACCTAAATAACAGTTTTAGGACGAGTCTTTAGTCATTGTAGGCAGGGCTCTGGGAAGGGAACGAGTGTTCTCTGCATCAACAGGGTGCTTTCATAGCCTGGGTGGGAGCCTCTCCTCAGACGCCCTAGAGATAAAGGAAACTTGACGTGAGTTCTTTCCTCCAGGTAAAGCCTTGACTAGCCCTGCCAAAGCTGAGCTTGAAGCAGTTTCCTTGTGGCATTTGTTTTAGGTCTGTTTTCTTTTAAGGTTAGTAAGCTTGTCAAGACACCGAGGACCTCTCGTGGGCACCCTATTCCCTGCAAGAGCACCGAGTACCAGCAGGCTCCACTGGGCTACTAAGAAACATCCAGGCCCGGAAACGTTTCCCAGTCACTGTGTATTTTGTGTGTAGGGCAACACACTGCACTCTTCCTTGGAAGAGCTAGATTTCCTCAGCTCTCCAACAACTCCAGGCAATGTGTTCTCTCAATTCCTATATGTCATGCAAATCTCCCTCATTGCCCTAGGCTGAGCAGCACTGAGAAACCAAAACTGCAACGCATTCCTTCTTTAAAGTCAAACCTTAAGACCCCATCCTTACAGGAGAAAGTCGGCTTGCTTTCCTGCTGTAACCAAAGCACAGTTCTTCCTCTTACACTCCAGGGTTTTAGAAGAAGCAGAGCCCGATAGCCTACCCAGAGCGCTCCCAAGGGGAGGCGGTTGGCTACACGCAGAATTCCGTGCCAAATAAACTTTATTCAAGGAAGGGACCAGTGTGTAGCTAGAGTGTATATTTACTTGGTAGAAATCACAAGGAGGTAGGCTGCATGTTCGCTGGAAACGGGGAACTTATGGCACAAGCCTGGCTTACCACTTTTGAATGCTCCATTCAAGCTGCCTTGAAGCTACCTAAATTACAATTTTAGGACGGGTCTCTAGTGTCTGTAGGCAGGGCTCTGGGAAGGGAACGAGTGTTCTCTACATCAACAGGGTGCTTTCATAGACTGGGTAGGAGCCTCGCCTGCGACACTCTAGAGCTAAAAGGAAACTTGACGTGAGTCCTCTCCTCAAGGTAAAGCCTAGAATAGCCCTGCCGAAGTGGAAGCTTGGAGAGGAGTTCTTGAGGCATTAGTTTCAGGTCTGTTTTCTTTTAAGGTTAGTAAGCTTTTCAAGGCCCTGAGGACCTCGCCTGGGCACCCTATTCCCTGCAAGAACACCCAGTACCGGCAGGCTCCACTGGGCTACTAAGAAACATCCAGGCCCGGAAACTTTTCCCATTCACTCTTTGTATTTTGTGTGTAGGCCAACACACTACACTCTTCCTTGGAAGAGCTAGATTTCCTCAGCTCTCCAACAGCTCCAGGAAATGTGTTCTCTCACGTCCTACATATCATGCAAATCTGCCTCATTGCCCTAGGCTGACCGGCACTGAGAAACCAAAACTGCTTCACATTCCTTCTACAAAGTCATACCTTAACACCCCATCCTTACAGTAGAAAGTCGGCTTGCGTTTCTGCTGTAACCACAGCACAGTTCTTCCTCTTACACTCCAGGGTTTTAGAAGAAGCTAAGCCCGATAGCCTACCCAGAGTGATCCCTGGGGGAGGCGGTTGGCTACACGCAGAATTACGTGCCAAATAAACTTTATTCAAGGAAGGGAGCGGTGTGTAGCTAGAGTGTATATTTACTTGGTAGAAATCACAAGGAGGTAGGCTGCATGTTCGCTGGAAACGGGGAACTTATGGCACAAGCCTTGCTTACCCATTTTGAATGCTCCATTCAAGCTGCCTTGAAGCTGCCTAAATAACAATTTTAGGACGGGTCTCTAGTCTCTGTAGGCAAGGCTCTGGGAAGGGAACGAGTGTTCTCTCCATCAACAGGGTGCTTTCATAGCCTGGGTGGGAGCCTCTCCTCAGACGCTCTACAGCTAAAAGGAAACTTGACGTGAGTCCTTTCCTCAAGGTAAAGCCTAGAATAGCCCTGCCGAAGTGGAAGCTTGGAGCGGAGTCCTTGAGGCATTAGTTTCAGGTCTGTTTCCTTTTAAGGTTAGTAAGCTTTTCAGGACACCGAGGACCTCGCCTGGGCACCTTATTCCCTGGAAGACCACCGAGTACCGGCAGTCTCCACTGGGCTACTAAGAAACATCCAGGCCCGGACACCTTTCCCAGTCACTCTGTGTATTTTGTGTGTAGGCCAACACACTGCACTCTTCCTTGGAAGAGCTAGATTTCCTCAGCTCTCCAACAGCCCCAGGAAATGTGTTCTCTCACGTCCTACATATCATGCAAATCTGCCTCATTGCCCTAGGCTGAGCAGCTCTGAGAAACCAAAACTGCTTCGCATTCCTTCTACAAAGTCATACCTTAAGACCCCATCCTTACAGGAGAAAGTCAGCTTGCGTTTCTGCTGTAACCAAAGCACAGATCTTCCTCTTACACTGCAGGGTTTTAGAAGAAGCTAAGCCAGATAGCCTACCTAGAGCGCTCCTTGGGGGAGGCTGTTGGCTACACGCAGAACTCCGTGCCAAATAAACTTTATTCAAGGAAGGGACCAGTGTTTAGCTAGAGTGTATATTTACTTGGTAGAAATCACAAGTAGGTAGGCCGCGTGTTCGCTGGAAACGGTGACCTTATGGCACAAGCCTTGCTTTCCCATTTTGAATGCTCCATGCATGCTGCCTTGAAGTTACCTAAATAACAGTTTTAGGACGAGTCTTTAGTCATTGTAGGCAGGGATCTGGGAAGGGAACGAGTGTTCTCTGCATCAACAGGGTGCTTTCGTAGCCTGGGTGGGAGCCTCTCCTCAGACGCCCTAGAGATAAAGGAAACTTGACGTGAGTTCTTTCCTCCAGGTAAAGCCTTGACTAGCCCTGCCGAAGCTGAGCTTGAAGCAGTTTCCTTGTGGCATTTGTTTTAGGTCTGTTTTCTTTTAAGGTTAGTAAGCTTGTCAAGACACCGAGGACCTCTCGTGGGCACCCTATTCCCTGCAAGAGCACCGAGTACCAGCAGGCTCCACTGGGCTACTAAGAAACATCCAGGCCCGGGAACGTTTCCCAGTCACTGTGTATTTTGTGTGTAGGGCAACACACTGCACTCTTCCTTGGAAGAGCTAGATTTCCTCAGCTCTCCAACAACTCCAGGAAATGTGTTCTCTCAATTCCTATATGTCATGCAAATCTCCCTCATTGCCCTTAGGCTGAGCAGCACTGAGAAACCAAAACTGCAACGCATTCCTTCTTTAAAGTCAAACCTTAAGACCCCATCCTTACAGGAGAAAGTCGGCTTGCTTTCCTGCTGTAACCAAAGCACAGTTCTTCCTCTTACACTCCAGGGTTTTAGAAGAAGCAGAGCCCGATAGCCTACCCAGAGCGCTCCCAAGGGGAGGCGGTTGGCTACACGCAGAATTCCGTGCCAAATAAACTTTATTCAAGGAAGGGACCAGTGTGTAGCTAGAGTGTATATTTACTTGGTAGAAATCACAAGGAGGTAGGCTGCATGTTCGCTGGAAACGGGGAACTTATGGCACAAGCCTTGCTTACCACTTTTGAATGCTCCCTTCAAGCTGCCTTGAAGCTACCTAAATTACAATTTTAGGACGGGTCTCTAGTGTCTGTAGGCAGGGCTCTGGGAAGGGAACGAGTGTTCTCTACATCAACAGGGTGCTTTCATAGACTGGGTAGGAGCCTCGCCTGAGACACTCTAGAGCTAAAAGGAAACTTGACGTGAGTCCTCTCCTCAAGGTAAAGCCTAGAATAGCCCTGCCGAAGTGGAAGCTTGGAGCGGAGTTCTTGAGGCATTAGTTTCAGGTCTGTTTTCTTTTAAGGTTAGTAAGCTTTTCAAGGCCCTGAGGACCTCGCCTGGGCACCCTATTCCCTGCAAGAACACCCAGTACCGGCAGGCTCCACTGGGCTACTAAGAAACATCCAGGCCCGGAAACTTTTCCCATTCACTCTTTGTATTTTGTGTGTAGGCCAACACACTACACTCTTCCTTGGAAGAGCTAGATTTCCTCAGCTCTCCAACAGCTCCAGGAAATGTGTTCTCTCACGTCCTACATATCATGCAAATCTGCCTCATTGCCCTAGGCTGACCGGCACTGAGAAACCAAAACTGCTTCACATTCCTTCTACAAAGTCATACCTTAACACCTCATCCTTACAGTAGAAAGTCGGCTTGCGTTTCTGCTGTAACCACAGCACAGTTCTTCCTCTTACACTCCAGGGTTTTAGAAGAAGCTAAGCCCGATAGCCTACCCAGAGCGATCCCTGGGGGAGGCGGTTGGCTACACGCAGAATTACGTGCCAAATAAACTTTATTCAAGGAAGGGACCGGTGTGTAGCTAGAGTGTATATTTACTTGGTAGAAATCACAAGGAGGTAGGCTGCATGTTCGCTGGAAACGGGGAACTTATGGCACAAGCCTTGCTTACCCATTTTGAATGCTCCATTCAAGCTGCCTTGAAGCTGCCTAAATAACAATTTTAGGACGGGTCTCTAGTCTCTGTAGGCAAGGCTCTGGGAAGGGAACGAGTGTTCTCTCCATCAACAGGGTGCTTTCATAGCCTGGGTGGGAGCCTCTCCTCAGACGCTCTACAGCTAAAAGGAAACTTGACGTGAGTCCTTTCCTCAAGGTAAAGCCTAGAATAGCCCTGCCGAAGTGGAAGCTTGGAGCGGAGTCCTTGAGGCATTAGTTTCAGGTCTGTTTCCTTTTAAGGTTAGTAAGCTTTTCAGGACACCGAGGACCTCGCCTGGGCACCTTATTCCCTGGAAGACCACCGAGTACCGGCAGTCTCCACTGGGCTACTAAGAAACATCCAGGCCCGGACACCTTTCCCAGTCACTCTGTGTATTTTGTGTGTAGGCCAACACACTGCACTCTTCCTTGGAAGAGCTAGATTTCCTCAGCTCTCCAACAGCCCCAGGAAATGTGTTCTCTCACGTCCTACATATCATGCAAATCTGCCTCATTGCCCTAGGCTGAGCAGCTCTGAGAAACCAAAACTGCTTCGCATTCCTTCTACAAAGTCATACCTTAAGACCCGATCCTTACAGGAGAAAGTCAGCTTGCGTTTCTGCTGTAACCAAAGCACAGATCTTCCTCTTACACTGCAGGGTTTTAGAAGAAGCTAAGCCAGATAGCCTACCTAGAGCGCTCCTTGGGGGAGGCTGTTGGCTACACGCAGAACTCCGTGCCAAATAAACTTTATTCAAGGAAGGGACCAGTGTTTAGCTAGAGTGTATATTTACTTGGTAGAAATCACAAGTAGGTAGGCCGCGTGTTCGCTGGAAACGGTGACCTTATGGCACAAGCCTTGCTTTCCCATTTTGAATGCTCCATGCATGCTGCCTTGAAGTTACCTAAATAACAGTTTTAGGACGAGTCTTTAGTCATTGTAGGCAGGGCTCTGGGAAGGGAACGAGTGTTCTCTGCATCAACAGGGTGCTTTCGTAGCCTGGGTGGGAGCCTCTCCTCAGACGCCCTAGAGATAAAGGAAACTTGACGTGAGTTCTTTCCTCCAGGTAAAGCCTTGACTAGCCCTGCCGAAGCTGAGCTTGAAGCAGTTTCCTTGTGGCATTTGTTTTAGGTCTGTTTTCTTTTAAGGTTAGTAAGCTTGTCAAGACACCGAGGACCTCTCGTGGGCACCCTATTCCCTGCAAGAGCACCGAGTACCAGCAGGCTCCACTGGGCTACTAAGAAACATCCAGGCCCGGAAACGTTTCCCAGTCACTGTGTATTTTGTGTGTAGGGCAACACACTGCACTCTTCCTTGGAAGAGCTAGATTTCCTCAGCTCTCCAACAACTCCAGGAAATGTGTTCTCTCAATTCCTATATGTCATGCAAATCTCCCTCATTGCCCTTAGGCTGAGCAGCACTGAGTAACCAAAACTGCAACGCATTCCTTCTTTAAAGTCAAACCTTAAGACCCCATCCTTACAGGAGAAAGTCGGCTTGCTTTCCTGCTGTAACCAAAGCACAGTTCTTCCTCTTACACTCCAGGGTTTTAGAAGAAGCAGAGCCCGATAGCCTACCCAGAGCGCTCCCAAGGGGAGGCGGTTGGCTACACGCAGAATTCCGTGCCAAATAAACTTTATTCAAGGAAGGGACCAGTGTGTAGCTAGAGTGTATATTTACTTGGTAGAAATCACAAGGAGGTAGGCTGCCTGTTCGCTGGAAACGGGGAACTTATGGCACAAGCCTTGCTTACCACTTTTGAATGCTCCCTTCAAGCTGCCTTGAAGCTACCTAAATTACAATTTTAGGACGGGTCTCTAGTGTCTGTAGGCAGGGCTCTGGGAAGGGAACGAGTGTTCTCTACATCAACAGGGTGCTTTCATAGACTGGATAGGAGCCTCGCCTGAGACACTCTAGAGCTAAAAGGAAACTTGACGTGAGTCCTCTCCTCAAGGTAAAGCCTAGAATAGCCCTGCCGAAGTGGAAGCTTGGAGCGGAGTTCTTGAGGCATTAGTTTCAGGTCTGTTTTCTTTTAAGGTTAGTAAGCTTTTCAAGGCCCTGAGGACCTCGCCTGGGCACCCTATTCCCTGCAAGAACACCCAGTACCGGCAGGCTCCACTGGGCTACTAAGAAACATCCAGGCCCGGAAACTTTTCCCATTCACTCTTTGTATTTTGTGTGTAGGCCAACAAACTACACTCTTCCTTGGAAGAGCTAGATTTCCTCAGCTCTCCAACAGCTCCAGGAAATGTGTTCTCTCACGTCCTACATATCATGCAAATCTGCCTCATTGCCCTAGGCTGACCGGCACTGAGAAACCAAAACTGCTTCACATTCCTTCTACAAAGTCATACCTTAACACCTCATCCTTACAGTAGAAAGTCGGCTTGCGTTTCTGCTGTAACCACAGCACAGTTCTTCCTCTTACACTCCAGGGTTTTAGAAGAAGCTAAGCCCGATAGCCTACCCAGAGCGATCCCTGGGGGAGGCGGTTGGCTACACGCAGAATTACGTGCCAAATAAACTTTATTCAAGGAAGGGACCGGTGTGTAGCTAGAGTGTATATTTACTTGGTAGAAATCACAAGGAGGTAGGCTGCATGTTCGCTGGAAACGGGGAACTTATGGCACAAGCCTTGCTTACCCATTTTGAATGCTCCATTCAAGCTGCCTTGAAGCTGCCTAAATAACAATTTTAGGACGGGTCTCTAGTCTCTGTAGGCAAGGCTCTGGGAAGGGAACGAGTGTTCTCTCCATCAACAGGGTGCTTTCATAGCCTGGGTGGGAGCCTCTCCTCAGACGCTCTACAGCTAAAAGGAAACTTGACGTGAGTCCTTTCCTCAAGGTAAAGCCTAGAATAGCCCTGCCGAAGTGGAAGCTTGGAGCGGAGTCCTTGAGGCATTAGTTTCAGGTCTGTTTCCTTTTAAGGTTAGTAAGCTTTTCAGGACACCGAGGACCTCGCCTGGGCACCTTATTCCCTGGAAGACCACCGAGTACCGGCAGTCTCCACTGGGCTACTAAGAAACATCCAGGCCCGGACACCTTTCCCAGTCACTCTGTGTATTTTGTGTGTAGGCCAACACACTGCACTCTTCCTTGGAAGAGCTAGATTTCCTCAGCTCTCCAATAGCCCCAGGAAATGTGTTCTCTCACGTCCTACATATCATGCAAATCTGCCTCATTGCCCTAGGCTGAGCAGCTCTGAGAAACCAAAACTGCTTCGCATTCCTTCTACAAAGTCATACCTTAAGACCCGATCCTTACAGGAGAAAGTCAGCTTGCGTTTCTGCTGTAACCAAAGCACAGATCTTCCTCTTACACTGCAGGGTTTTAGAAGAAGCTAAGCCAGATAGCCTACCTAGAGCGCTCCTTGGGGGAGGCTGTTGGCTACACGCAGAACTCCGTGCCAAATAAACTTTATTCAAGGAAGGGACCAGTGTTTAGCTAGAGTGTATATTTACTTGGTAGAAATCACAAGTAGGTAGGCCGCGTGTTCGCTGGAAACGGTGACCTTATGGCACAAGCCTTGCTTTCCCATTTTGAATGCTCCATGCATGCTGCCTTGAAGTTACCTAAATAACAGTTTTAGGACGAGTCTTTAGTCATTGTAGGCAGGGCTCTGGGAAGGGAACGAGTGTTCTCTGCATCAACAGGGTGCTTTCGTAGCCTGGGTGGGAGCCTCTCCTCAGACGCCCTAGAGATAAAGGAAACTTGACGTGAGTTCTTTCCTCCAGGTAAAGCCTTGACTAGCCCTGCCGAAGCTGAGCTTGAAGCAGTTTCCTTGTGGCATTTGTTTTAGGTCTGTTTTCTTTTAAGGTTAGTAAGCTTGTCAAGACACCGAGGACCTCTCGTGGGCACCCTATTCCCTGCAAGAGCACCGAGTACCAGCAGGCTCCACTGGGCTACTAAGAAACATCCAGGCCCGGAAACGTTTCCCAGTCACTGTGTATTTTGTGTGTAGGGCAACACACTTCACTCTTCCTTGGAAGAGCTAGATTTCCTCAGCTCTCCAACAACTCCAGGAAATGTGTTCTCTCAATTCCTATATGTCATGCAAATCTCCCTCATTGCCCTTAGGCTGAGCAGCACTGAGAAACCAAAACTGCAACGCATTCCTTCTTTAAAGTCAAACCTTAAGACCCCATCCTTACAGGAGAAAGTCGGCTTGCTTTCCTGCTGTAACCAAAGCACAGTTCTTCCTCTTACACTCCAGGGTTTTAGAAGAAGCAGAGCCCGATAGCCTACCCAGAGCGCTCCCAAGGGGAGGCGGTTGGCTACACGCAGAATTCCGTGCCAAATAAACTTTATTCAAGGAAGGGACCAGTGTGTAGCTAGAGTGTATATTTACTTGGTAGAAATCACAAGGAGGTAGGCTGCATGTTCGCTGGAAACGGGGAACTTATGGCACAAGCCTTGCTTACCACTTTTGAATGCTCCCTTCAAGCTGCCTTGAAGCTACCTAAATTACAATTTTAGGACGGGTCTCTAGTGTCTGTAGGCAGGGCTCTGGGAAGGGAACGAGTGTTCTCTACATCAACAGGGTGCTTTCATAGACTGGGTAGGAGCCTCGCCTGAGACACTCTAGAGCTAAAAGGAAAGTTGACGTGAGTCCTCTCCTCAAGGTAAAGCCTAGAATAGCCCTGCCGAAGTGGAAGCTTGGAGGGGAGTTCTTGAGGCATTAGTTTCAGGTCTGTTTTCTTTTAAGGTTAGTAAGCTTTTCAAGGCCCTGAGGACCTCGCCTGGGCACCCTATTCCCTGCAAGAACACCCAGTACCGGCAGGCTCCACTGGGCTACTAAGAAACATCCAGGCCCGGAAACTTTTCCCATTCACTCTTTGTATTTTGTGTGTAGGCCAACACACTACACTCTTCCTTGGAAGAGCTAGATTTCCTCAGCTCTCCAACAGCTCCAGGAAATGTGTTCTCTCACGTCCTACATATCATGCAAATCTGCCTCATTGCCCTAGGCTGACCGGCACTGAGAAACCAAAACTGCTTCACATTCCTTCTACAAAGTCATACCTTAACACCTCATCCTTACAGTAGAAAGTCGGCTTGCGTTTCTGCTGTAACCACAGCACAGTTCTTCCTCTTACACTCCAGGGTTTTAGAAGAAGCTAAGCCCGATAGCCTACCCAGAGCGATCCCTGGGGGAGGCGGTTGGCTACACGCAGAATTACGTGCCAAATAAACTTTATTCAAGGAAGGGACCGGTGTGTAGCTAGAGTGTATATTTACTTGGTAGAAATCACAAGGAGGTAGGCTGCATGTTCGCTGGAAACGGGGAACTTATGGCACAAGCCTTGCTTACCCATTTTGAATGCTCCATTGAAGCTGCCTTGAAGCTACCTAAATAACAATTTTAGGACGGGTCTCTAGTCTCTGTAGGCAAGGCTCTGGGAAGGGAACGAGTGTTCTCTCCATCAACAGGGTGCTTTCATAGCCTGGGTGGGAGCCTCTCCTCAGACGCTCTACAGCTAGAAGGAAACTTGACGTGAGTCCTTTCCTCAAGGTAAAGCCTAGAATAGCCCTGCCGAAGTGGAAGCTTGGAGCGGAGTCCTTGAGGCATTAGTTTCAGGTCTGTTTCCTTTTAAGGTTAGTAAGCTTTTCAGGACACCGAGGACCTCGCCTGGGCACCTTATTCCCTGGAAGACCACCGAGTACCGGCAGTCTCCACTGGGCTACTAAGAAACATCCAGGCCCGGAAACCTTTCCCAGTCACTCTGTGTATTTTGTGTGTAGGCCAACACACTGCACTCTTCATTGGAAGAGCTAGATTTCCTCACCTTTCCAACAGCTCCAGGAAATTTGTTCTCTCACGTCCTAGATATCATGCAAATCTGCCTCATTGCCTTAGGCTGACCGGCACTGAGAAACCAAAACTGCTTCACATTCCTTCTACAAAGTCATACCTTAACACCCCATCCTTACAGTAGAAAGTCGGCTTGCGTTTCTGCTGTAACCACAGCACAGTTCTTCCTCTTACACTCCAGGGTTTTAGAAGAAGCTAAGCCCGATAGCCTACCCAGAGCGATCCCTGGGGGAGGCGGTTGGCTACACGCAGAATTCCGTGCCAAATAAACTTTATTCAAGGAAGGGACCAGTGTGTAGCTAGAGTGTATATTTACTTGGTAGAAATCACAAGGAGGTAGGCTGCATGTTCGCTGGAAACGGGGAACTTATGGCACAAGCCTTGCTTACCCATTTTGAATGCTCCATTCAAGCTGCCTTGAAGCTGCCTAAATAACAATTTTAGGACGGGTCTCTAGTCTCTGTAGGCAAGGCTCTGGGAAGGGAACGAGTGTTCTCTACATCAACAGGGTGCTTTCATAGCCTAGGTGGGAGCCTCTCCTCAGACGCCCTAGAGATAAAGGAAACTTGACGTGAGTTCTTTCCTCCAGGTAAAGCCTTGAATAGCCCTGCCGAAGCTAAGCTTGAAGCAGTTTCCTTGTGGCATTTGTTTTAGGTCTGTTTTCTTTTAAGGTTAGTAAGCTTGTCAAGACACCAAGGACCTCTCGTGGGCACCCTATTCCCTGCAAGAGCACCGAGTACCAGCAGGCTCCACTGGGCTACTAAGAAACATCCAGGCCCGGAAACGTTTCCCAGTCACTGTGTATTTTGTGTGTAGGGCAACACACTGCACTCTTCCTTGGAAGAGCTAGATTTCCTCAGCTCTCCAACAACTCCAGGAAATGTGTTCTCTCAATTCCTATATGTCATGCAAATCTCCCTCATTGCCCTAGGCTGAGCAGCACTGAGAAACCAAAAGTGCAACGCATTCTTTCTTTAAAGTCAAACCTTAAGACCCCATCCTTACAGGAGAAAGTCGGCTTGCTTTCCTGCTGTAACCAAAGCACAGTTCTTCCTCTTACACTCCAGGGTTTTAGAAGAAGCAGAGCCCGATAGCCTACCCAGAGCGCTCCCAAGGGGAGGCGGTTGGCTACACGCAGAATTCCGTGCCAAATAAACTTTATTCAAGGAAGGGACCAGTGTGTAGCTAGAGTGTATATTTACTTGGTAGAAATCACAAGGAGGTAGGCTGCATGTTCGCTGGAAACGGGGAACTTATGGCACAAGCCTTGCTTACCACTTTTGAATGCTCCATTCAAGCTGCCTTGAAGCTACCTAAATTACAATTTTAGGACGGGTCTCTAGTGTCTGTAGGCAGGGCTCTGGGAAGGGAACGAGTGTTCTCTACATCAACAGGGTGCTTTCATAGACTGGGTAGGAGCCTCGCCTGAGACACTCTAGAGCTAAAAGGAAACTTGACGTGAGTCCTCTCCTCAAGGTAAAGCCTAGAATAGCCCTGCCGAAGTGGAAGCTTGGAGCGGAGTTCTTGAGGCATTAGTTTCAGGTCTGTTTTCTTTTAAGGTTAGTAAGCTTTTCAAGGCCCTGAGGACCTCGCCTGGGCACCCTATTCCCTGCAAGAACACCCAGTACCGGCAGGCTCCACTGGGCTACTAAGAAACATCCAGGCCCGGAAACTTTTCCCATTCACTCTTTGTATTTTGTGTGTAGGCCAACACACTACACTCTTCCTTGGAAGATCTAGATTTCCTCAGCTCTCCAACAGCTCCAGGAAATGTGTTCTCTCATGTCCTACATATCATGCAAATCTGCCTCATTGCCCTAGGCTGACCGGCACTGAGAAACCAAAACTGCTTCACATTCCTTCTACAAAGTAATACCTTAACACCCCATCCTTACAGTAGAAAGTCGGCTTGCGTTTCTGCTGTAACCACAGCACAGTTCTTCCTCTTACACTCCAGGGTTTTAGAAGAAGCTAAGCCCGAGAGCCTACCCAGAGCGATCCCTGGGGGAGGCGGTTGGCTACACGCAGAATTACGTGCCAAATAAACTTTATTTAAGGAAGGGACCAGTGTGTAGCTAGAGTGTATATTTACTTGGTAGAAATCACAAGGAGGTAGGCTGCATGTTCGCTGGAAACGGGGAACTTATGGCACAAGCCTTGCTTACCCATTTTGAATGCTCCATTCAAGCTGCCTTGAAGCTGCCTAAATAACAATTTTAGGACGGGTCTCTAGTCTCTGTAGGCAAGGCTCTGGGAAGGGAACGAGTGTTCTCTACATCAACAGGGTGCTTTCATAGCCTTGGTGGGAGCCTCTCCTCAGACGCTCTACAGCTAGAAGGAAACATGACGTGAGTCCTTTCCTCAAGGTAAAGCCTAGAATAGCCCTGCCGAAGTGGAAGCTTGGAGCGGAGTCCTTGAGGCATTAGTTTCAGGTCTGTTTCCTTTTAAGGTTAGTAAGCTTTTCAGGACACCGAGGACCTCGCCTGGGCACCTTATTCCCTGGAAGACCACCGAGTACCGGCAGTCTCCACTGGGCTACTAAGAAACATCCAGGCCCGGAAACCTTTCCCAGTCACTCTGTGTATTTTGTGTGTAGGCCAACACACTGCACTCTTCCTTGGAAGAGCTAGATTTCCTCACCTTTCCAACAGCTCCAGGAAATTTGTTCTCTCACGTCCTAGATATCATGCAAATCTGCCTCATTGCCTTAGGCTGACCGGCACTGAGAAACCAAAACTGCTTCACATTCCTTCTACAAAGTCATACCTTAACACCCCATCCTTACAGTAGAAAGTCGGCTTGCGTTTCTGCTGTAACCAAAGCACAGTTCTTCCTCTTACACTCCAGGGTTTTAGAAGAAGCTAAGCCCGATAGCCTACCCAGAGCGATCCCTGGGGGAGGCGGTTGGCTACACGCAGAATTACGTGCCAAATAAACTTTATTCAAGGAAGGGACCAGTGTGTAGCTAGAGTGTATATTTACTTGGTAGAAATCACAAGGAGGTAGGCTGCATGTTCGCTGGAAACGGGGAACTTATGGCACAAGCCTTGCTTACCCATTTTGAATGCTCCATTCAAGCTGCCTTGAAGCTGCCTAAATAACAATTTTAGGACGGGTCTCTAGTCTCTGTAGGCAAGGCTCTGGGAAGGGAACGAGTGTTCTCTACATCAACAGGGTGCTTTCATAGCCTGGGTGGGAGCCTCTCCTCAGACGCCCTAGAGATAAAGGAAACTTGACGTGAGTTCTTTCCTCCAGGTAAAGCCTTGAATAGCCCTGCCGAAGCTAAGCTTGAAGCAGTTTCCTTGTGGCATTTGTTTTAGGTCTGTTTTCTTTTAAGGTTAGTAAGCTTGTCAAGACACCAAGGACCTCTCGTGGGCACCCTATTCCCTGCAAGAGCACCGAGTACCAGCAGGCTCCACTGGGCTACTAAGAAACATCCAGGCCCGGAAACGTTTCCCAGTCACTGTGTATTTTGTGTGTAGGGCAACACACTGCACTCTTCCTTGGAAGAGCTAGATTTCCTCAGCTCTCCAACAACTCCAGGAAATGTGTTCTCTCAATTCCTATATGTCATGCAAATCTCCCTCATTGCCCTAGGCTGAGCAGCACTGAGAAACCAAAAGTGCAACGCATTCTTTCTTTAAAGTCAAACCTTAAGACCCCATCCTTACAGGAGAAAGTCGGCTTGCTTTCCTGCTGTAACCAAAGCACAGTTCTTCCTCTTACACTCCAGGGTTTTAGAAGAAGCAGAGCCCGATAGCCTACCCAGAGCGCTCCCAAGGGGAGGCGGTTGGCTACACGCAGAATTCCGTGCCAAATAAACTTTATTCAAGGAAGGGACCAGTGTGTAGCTAGAGTGTATATTTACTTGGTAGAAATCACAAGGAGGTAGGCTGCATGTTCGCTGGAAACGGGGAACTTATGGCACAAGCCTTGCTTACCACTTTTGAATGCTCCATTCAAGCTGCCTTGAAGCTACCTAAATTACAATTTTAGGACGGGTCTCTAGTGTCTGTAGGCAGGGCTCTGGGAAGGGAACGAGTGTTCTCTACATCAACAGGGTGCTTTCATAGACTGGGTAGGAGCCTCGCCTGAGACACTCTAGAGCTAAAAGGAAACTTGACGTGAGTCCTCTCCTCAAGGTAAAGCCTAGAATAGCCCTGCCGAAGTGGAAGCTTGGAGCAGAGTTCTTGAGGCATTAGTTTCAGGTCTGTTTTCTTTTAAGGTCAGTAAGTTTTTCAAGGCCCTGAGGACCTCGCCTGGGCACCCTATTCCCTGCAAGAACACCCAGTACGGGCAGGTTCCACTGGGCTACTAAGAAACATCCAGGCCCGGAAACTTTTCCCATTCACTCTTTGTATTTTGTGTGTAGGCCAACACACTACACTCTTCCTTGGAAGAGCTAGATTTCCTCAGCTCTCCAACAGCTCCAGGAAATGTGTTCTCTCACGTCCTATATATCATGCAAATCTGCCTCATTGCCCTAGGCTGACCGGCACTGAGAAACCAAAACTGCTTCACATTCCTTCTACAAAGTCATACCTTAACACCCCATCCTTACAGTAGAAAGTCGGCTTGCGTTTCTGCTGTAACCACAGCACAGTTCTTCCTCTTACACTCCAGGGTTTTAGAAGAAGCTAAGCCCGATAGCCTACCCAGAGCGATCCCTGGGGGAGGCGGTTGGCTACACGCAGAATTACGTGCCAAATAAACTTTATTCAAGGAAGGGACCAGTGTGTAGCTAGAGTGTATATTTACTTGGTAGAAATCACAAGTAGGTAGGCCGCGTGTTCGCTGGAAACGGTGACCTTATGGCACAAGCCTTGCTTTCCCCTTTTGAATGCTCCATTCAAGCTGCCTTGAAGCTGCCTAAATAACAATTTTAGGACGGGTCTCTAGTCTCTGTAGGCAAGGCTCTGGGAAGGGAACGAGTGTTCTCTACATCAACAGGGTGCTTTCATAGCCTGGGTGGGAGCCTCTCCTCAGACGCTCTACAGCTAAAAGGAAACTTGACGTGAGTCCTTTCCTCAAGGTAAAGCCTAGAATAGCCCTGCCGAAGTGGAAGCTTGGAGCGGAGTCCTTGAGGCATTAGTTTCAGGTCTGTTTCCTTTTAAGGTTAGTAAGCTTTTCAGGACACCGAGGACCTCGCCTGGGCACCTTATTCCCTGGAAGACCACCGAGTACCGGCAGTCTCCACTGGGCTACTAAGAAACATCCAGGCCCGGAAACCTTTCCCAGTCACTCTGTGTATTTTGTGTGTAGGCCAACACACTGCACTCTTCCTTGGAAGAGCTAGATTTCCTCAGCTCTCCAACAGCTCCAGGAAATTTGTTCTCTCACGTCCTACATATCATGCAAATCTGCCTCATTGCCCTAGGCTGAGCAGCTCTGAGAAACCAAAACGGCTTCGCATTCCTTCTACAAAGTCATACCTTAAGACCCCATCCTTACAGGAGAAAGTCAGCTTGCGTTTCTGCCGTAACCAAAGCACAGATCTTCCTCTTACACTGCAGGGTTTTAGAAGAAGCTAAGCCAGATAGCCTACCTAGAGCGCTCCTTGGGGGAGGCTGTTGGCTACACGCAGAACTCCGTGCCAAATAAACTTTATTCAAGGAAGGGACCAGTGTGTAGCTAGAGTGTATATTTACTTGGTAGAAATCACAAGTAGGTAGGCCGCGTGTTCGCTGGAAACGGTGACCTTATGGCACAAGCCTTGCTTTCCCATTTTGATTGCTCCATGCATGCTGCCTTGAAGTTACCTAAATAACAGTTTTAGGACGAGTCTTTAGTCATTGTAGGCAGGGCTCTGGGAAGGGAACGAGTGTTCTCTGCATCAACAGGGTGCTTTCATAGCCTGGGTGGGAGCCTCTCCTCAGACGCCCTAGAGATAAAGGAAACTTGACGTGAGTTCTTTCCTCCAGGTAAAGCCTTGAATAGCCCTGCCGAAGCTAAGCTTGAAGCAGTTTCCTTGTGGCATTTGTTTTAGGTCTGTTTTCTTTTAAGGTTAGTAAGCTTGTCAAGACACCGAGGACCTCTCGTGGGCACCCTATTCCCTGCAAGAGCACCGAGTACCAGCAGGCTCCACTGGGCTACTAAGAAACATCCAGGCCCGGAAACGTTTCCCAGTCACTGTGTATTTTGTGTGTAGGGCAACACACTGCACTCTTCCTTGGAAGAGCTAGATTTCCTCAGCTCTCCAACAACTCCAGGAAATGTGTTCTCTCAATTCCTATATGTCATGCAAATCTCCCTCATTGCCCTAGGCTGAGCAGCACTGAGAAACCAAAAGTGCAACGCATTCTTTCTTTAAAGTCAAACCTTAAGACCCCATCCTTACAGGAGAAAGTCGGCTTGCTTTCCTGCTGTAACCAAAGCACAGTTCTTCCTCTTACACTCCAGGGTTTTAGAAGAAGCAGAGCCCCATAGCCTACCCAGAGCGCTCCCAAGGGGAGACGGTTGGCTACACGCAGAATTCCGTGCCAAATAAACTTTATTCAAGGAAGGGACCAGTGTGTAGCTAGAGTGTATATTTACTTGGTAGAAATCACAAGGAGGTAGGCTGCATGTTCGCTGGAAACGGGGAACTTATGGCACAAGCCTTGCTTACCACTTTTGAATGCTCCATTCAAGCTGCCTTGAAGCTACCTAAATTACAATTTTAGGACGGGTCTCTAGTGTCTGTAGGCAGGGCTCTGGGAAGGGAACGAGTGTTCTCTACATCAACAGGGTGCTTTCATAGACTGGGTAGGAGCCTCGCCTGAGACACTCTAGAGCTAAAAGGAAACTTGACGTGAGTCCTCTCCTCAAGGTAAAGCCTAGAATAGCCCTGCCGAAGTGGAAGCTTGGAGCGGAGTTCTTGAGGCATTAGTTTCAGGTCTGTTTTCTTTTAAGGTTAGTAAGCTTTTCAAGGCCCTGAGGACCTCGCCTGGGCACCCTATTCCCTGCAAGAACACCCAGTACCGGCAGGCTCCACTGGGCTACTAAGAAACATCCAGGCCCGGAAACTTTTCCCATTCACTCTTTGTATTTTGTGTGTAGGCCAACACACTACACTCTTCCTTGGAAGAGCTAGATTTCCTCAGCTCTCCAACAGCTCCAGGAAATGTGTTCTCTCACGTCCTACATATCATGCAAATCTGCCTCATTGCCCTAGGCTGACCGGCACTGAGAAACCAAAACTGCTTCACATTCCTTCTACAAAGTCATACCTTAACACCCCATCCTTACAGTAGAAAGTCGGCTTGCGTTTCTGCTGTAACCACAGCACAGTTCTTCCTCTTACACTCCAGGGTTTTAGAAGAAGCTAAGCCCGATAGCCTACCCAGAGCGATCCCTGGGGGAGGCGGTTGGCTACACGCAGAATTACGTGCCAAATAAACTTTATTCAAGGAAGGGACCAGTGTGTAGCTAGAGTGTATATTTACTTGGTAGAAATCACAAGGAGGTAGGCTGCATGTTCGCTGGAAACGGGGAACTTATGGCACAAGCCTTGCTTACCCATTTTGAATGCTCCATTCAAGCTGCCTTGAAGCTGCCTAAATAACAATTTTAGGACGGGTCTCTAGTCTCTGTAGGCAAGGCTCTGGGAAGGGAACGAGTGTTCTCTACATCAACAGGGTGCTTTCATAGCCTGGGTGGGAGCCTCTCCTCAGACGCTCTACAGCTAAAAGGAAACTTGACGTGAGTCCTTTCCTCAAGGTAAAGCCTAGAATAGCCCTGCCGAAGTGGAAGCTTGGAGCGGAGTCCTTGAGGCATTAGTTTCAGGTCTGTTTCCTTTTAAGGTTAGTAAGCTTTTCAGGACACCGAGGACCTCGCCTGGGCACCTTATTCCCTGGAAGACCACCGAGTACCGGCAGTCTCCACTGGGCTACTAAGAAACATCCAGGCCCGGAAACCTTTCCCAGTCACTCTGTGTATTTTGTGTGTAGGCCAACACACTGCACTCTTCCTTGGAAGAGCTAGATTTCCTCAGCTCTCCAACAGCTCCAGGAAATTTGTTCTCTCACGTCCTACATATCATGCAAATCTGCCTCATTGCCCTAGGCTGAGCAGCTCTGAGAAACCAAAACGGCTTCGCATTCCTTCTACAAAGTCATACCTTAAGACCCCATCCTTACAGGAGAAAGTCAGCTTGCGTTTCTGCTGTAACCAAAGCACAGATCTTCCTCTTACACTGCAGGGTTTTAGAAGAAGCTAAGCCAGATAGCCTACCTAGAGCGCTCCTTGGGGGAGGCTGTTGGCTACACGCAGAACTCCGTGCCAAATAAACTTTATTCAAGGAAGGGACCAGTGTGTAGCTAGAGTGTATATTTACTTGGTAGAAATCACAAGTAGGTAGGCCGCGTGTTCGCTGGAAACGGTGACCTTATGGCACAAGCCTTGCTTTCCCATTTTGAATGCTCCATGCATGCTGCCTTGAAGTTACCTAAATAACAGTTTTAGGACGAGTCTTTAGTCATTGTAGGCAGGGCTCTGGGAAGGGAACGAGTGTTCTCTGCATCAACAGGGTGCTTTCATAGCCTGGGTGGGAGCCTCTCCTCAGACGCCCTAGAGATAAAGGAAACTTGACGTGAGTTCTTTCCTCCAGGTAAAGCCTTGAATAGCCCTGCCGAAGCTAAGCTTGAAGCAGTTTCCTTGTGGCATTTGTTTTAGGTCTGTTTTCTTTTAAGGTTAGTAAGCTTGTCAAGACACCGAGGACCTCTCGTGGGCACCCTATTCCCTGCAAGAGCAGCGAGTACCAGCAGGCTCCACTGGGCTACTAAGAAACATCCAGGCCCGGAAACGTTTCCCAGTCACTGTGTATTTTGTGTGTAGGGCAACACACTGCACTCTTCCTTGGAAGAGCTAGATTTCCTCAGCTCTCCAACAACTCCAGGAAATGTGTTCTCTCAATTCCTATATGTCATGCAAATCTCCCTCATTGCCCTAGGCTGAGCAGCACTGAGAAACCAAAAGTGCAACGCATTCTTTCTTTAAAGTCAAACCTTAAGACCCCATCCTTACAGGAGAAAGTCGGCTTGCTTTCCTGCTGTAACCAAAGCACAGTTCTTCCTCTTACACTCCAGGGTTTTAGAAGAAGCAGAGCCCGATAGCCTACCCAGAGCGCTCCCAAGGGGAGGCGGTTGGCTACACGCAGAATTCCGTGCCAAATAAACTTTATTCAAGGAAGGGACCAGTGTGTAGCTAGAGTGTATATTTACTTGGTAGAAATCACAAGGAGGTAGGCTGCATGTTCGCTGGAAACGGGGAACTTATGGCACAAGCCTTGCTTACCACTTTTGAATGCTCCATTCAAGCTGCCTTGAAGCTACCTAAATAACAATTTTAGGACGGGTCTCTAGTCTCTGTAGGCAAGGCTCTGGGAAGGGAACGAGTGTTCTCTACATCAACAGGATGCTTTCATAGCCTGGGTGGGAGCCTCTCCTCAGACGCTCTACAGCTAAAAGGAAACTTGACGTGAGTCCTTTCCTCAAGGTAAAGCCTAGAATAGCCCTGCCGAAGTGGAAGCTTGGAGCGGAGTTCTTGAGGCATTAGTTTCAGGTCTGTTTTCTTTTAAGGTTAGTAAGCTTTTCAAGGCCCTGAGGACCTCGCCTGGGCACCCTATTCCCTGCAAGAACACCCAGTACCGGCAGGCTCCACTGGGCTACTAAGAAACATCCAGGCCCGGAAACTTTTCCCATTCACTCTTTGTATTTTGTGTGTAGGCCAACACACTACACTCTTCCTTGGAAGAGCTAGATTTCCTCAGCTCTCCAACAGCTCCAGGAAATGTGTTCTCTAACGTCCTACATATCATGCAAATCTGCCTCATTGCCCTAGGCTGACCGGCACTGAGAAACCAAAACTGCTTCACATTCCTTCTACAAAGTCATACCTTAACACCCCATCCTTACAGTAGAAAGTCGGCTTGCGTTTCTGCTGTAACCACAGCACAGTTCTTCCTCTTACACTCCAGGGTTTTAGAAGAAGCTAAGCCCGATAGCCTACCCAGAGCGATCCCTGGGGGAGGCGGTTGGCTACACGCAGAATTACGTGCCAAATAAACTTTATTCAAGGAAGGGACCAGTGTGTAGCTAGAGTGTATATTTACTTGGTAGAAATCACAAGGAGGTAGGCTGCATGTTCGCTGGAAACGGGGAACTTATGGCACAAGCCTTGCTTACCCATTTTGAATGCTCCATTCAAGCTGCCTTGAAGCTGCCTAAATAACAATTTTAGGACGGGTCTCTAGTCTCTGTAGGCAAGGCTCTGGGAAGGGAACGAGTGTTCTCTACATCAACAGGGTGCTTTCATAGCCTGGGTGGGAGCCTCTCCTCAGACGCTCTACAGCTAAAAGGAAACTTGACGTGAGTCCTTTCCTCAAGGTAAAGCCTAGAATAGCCCTGCCGAAGTGGAAGCTTGGAGCGGAGTCCTTGAGGCATTAGTTTCAGGTCTGTTTCCTTTTAAGGTTAGTAAGCTTTTCAGGACACCGAGGACCTCGCCTGGGCACCTTATTCCCTGGAAGACCACCGAGTACCGGCAGTCTCCACTGGGCTACTAAGAAACATCCAGGCCCGGAAACCTTTCCCAGTCACTCTGTGTATTTTGTGTGTAGGCCAACACACTGCACTCTTCCTTGGAAGAGCTAGATTTCCTCAGCTCTCCAACAGCTCCAGGAAATTTTTTCTCTCACGTCCTACATATCATGCAAATCTGCCTCATTGCCCTAGGCTGAGCAGCTCTGAGAAACCAAAAGTGCAACGCATTCTTTCTTTAAAGTCAAACCTTAAGACCCCATCCTTACAGGAGAAAGTCGGCTTGCTTTCCTGCTGTAACCAAAGCACAGTTCTTCCTCTTACACTCCAGGGTTTTAGAAGAAGCAGAGCCCGATAGCCTACCCAGAGCGCTCCCAAGGGGAGGCGGTTGGCTACACGCAGAATTCCGTGCCAAATAAACTTTATTCAAGGAAGGGACCAGTGTGTAGCTAGAGTGTATATTTACTTGGTAGAAATCACAAGGAGGTAGGCTGCATGTTCGCTGGAAACGGGGAACTTATGGCACAAGCCTTGCTTACCACTTTTGAATGCTCCATTCAAGCTGCCTTGAAGCTACCTAAATTACAATTTTAGGACGGGTCTCTAGTGTCTGTAGGCAGGGCTCTGGGAAGGGAACGAGTGTTCTCTACATCAACAGGGTGCTTTCATAGACTGGGTAGGAGCCTCGCCTGAGACACTCTAGAGCTAAAAGGAAACTTGACGTGAGTCCTCTCCTCAAGGTAAAGCCTAGAATAGCCCTGCCGAAGTGGAAGCTTGGAGCGGAGTTCTTGAGGCATTAGTTTCAGGTCTGTTTTCTTTTAAGGTTAGTAAGCTTTTCAAGGCCCTGAGGACCTCGCCTGGGCACCCTATTCCCTGCAAGAACAGCCAGTACCGGCAGGCTCCACTGAGCTACTAAGAAACATCCAGGCCCGGAAACTTTTCCCATTCACTCTTTGTATTTTGTGTGTAGGCCAACACACTACACTCTTCCTTGGAAGAGCTAGATTTCCTCAGCTCTCCAACAGCTCCAGGAAATGTGTTCTCTCACGTCCTACATATCATGCAAATCTGCCTCATTGCCCTAGGCTGACCGGCACTGAGAAACCAAAACTGCTTCACATTCTTTCTACAAAGTCATACCTTAACACCCCATCCTTACAGTAGAAAGTCGGCTTGCGTTTCTGCTGTAACCACAGCACAGTTCTTCCTCTTACACTCCAGGGTTTTAGAAGAAGCTAAGCCCGATAGCCTACCCAGAGCGATCCCTGGGGGAGGCGGTTGGCTACACGCAGAATTACGTGCCAAATAAACTTTATTCAAGGAAGGGACCAGTGTGTAGCTAGAGTGTATATTTACTTGGTAGAAATCACAAGGAGGTAGGCTGCATGTTCGCTGGAAACGGGGAACTTATGGCACAAGCCTTGCTTACCCATTTTGAATGCTCCATTCAAGCTGCCTTGAAGCTGCCTAAATAACAATTTTAGGACGGGTCTCTAGTCTCTGTAGGCAAGGCTCTGGGAAGGGAACGAGTGTTCTCTACATCAACAGGGTGCTTTCATAGCCTGGGTGGGAGCCTCTCCTCAGACGCTCTACAGCTAAAAGGAAACTTGACGTGAGTCCTTTCCTCAAGGTAAAGCCTACAATAGCCCTGCCGAAGTGGAAGCTTGGAGCGGAGTCCTTGAGGCATTAGTTTCAGGTCTGTTTCCTTTTAAGGTTAGTAAGCTTTTCAGGACACCGAGGACCTCGCCTGGGCACCTTATTCCCTGGAAGACCACCGAGTACCGGCAGTCTCCACTGGGCTACTAAGAAACATCCAGGCCCCGAAACCTTTCCCAGTCACTCTGTGTATTTTGTGTGTAGGCCAACACACTGCACTCTTCCTTGGAAGAGCTAGATTTCCTCAGCTCTCCAACAGCTCCAGGAAATTTGTTCTCTCACGTCCTACATATCATGCAAATCTGCCTCATTGCCCTAGGCTGAGCAGCTCTGAGAAACCAAAACGGCTTCGCATTCCTTCTACAAAGTCATACCTTAAGACCCCATCCTTACAGGAGAAAGTCAGCTTGCGTTTCTGCTGTAACCAAAGCACAGATCTTCCTCTTACACTGCAGGGTTTTAGAAGAAGCTAAGCCAGATAGCCTACCTAGAGCGCTCCTTGGGGGAGGCTGTTGGCTACACGCAGAACTCCGTGCCAAATAAACTTTATTCAAGGAAGGGACCAGTGTGTAGCTAGAGTGTATATTTACTTGGTAGAAATCACAAGTAGGTAGGCCGCGTGTTCGCTGGAAACGGTGACCTTATGGCACAAGCCTTGCTTTCCCATTTTGAATGCTCCATGCATGCTGCCTTGAAGTTACCTAAATAACAGTTTTAGGACGGGTCTTCAGTCATTGTAGGCAGGGCTCTGGGAAGGGAACGAGTGTTCTCTGCATCAACAGGGTGCTTTCATAGCCTGGGTGGGAGCCTCTCCTCAGACGCCCTAGAGATAAAGGAAACTTGACGTGAGTTCTTTCCTCCAGGTAAAGCCTTGAATAGCCCTGCCGAAGCTAAGCTTGAAGCAGTTTCCTTGTGGCATTTGTTTTAGGTCTGTTTTCTTTTAAGGTTAGTAAGCTTGTCAAGACACCGAGGACCTCTCGTGGGCACCCTATTCCCTGCAAGAGCACCGAGTACCAGCAGGCTCCACTGGGCTACTAAGAAACATCCAGGCCCGGAAACGTTTCCCAGTCACTGTGTATTTTGTGTGTAGGGCAACACACTGCACTCTTCCTTGGAAGAGCTAGATTTCCTCAGCTCTCCAACAGCTCCAGGAAATGTATTCTCTCACGTCCTACATATCATGCAAATCTGCCTCATTGCCTTAGGCTGACCGGCACTGAGAAACCAAAACTGCTTCACATTCCTTCTACAAAGTCATACCTTAACACCCCATCCTTACAGTAGAAAGTCGGCTTGCGTTTCTGCTGTAACCACAGCACAGTTCTTCCTCTTACACTCCAGGGTTTTAGAAGAAGCTAAGCCCGATAGCCTACCCAGAGCGATCCCTGGGGGAGGCGGTTGGCTACACGCAGAATTACGTGCCAAATAAACTTTATTCAAGGAAGGGACCAGTGTGTAGCTAGAGTGTATATTTACTTGGTAGAAATCACAAGGAGGTAGGCTGCATGTTCGCTGGAAACGGGGAACTTATGGCACAAGCCTTGCTTACCCATTTTGAATGCTCCATTCAAGCTGCCTTGAAGCTGCCTAAATAACAATTTTAGAACGGGTCTCTAGTCTCTGTAGGCAAGGCTCTGGGAAGGGAACGAGTGTTCTCTACATCAACAGGGTGCTTTCATAGCCTGGGTGGGAGCCTCTCCTCTGACGCCCTAGAGATAAAGGAAACTTGACGTGAGTTCTTTCCTCCAGGTAAAGCCTTGAATAGCCCTGCCGAAGCTAAGCTTGAAGCAGTTTCCTTGTGGCATTTGTTTTAGGTCTGTTTTCTTTTAAGAGTAGTAAGCTTGTCAAGACACCGAGGACCTCTCGTGGGCACCCTATTCCCTGCAAGAGCACCGAGTACCAGCAGGCTCCACTGGGCTACTAAGAAACATCCAGGCCCGGAAACGTTTCCCAGTCACTGTGTATTTTGTGTGTAGGGCAACACACTGCACTCTTCCTTGGAAGAGCTAGATTTCCTCAGCTCTCCAACAACTCCAGGAAATGTGTTCTCTCAATTCCTATATGTCATGCAAATCTCCCTCATTGCCCTAGGCAGAGCAGCACTGAGAAACCAAAAGTGCAACGCATTCTTTCTTTAAAGTCAAACCTTAAGACCCCATCCTTACAGGAGAAAGTCGTCTTGCTTTCCTGCTGTAACCAAAGCACAGTTCTTCCTCTTACACTCCAGGGTTTTAGAAGAAGCAGAGCCCGATAGCCTACTCAGAGCGCTCCCAAGGGGAGGCGGTTGGCTACACGCAGAATTCCGTGCCAAATAAACTTTATTCAAGGAAGGGACCAGTGTGTAGCTAGAGTGTATATTTACTTGGTAGAAATCACAAGGAGGTAGGCTGCATGTTCGCTGGAAACGGGGAACTTATGGCACAAGCCTTGCTTACCACTTTTGAATGCTCCATTCAAGCTGCCTTGAAGCTACCTAAATAACAATTTTAGGACGGGTCTCTAGTCTCTGTAGGCAAGGCTCTGGGAAGGGAACGAGTGTTCTCTACATCAACAGGATGCTTTCATAGCCTGGGTGGGAGCCTCTCCTCAGACGCTCTACAGCTAAAAGGAAACTTGACGTGAGTCCTTTCCTCAAGGTAAAGCCTAGAATAGCCCTGCCGAAGTGGAAGCTTGGAGCGGAGTTCTTGAGGCATTAGTTTCAGGTCTGTTTTCTTTTAAGGTTAGTAAGCTTTTCAAGGCCCTGAGGACCTCGCCTGGGCACCCTATTCCCTGCAAGAACACCCAGTACCGGCAGGTTCCACTGGGCTACTAAGAAACATCCAGGCCCGGAAACTTTTCCCATTCACTCTTTGTATTTTGTGTGTAGGCCAACACACTACACTCTTCCTTGGAAGAGCTAGATTTCCTCAGCTCTCCAACAGCTCCAGGAAATGTGTTCTCTCACGTCCTACATATCATGCAAATCTGCCTCATTGCCCTAGGCTGACCGGCACTGAGAAACCAAAACTGCTTCACATTCCTTCTACAAAGTCATACCTTAACACCCCATCCTTACAGTAGAAAGTCGGCTTGCGTTTCTGCTGTAACCACAGCACAGTTCTTCCTCTTACACTCCAGGGTTTTAGAAGAAGCTAAGCCCGATAGCCTACCCAGAGCGATCCCTGGGGGAGGCGGTTGGCTACACGCAGAATTACGTGCCAAATAAACTTTATTCAAGGAAGGGACCAGTGTGTAGCTAGAGTGTATATTTACTTGGTAGAAATCACAAGGAGGTAGGCTGCATGTTCGCTGGAAACGGGGAACGTATGGCACAAGCCTTGCTTACCCATTTTGAATGCTCCATTCAAGCTGCCTTGAAGCTGCCTAAATAACAATTTTAGGACGGGTCTCTAGTCTCTGTAGGCAAGGCTCTGGGAAGGGAACGAGTGTTCTCTCCATCAACAGGGTGCTTTCATAGCCTGGGTGGGAGCCTCTCCTCAGACGCTCTACAGCTAAAAGGAAACTTGACGTGAGTCCTTTCCTCAAGGTAAAGCCTAGAATAGCCCTGCCGAAGTGGAAGCTTGGAGCGGAGTCCTTGAGGCATTAGTTTCAGGTCTGTTTCCTTTTAAGGTTAGTAAGCTTTTCAGGACACCGAGGACCTCGCCTGGGCACCTTATTCCCTGGAAGACCACCGAGTACCGGCAGTCTCCACTGGGCTACTAAGAAACATCCAGGCCCGGAAACCTTTCCCAGTCACTCTGTGTATTTTGTGTGTAGGCCAACACACTGCACTCTTCCTTGGAAGAGCTAGATTTCCTCAGCTCTCCAACAGCCCCAGGAAATGTGTTCTCTCACGTCCTACATGTCATGCAAATCTGCCTCATTGCCCTAGGCTGAGCAGCTCTGAGAAACCAAAACTGCTTCGCATTCCTTCTACAAAGTCATACCTTAAGACCCGATCCTTACAGGAGAAAGTCAGCTTGAGTTTCTGCTGTAACCAAAGCACAGATCTTCCTCTTACACTGCAGGGTTTTAGAAGAAGCTAAGCCAGATAGCCTACCTAGAGCGCTCCTTGGGGGAGGCTGTTGGCTACACGCAGAACTCCGTGCCAAATAAACTTTATTCAAGGAAGGGACCAGTGTTTAGCTAGAGTGTATATTTACTTGGTAGAAATCACAAGTAGGTAGGCCGCGTGTTCGCTGGAAACGGTGACCTTATGGCACAAGCCTTGCTTTCCCATTTTGAATGCTCCATGCATGCTGCCTTGAAGTTACCTAAATAACAGTTTTAGGACGAGTCTTTAGTCATTGCAGGCAGGGCTCTGGGAAGGGAACGAGTGTTCTCTGCATCAACAGGGTGCTTTCATAGCCTGGGTGGGAGCCTCTCCTCAGACGCCCTAGAGATAAAGGAAACTTGACGTGAGTTCTTTCCTCCAGGTAAAGCCTTGACTAGCCCTGCCAAAGCTGAGCTTGAAGCAGTTTCCTTGTGGCATTTGTTTTAGGTCTGTTTTCTTTTAAGGTTAGTAAGCTTGTCAAGACACCGAGGACCTCTCGTGGGCACCCTATTCCCTGCAAGAGCACCGAGTACCAGCAGGCTCCACTGGGCTACTAAGAAACATCCAGGCCCGGAAACGTTTCCCAGTCACTGTGTATTTTGTGTGTAGGGCAACACACTGCACTCTTCCTTGGAAGAGCTAGATTTCCTCAGCTCTCCAACAACTCCAGGCAATGTGTTCTCTCAATTCCTATATGTCATGCAAATCTCCCTCATTGCCCTAGGCTGAGCAGCACTGAGAAACCAAAACTGCAACGCATTCCTTCTTTAAAGTCAAACCTTAAGACCCCATCCTTACAGGAGAAAGTCGGCTTGCTTTCCTGCTGTAACCAAAGCACAGTTCTTCCTCTTACACTCCAGGGTTTTAGAAGAAGCAGAGCCCGATAGCCTACCCAGAGCGCTCCCAAGGGGAGGCGGTTGGCTACACGCAGAATTCCGTGCCAAATAAACTTTATTCAAGGAAGGGACCAGTGTGTAGCTAGAGTGTATATTTACTTGGTAGAAATCACAAGGAGGTAGGCTGCATGTTCGCTGGAAACGGGGAACTTATGGCACAAGCCTGGCTTACCACTTTTGAATGCTCCATTCAAGCTGCCTTGAAGCTACCTAAATTACAATTTTAGGACGGGTCTCTAGTGTCTGTAGGCAGGGCTCTGGGAAGGGAACGAGTGTTCTCTACATCAACAGGGTGCTTTCATAGACTGGGTAGGAGCCTCGCCTGCGACACTCTAGAGCTAAAAGGAAACTTGACGTGAGTCCTCTCCTCAAGGTAAAGCCTAGAATAGCCCTGCCGAAGTGGAAGCTTGGAGAGGAGTTCTTGAGGCATTAGTTTCAGGTCTGTTTTCTTTTAAGGTTAGTAAGCTTTTCAAGGCCCTGAGGACCTCGCCTGGACACCCTATTCCCTGCAAGAACACCCAGTACCGGCAGGCTCCACTGGGCTACTAAGAAACATCCAGGCCCGGAAACTTTTCCCATTCACTCTTTGTATTTTGTGTGTAGGCCAACACACTACACTCTTCCTTGGAAGAGCTAGATTTCCTCAGCTCTCCAACAGCTCCAGGAAATGTGTTCTCTCACGTCCTACATATCATGCAAATCTGCCTCATTGCCCTAGGCTGACCGGCACTGAGAAACCAAAACTGCTTCACATTCCTTCTACAAAGTCATACCTTAACACCCCATCCTTACAGTAGAAAGTCGGCTTGCGTTTCTGCTGTAACCACAGCACAGTTCTTCCTCTTACACTCCAGGGTTTTAGAAGAAGCTAAGCCCGATAGCCTACCCAGAGTGATCCCTGGGGGAGGCGGTTGGCTACACGCAGAATTACGTGCCAAATAAACTTTATTCAAGGAAGGGAGCGGTGTGTAGCTAGAGTGTATATTTACTTGGTAGAAATCACAAGGAGGTAGGCTGCATGTTCGCTGGAAACGGGGAACTTATGGCACAAGCCTTGCTTACCCATTTTGAATGCTCCATTCAAGCTGCCTTGAAGCTGCCTAAATAACAATTTTAGGACGGGTCTCTAGTCTCTGTAGGCAAGGCTCTGGGAAGGGAACGAGTGTTCTCTCCATCAACAGGGTGCTTTCATAGCCTGGGTGGGAGCCTCTCCTCAGACGCTCTACAGCTAAAAGGAAACTTGACGTGAGTCCTTTCCTCAAGGTAAAGCCTAGAATAGCCCTGCCGAAGTGGAAGCTTGGAGCGGAGTCCTTGAGGCATTAGTTTCAGGTCTGTTTCCTTTTAAGGTTAGTAAGCTTTTCAGGACACCGAGGACCTCGCCTGGGCACCTTATTCCCTGGAAGACCACCGAGTACCGGCAGTCTCCACTGGGCTACTAAGAAACATCCAGGCCCGGACACCTTTCCCAGTCACTCTGTGTATTTTGTGTGTAGGCCAACACACTGCACTCTTCCTTGGAAGAGCTAGATTTCCTCAGCTCTCCAACAGCCCCAGGAAATGTGTTCTCTCACGTCCTACATATCATGCAAATCTGCCTCATTGCCCTAGGCTGAGCAGCTCTGAGAAACCAAAACTGCTTCGCATTCCTTCTACAAAGTCATACCTTAAGACCCGATCCTTACAGGAGAAAGTCAGCTTGCGTTTCTGCTGTAACCAAAGCACAGATCTTCCTCTTACACTGCAGGGTTTTAGAAGAAGCTAAGCCAGATAGCCTACCTAGAGCGCTCCTTGGGGGAGGCTGTTGGCTACACGCAGAACTCCGTGCCAAATAAACTTTATTCAAGGAAGGGACCAGTGTTTAGCTAGAGTGTATATTTACTTGGTAGAAATCACAAGTAGGTAGGCCGCGTGTTCGCTGGAAACGGTGACCTTATGGCACAAGCCTTGCTTTCCCATTTTGAATGCTCCATGCATGCTGCCTTGAAGTTACCTAAATAACAGTTTTAGGACGAGTCTTTAGTCATTGTAGGCAGGGATCTGGGAAGGGAACGAGTGTTCTCTGCATCAACAGGGTGCTTTCGTAGCCTGGGTGGGAGCCTCTCCTCAGACGCCCTAGAGATAAAGGAAACTTGACGTGAGTTCTTTCCTCCAGGTAAAGCCTTGACTAGCCCTGCCGAAGCTGAGCTTGAAGCAGTTTCCTTGTGGCATTTGTTTTAGGTCTGTTTTCTTTTAAGGTTAGTAAGCTTGTCAAGACACCGAGGACCTCTCGTGGGCACCCTATTCCCTGCAAGAGCACCGAGTACCAGCAGGCTCCACTGGGCTACTAAGAAACATCCAGGCCCGGGAACGTTTCCCAGTCACTGTGTATTTTGTGTGTAGGGCAACACACTGCACTCTTCCTTGGAAGAGCTAGATTTCCTCAGCTCTCCAACAACTCCAGGAAATGTGTTCTCTCAATTCCTATATGTCATGCAAATCTCCCTCATTGCCCTTAGGCTGAGCAGCACTGAGAAACCAAAACTGCAACGCATTCCTTCTTTAAAGTCAAACCTTAAGACCCCATCCTTACAGGAGAAAGTCGGCTTGCTTTCCTGCTGTAACCAAAGCACAGTTCTTCCTCTTACACTCCAGGGTTTTAGAAGAAGCAGAGCCCGATAGCCTACCCAGAGCGCTCCCAAGGGGAGGCGGTTGGCTACACGCAGAATTCCGTGCCAAATAAACTTTATTCAAGGAAGGGACCAGTGTGTAGCTAGAGTGTATATTTACTTGGTAGAAATCACAAGGAGGTAGGCTGCCTGTTCGCTGGAAACGGGGAACTTATGGCACAAGCCTTGCTTACCACTTTTGAATGCTCCCTTCAAGCTGCCTTGAAGCTACCTAAATTACAATTTTAGGACGGGTCTCTAGTGTCTGTAGGCAGGGCTCTGGGAAGGGAACGAGTGTTCTCTACATCAACAGGGTGCTTTCATAGACTGGGTAGGAGCCTCGCCTGAGACACTCTAGAGCTAAAAGGAAACTTGACGTGAGTCCTCTCCTCAAGGTAAAGCCTAGAATAGCCCTGCCGAAGTGGAAGCTTGGAGCGGAGTTCTTGAGGCATTAGTTTCAGGTCTGTTTTCTTTTAAGGTTAGTAAGCTTTTCAAGGCCCTGAGGACCTCGCCTGGGCACCCTATTCCCTGCAAGAACACCCAGTACCGGCAGGCTCCACTGGGCTACTAAGAAACATCCAGGCCCGGAAACTTTTCCCATTCACTCTTTGTATTTTGTGTGTAGGCCAACAAACTACACTCTTCCTTGGAAGAGCTAGATTTCCTCAGCTCTCCAACAGCTCCAGGAAATGTGTTCTCTCACGTCCTACATATCATGCAAATCTGCCTCATTGCCCTAGGCTGACCGGCACTGAGAAACCAAAACTGCTTCACATTCCTTCTACAAAGTCATACCTTAACACCTCATCCTTACAGTAGAAAGTCGGCTTGCGTTTCTGCTGTAACCACAGCACAGTTCTTCCTCTTACACTCCAGGGTTTTAGAAGAAGCTAAGCCCGATAGCCTACCCAGAGCGATCCCTGGGGGAGGCGGTTGGCTACACGCAGAATTACGTGCCAAATAAACTTTATTCAAGGAAGGGACCGGTGTGTAGCTAGAGTGTATATTTACTTGGTAGAAATCACAAGGAGGTAGGCTGCATGTTCGCTGGAAACGGGGAACTTATGGCACAAGCCTTGCTTACCCATTTTGAATGCTCCATTCAAGCTGCCTTGAAGCTGCCTAAATAACAATTTTAGGACGGGTCTCTAGTCTCTGTAGGCAAGGCTCTGGGAAGGGAACGAGTGTTCTCTCCATCAACAGGGTGCTTTCATAGCCTGGGTGGGAGCCTCTCCTCAGACGCTCTACAGCTAAAAGGAAACTTGACGTGAGTCCTTTCCTCAAGGTAAAGCCTAGAATAGCCCTGCCGAAGTGGAAGCTTGGAGCGGAGTCCTTGAGGCATTAGTTTCAGGTCTGTTTCCTTTTAAGGTTAGTAAGCTTTTCAGGACACCGAGGACCTCGCCTGGGCACCTTATTCCCTGGAAGACCACCGAGTACCGGCAGTCTCCACTGGGCTACTAAGAAACATCCAGGCCCGGACACCTTTCCCAGTCACTCTGTGTATTTTGTGTGTAGGCCAACACACTGCACTCTTCCTTGGAAGAGCTAGATTTCCTCAGCTCTCCAACAGCCCCAGGAAATGTGTTCTCTCACGTCCTACATATCATGCAAATCTGCCTCATTGCCCTAGGCTGAGCAGCTCTGAGAAACCAAAACTGCTTCGCATTCCTTCTACAAAGTCATACCTTAAGACCCGATCCTTACAGGAGAAAGTCAGCTTGCGTTTCTGCTGTAACCAAAGCACAGATCTTCCTCTTACACTGCAGGGTTTTAGAAGAAGCTAAGCCAGATAGCCTACCTAGAGCGCTCCTTGGGGGAGGCTGTTGGCTACACGCAGAACTCCGTGCCAAATAAACTTTATTCAAGGAAGGGACCAGTGTTTAGCTAGAGTGTATATTTACTTGGTAGAAATCACAAGTAGGTAGGCCGCGTGTTCGCTGGAAACGGTGACCTTATGGCACAAGCCTTGCTTTCCCATTTTGAATGCTCCATGCATGCTGCCTTGAAGTTACCTAAATAACAGTTTTAGGACGAGTCTTTAGTCATTGTAGGCAGGGCTCTGGGAAGGGAACGAGTGTTCTCTGCATCAACAGGGTGCTTTCGTAGCCTGGGTGGGAGCCTCTCCTCAGACGCCCTAGAGATAAAGGAAACTTGACGTGAGTTCTTTCCTCCAGGTAAAGCCTTGACTAGCCCTGCCGAAGCTGAGCTTGAAGCAGTTTCCTTGTGGCATTTGTTTTAGGTCTGTTTTCTTTTAAGGTTAGTAAGCTTGTCAAGACACCGAGGACCTCTCGTGGGCACCCTATTCCCTGCAAGAGCACCGAGTACCAGCAGGCTCCACTGGGCTACTAAGAAACATCCAGGCCCGGAAACGTTTCCCAGTCACTGTGTATTTTGTGTGTAGGGCAACACACTGCACTCTTCCTTGGAAGAGCTAGATTTCCTCAGCTCTCCAACAACTCCAGGAAATGTGTTCTCTCAATTCCTATATGTCATGCAAATCTCCCTCATTGCCCTTAGGCTGAGCAGCACTGAGAAACCAAAACTGCAACGCATTCCTTCTTTAAAGTCAAACCTTAAGACCCCATCCTTACAGGAGAAAGTCGGCTTGCTTTCCTGCTGTAACCAAAGCACAGTTCTTCCTCTTACACTCCAGGGTTTTAGAAGAAGCAGAGCCCGATAGCCTACCCAGAGCGCTCCCAAGGGGAGGCGGTTGGCTACACGCAGAATTCCGTGCCAAATAAACTTTATTCAAGGAAGGGACCAGTGTGTAGCTAGAGTGTATATTTACTTGGTAGAAATCACAAGGAGGTAGGCTGCATGTTCGCTGGAAACGGGGAACTTATGGCACAAGCCTTGCTTACCACTTTTGAATGCTCCCTTCAAGCTGCCTTGAAGCTACCTAAATTACAATTTTAGGACGGGTCTCTAGTGTCTGTAGGCAGGGCTCTGGGAAGGGAACGAGTGTTCTCTACATCAACAGGGTGCTTTCATAGACTGGGTAGGAGCCTCGCCTGAGACACTCTAGAGCTAAAAGGAAACTTGACGTGAGTCCTCTCCTCAAGGTAAAGCCTAGAATAGCCCTGCCGAAGTGGAAGCTTGGAGGGGAGTTCTTGAGGCATTAGTTTCAGGTCTGTTTTCTTTTAAGGTTAGTAAGCTTTTCAAGGCCCTGAGGACCTCGCCTGGGCACCCTATTCCCTGCAAGAACACCCAGTACCGGCAGGCTCCACTGGGCTACTAAGAAACATCCAGGCCCGGAAACTTTTCCCATTCACTCTTTGTATTTTGTGTGTAGGCCAACACACTACACTCTTCCTTGGAAGAGCTAGATTTCCTCAGCTCTCCAACAGCTCCAGGAAATGTGTTCTCTCACGTCCTACATATCATGCAAATCTGCCTCATTGCCCTAGGCTGACCGGCACTGAGAAACCAAAACTGCTTCACATTCCTTCTACAAAGTCATACCTTAACACCTCATCCTTACAGTAGAAAGTCGGCTTGCGTTTCTGCTGTAACCACAGCACAGTTCTTCCTCTTACACTCCAGGGTTTTAGAAGAAGCTAAGCCCGATAGCCTACCCAGAGCGATCCCTGGGGGAGGCGGTTGGCTACACGCAGAATTACGTGCCAAATAAACTTTATTCAAGGAAGGGACCGGTGTGTAGCTAGAGTGTATATTTACTTGGTAGAAATCACAAGGAGGTAGGCTGCATGTTCGCTGGAAACGGGGAACTTATGGCACAAGCCTTGCTTACCCATTTTGAATGCTCCATTGAAGCTGCCTTGAAGCTACCTAAATAACAATTTTAGGACGGGTCTCTAGTCTCTGTAGGCAAGGCTCTGGGAAGGGAACGAGTGTTCTCTCCATCAACAGGGTGCTTTCATAGCCTGGGTGGGAGCCTCTCCTCAGACGCTCTACAGCTAGAAGGAAACTTGACGTGAGTCCTTTCCTCAAGGTAAAGCCTAGAATAGCCCTGCCGAAGTGGAAGCTTGGAGCGGAGTCCTTGAGGCATTAGTTTCAGGTCTGTTTCCTTTTAAGGTTAGTAAGCTTTTCAGGACACCGAGGACCTCGCCTGGGCACCTTATTCCCTGGAAGACCACCGAGTACCGGCAGTCTCCACTGGGCTACTAAGAAACATCCAGGCCCGGAAACCTTTCCCAGTCACTCTGTGTATTTTGTGTGTAGGCCAACACACTGCACTCTTCATTGGAAGAGCTAGATTTCCTCACCTTTCCAACAGCTCCAGGAAATTTGTTCTCTCACGTCCTAGATATCATGCAAATCTGCCTCATTGCCTTAGGCTGACCGGCACTGAGAAACCAAAACTGCTTCACATTCCTTCTACAAAGTCATACCTTAACACCCCATCCTTACAGTAGAAAGTCGGCTTGCGTTTCTGCTGTAACCACAGCACAGTTCTTCCTCTTACACTCCAGGGTTTTAGAAGAAGCTAAGCCCGATAGCCTACCCAGAGCGATCCCTGGGGGAGGCGGTTGGCTACACGCAGAATTCCGTGCCAAATAAACTTTATTCAAGGAAGGGACCAGTGTGTAGCTAGAGTGTATATTTACTTGGTAGAAATCACAAGGAGGTAGGCTGCATGTTCGCTGGAAACGGGGAACTTATGGCACAAGCCTTGCTTACCCATTTTGAATGCTCCATTCAAGCTGCCTTGAAGCTGCCTAAATAACAATTTTAGGACGGGTCTCTAGTCTCTGTAGGCAAGGCTCTGGGAAGGGAACGAGTGTTCTCTACATCAACAGGGTGCTTTCATAGCCTGGGTGGGAGCCTCTCCTCAGACGCTCTACAGCTAGAAGGAAACATGACGTGAGTCCTTTCCTCAAGGTAAAGCCTAGAATAGCCCTGCCGAAGTGGAAGCTTGGAGCGGAGTCCTTGAGGCATTAGTTTCAGGTCTGTTTCCTTTTAAGGTTAGTAAGCTTTTCAGGACACCGAGGACCTCGCCTGGGCACCTTATTCCCTGGAAGACCACCGAGTACCGGCAGTCTCCACTGGGCTACTAAGAAACATCCAGGCCCGGAAACCTTTCCCAGTCACTCTGTGTATTTTGTGTGTAGGCCAACACACTGCACTCTTCCTTGGAAGAGCTAGATTTCCTCACCTTTCCAACAGCTCCAGGAAATTTGTTCTCTCACGTCCTAGATATCATGCAAATCTGCCTCATTGCCTTAGGCTGACCGGCACTGAGAAACCAAAACTGCTTCACATTCCTTCTACAAAGTCATACCTTAACACCCCATCCTTACAGTAGAAAGTCGGCTTGCGTTTCTGCTGTAACCAAAGCACAGTTCTTCCTCTTACACTCCAGGGTTTTAGAAGAAGCTAAGCCCGATAGCCTACCCAGAGCGATCCCTGGGGGAGGCGGTTGGCTACACGCAGAATTCCGTGCCAAATAAACTTTATTCAAGGAAGGGACCAGTGTGTAGCTAGAGTGTATATTTACTTGGTAGAAATCACAAGGAGGTAGGCTGCATGTTCGCTGGAAACGGGGAACTTATGGCACAAGCCTTGCTTACCCATTTTGAATGCTCCATTCAAGCTGCCTTGAAGCTGCCTAAATAACAATTTTAGGACGGGTCTCTAGTCTCTGTAGGCAAGGCTCTGGGAAGGGAACGAGTGTTCTCTACATCAACAGGGTGCTTTCATAGCCTGGGTGGGAGCCTCTCCTCAGACGCCCTAGAGATAAAGGAAACTTGACGTGAGTTCTTTCCTCCAGGTAAAGCCTTGAATAGCCCTGCCGAAGCTAAGCTTGAAGCAGTTTCCTTGTGGCATTTGTTTTAGGTCTGTTTTCTTTTAAGGTTAGTAAGCTTGTCAAGACACCAAGGACCTCTCGTGGGCACCCTATTCCCTGCAAGAGCACCGAGTACCAGCAGGCTCCACTGGGCTACTAAGAAACATCCAGGCCCGGAAACGTTTCCCAGTCACTGTGTATTTTGTGTGTAGGGCAACACACTGCACTCTTCCTTGGAAGAGCTAGATTTCCTCAGCTCTCCAACAACTCCAGGAAATGTGTTCTCTCAATTCCTATATGTCATGCAAATCTCCCTCATTGCCCTAGGCTGAGCAGCACTGAGAAACCAAAAGTGCAACGCATTCTTTCTTTAAAGTCAAACCTTAAGACCCCATCCTTACAGGAGAAAGTCGGCTTGCTTTCCTGCTGTAACCAAAGCACAGTTCTTCCTCTTACACTCCAGGGTTTTAGAAGAAGCAGAGCCCGATAGCCTACCCAGAGCGCTCCCAAGGGGAGGCGGTTGGCTACACGCAGAATTCCGTGCCAAATAAACTTTATTCAAGGAAGGGACCAGTGTGTAGCTAGAGTGTATATTTACTTGGTAGAAATCACAAGGAGGTAGGCTGCATGTTCGCTGGAAACGGGGAACTTATGGCACAAGCCTTGCTTACCACTTTTGAATGCTCCATTCAAGCTGCCTTGAAGCTACCTAAATTACAATTTTAGGACGGGTCTCTAGTGTCTGTAGGCAGGGCTCTGGGAAGGGAACGAGTGTTCTCTACATCAACAGGGTGCTTTCATAGACTGGGTAGGAGCCTCGCCTGAGACACTCTAGAGCTAAAAGGAAACTTGACGTGAGTCCTCTCCTCAAGGTAAAGCCTAGAATAGCCCTGCCGAAGTGGAAGCTTGGAGCAGAGTTCTTGAGGCATTAGTTTCAGGTCTGTTTTCTTTTAAGGTCAGTAAGTTTTTCAAGGCCCTGAGGACCTCGCCTGGGCACCCTATTCCCTGCAAGAACACCCAGTACCGGCAGGTTCCACTGGGCTACTAAGAAACATCCAGGCCCGGAAACTTTTCCCATTCACTCTTTGTATTTTGTGTGTAGGCCAACACACTACACTCTTCCTTGGAAGAGCTAGATTTCCTCAGCTCTCCAACAGCTCCAGGAAATGTGTTCTCTCACGTCCTATATATCATGCAAATCTGCCTCATTGCCCTAGGCTGACCGGCACTGAGAAACCAAAACTGCTTCACATTCCTTCTACAAAGTCATACCTTAACACCCCATCCTTACAGTAGAAAGTCGGCTTGCGTTTCTGCTGTAACCACAGCACAGTTCTTCCTCTTACACTCCAGGGTTTTAGAAGAAGCTAAGCCCGATAGCCTACCCAGAGCGATCCCTGGGGGAGGCGGTTGGCTACACGCAGAATTACGTGCCAAATAAACTTTATTCAAGGAAGGGACCAGTGTGTAGCTAGAGTGTATATTTACTTGGTAGAAATCACAAGTAGGTAGGCCGCGTGTTCGCTGGAAACGGTGACCTTATGGCACAAGCCTTGCTTTCCCATTTTGAATGCTCCATTCAAGCTGCCTTGAAGCTGCCTAAATAACAATTTTAGGACGGGTCTCTAGTCTCTGTAGGCAAGGCTCTGGGAAGGGAACGAGTGTTCTCTACATCAACAGGGTGCTTTCATAGCCTGGGTGGGAGCCTCTCCTCAGACGCTCTACAGCTAAAAGGAAACTTGACGTGAGTCCTTTCCTCAAGGTAAAGCCTAGAATAGCCCTGCCGAAGTGGAAGCTTGGAGCGGAGTCCTTGAGGCATTAGTTTCAGGTCTGTTTCCTTTTAAGGTTAGTAAGCTTTTCAGGACACCGAGGACCTCGCCTGGGCACCTTATTCCCTGGAAGACCACCGAGTACCGGCAGTCTCCACTGGGCTACTAAGAAACATCCAGGCCCGGAAACCTTTCCCAGTCACTCTGTGTATTTTGTGTGTAGGCCAACACACTGCACTCTTCCTTGGAAGAGCTAGATTTCCTCAGCTCTCCAACAGCTCCAGGAAATTTGTTCTCTCACGTCCTACATATCATGCAAATCTGCCTCATTGCCCTAGGCTGAGCAGCTCTGAGAAACCAAAACGGCTTCGCATTCCTTCTACAAAGTCATACCTTAAGACCCCATCCTTACAGGAGAAAGTCAGCTTGCGTTTCTGCCGTAACCAAAGCACAGATCTTCCTCTTACACTGCAGGGTTTTAGAAGAAGCTAAGCCAGATAGCCTACCTAGAGCGCTCCTTGGGGGAGGCTGTTGGCTACACGCAGAACTCCGTGCCAAATAAACTTTATTCAAGGAAGGGACCAGTGTGTAGCTAGAGTGTATATTTACTTGGTAGAAATCACAAGTAGGTAGGCCGCGTGTTCGCTGGAAACGGTGACCTTATGGCACAAGCCTTGCTTTCCCATTTTGAATGCTCCATGCATGCTGCCTTGAAGTTACCTAAATAACAGTTTTAGGACGAGTCTTTAGTCATTGTAGGCAGGGCTCTGGGAAGGGAACGAGTGTTCTCTGCATCAACAGGGTGCTTTCATAGCCTGGGTGGGAGCCTCTCCTCAGACGCCCTAGAGATAAAGGAAACTTGACGTGAGTTCTTTCCTCCAGGTAAAGCCTTGAATAGCCCTGCCGAAGCTAAGCTTGAAGCAGTTTCCTTGTGGCATTTGTTTTAGGTCTGTTTTCTTTTAAGGTTAGTAAGCTTGTCAAGACACCGAGGACCTCTCGTGGGCACCCTATTCCCTGCAAGAGCACCGAGTACCAGCAGGCTCCACTGGGCTACTAAGAAACATCCAGGCCCGGAAACGTTTCCCAGTCACTGTGTATTTTGTGTGTAGGGCAACACACTGCACTCTTCCTTGGAAGAGCTAGATTTCCTCAGCTCTCCAACAACTCCAGGAAATGTGTTCTCTCAATTCCTATATGTCATGCAAATCTCCCTCATTGCCCTAGGCTGAGCAGCACTGAGAAACCAAAAGTGCAACGCATTCTTTCTTTAAAGTCAAACCTTAAGACCCCATCCTTACAGGAGAAAGTCGGCTTGCTTTCCTGCTGTAACCAAAGCACAGTTCTTCCTCTTACACTCCAGGGTTTTAGAAGAAGCAGAGCCCCATAGCCTACCCAGAGCGCTCCCAAGGGGAGACGGTTGGCTACACGCAGAATTCCGTGCCAAATAAACTTTATTCAAGGAAGGGACCAGTGTGTAGCTAGAGTGTATATTTACTTGGTAGAAATCACAAGGAGGTAGGCTGCATGTTCGCTGGAAACGGGGAACTTATGGCACAAGCCTTGCTTACCACTTTTGAATGCTCCATTCAAGCTGCCTTGAAGCTACCTAAATTACAATTTTAGGACGGGTCTCTAGTGTCTGTAGGCAGGGCTCTGGGAAGGGAACGAGTGTTCTCTACATCAACAGGGTGCTTTCATAGACTGGGTAGGAGCCTCGCCTGAGACACTCTAGAGCTAAAAGGAAACTTGACGTGAGTCCTCTCCTCAAGGTAAAGCCTAGAATAGCCCTGCCGAAGTGGAAGCTTGGAGCGGAGTTCTTGAGGCATTAGTTTCAGGTCTGTTTTCTTTTAAGGTTAGTAAGCTTTTCAAGGCCCTGAGGACCTCGCCTGGGCACCCTATTCCCTGCAAGAACACCCAGTACCGGCAGGCTCCACTGGGCTACTAAGAAACATCCAGGCCCGGAAACTTTTCCCATTCACTCTTTGTATTTTGTGTGTAGGCCAACACACTACACTCTTCCTTGGAAGAGCTAGATTTCCTCAGCTCTCCAACAGCTCCAGGAAATGTGTTCTCTCACGTCCTACATATCATGCAAATCTGCCTCATTGCCCTAGGCTGACCGGCACTGAGAAACCAAAACTGCTTCACATTCCTTCTACAAAGTCATACCTTAACACCCCATCCTTACAGTAGAAAGTCGGCTTGCGTTTCTGCTGTAACCACAGCACAGTTCTTCCTCTTACACTCCAGGGTTTTAGAAGAAGCTAAGCCCGATAGCCTACCCAGAGCGATCCCTGGGGGAGGCGGTTGGCTACACGCAGAATTACGTGCCAAATAAACTTTATTCAAGGAAGGGACCAGTGTGTAGCTAGAGTGTATATTTACTTGGTAGAAATCACAAGGAGGTAGGCTGCATGTTCGCTGGAAACGGGGAACTTATGGCACAAGCCTTGCTTACCCATTTTGAATGCTCCATTCAAGCTGCCTTGAAGCTGCCTAAATAACAATTTTAGGACGGGTCTCTAGTCTCTGTAGGCAAGGCTCTGGGAAGGGAACGAGTGTTCTCTACATCAACAGGGTGCTTTCATAGCCTGGGTGGGAGCCTCTCCTCAGACGCTCTACAGCTAAAAGGAAACTTGACGTGAGTCCTTTCCTCAAGGTAAAGCCTAGAATAGCCCTGCCGAAGTGGAAGCTTGGAGCGGAGTCCTTGAGGCATTAGTTTCAGGTCTGTTTCCTTTTAAGGTTAGTAAGCTTTTCAGGACACCGAGGACCTCGCCTGGGCACCTTATTCCCTGGAAGACCACCGAGTACCGGCAGTCTCCACTGGGCTACTAAGAAACATCCAGGCCCGGAAACCTTTCCCAGTCACTCTGTGTATTTTGTGTGTAGGCCAACACACTGCACTCTTCCTTGGAAGAGCTAGATTTCCTCAGCTCTCCAACAGCTCCAGGAAATTTGTTCTCTCACGTCCTACATATCATGCAAATCTGCCTCATTGCCCTAGGCTGAGCAGCTCTGAGAAACCAAAACGGCTTCGCATTCCTTCTACAAAGTCATACCTTAAGACCCGATCCTTACAGGAGAAAGTCAGCTTGCGTTTCTGCTGTAACCAAAGCACAGATCTTCCTCTTACACTGCAGGGTTTTAGAAGAAGCTAAGCCAGATAGCCTACCTAGAGCGCTCCTTGGGGGAGGCTGTTGGCTACACGCAGAACTCCGTGCCAAATAAACTTTATTCAAGGAAGGGACCAGTGTGTAGCTAGAGTGTATATTTACTTGGTAGAAATCACAAGTAGGTAGGCCGCGTGTTCGCTGGAAACGGTGACCTTATGGCACAAGCCTTGCTTACCCATTTTGAATGCTCCATTCAAGCTGCCTTGAAGCTGCCTAAATAACAATTTTAGGACGGGTCTCTAGTCTCTGTAGGCAAGGCTCTGGGAAGGGAACGAGTGTTCTCTACATCAACAGGGTGCTTTCATAGCCTGGGTGGGAGCCTCTCCTCAGACGCCCTAGAGATAAAGGAAACTTGACGTGAGTTCTTTCCTCCAGGTAAAGCCTTGAATAGCCCTGCCGAAGCTAAGCTTGAAGCAGTTTCCTTGTGGCATTTGTTTTAGGTCTGTTTTCTTTTAAGGTTAGTAAGCTTGTCAAGACACCAAGGACCTCTCGTGGGCACCCTATTCCCTTCAAGAGCACCGAGTACCAGCAGGCTCCACTGGGCTACTAAGAAACATCCAGGCCCGGAAACGTTTCCCAGTCACTGTGTATTTTGTGTGTAGGGCAACACACTGCACTCTTCCTTGGAAGAGCTAGATTTCCTCAGCTCTCCAACAACTCCAGGAAATGTGTTCTCTCAATTCCTATATGTCATACAAATCTCCCTCATTGCCCTAGGCTGAGCAGCACTGAGAAACCAAAAGTGCAACGCATTCTTTCTTTAAAGTCAAACCTTAAGACCCCATCCTTACAGGAGAAAGTCGGCTTGCTTTCCTGCTGTAACCAAAGCACAGTTCTTCCTCTTACACTCCAGGGTTTTAGAAGAAGCAGAGCCCGATAGCCTACCCAGAGCGCTCCCATGGGGAGGCGGTTGGCTACACGCAGAATTCCGTGCCAAATAAACTTTATTCAAGGAAGGGACCAGTGTGTAGCTAGAGTGTATATTTACTTGGTAGAAATCACAAGGAGGTAGGCTGCATGTTCGCTGGAAACGGGGAACTTATGGCACAAGCCTTGCTTACCACTTTTGAATGCTCCATTCAAGCTGCCTTGAAGCTACCTAAATTACAATTTTAGGACGGGTCTCTAGTGTCTGTAGGCAGGGCTCTGGGAAGGGAACGAGTGTTCTCTACATCAACAGGGTGCTTTCATAGACTGGGTAGGAGCCTCGCCTGAGACACTCTAGAGCTAAAAGGAAACTTGACGTGAGTCCTCTCCTCAAGGTAAAGCCTAGAATAGCCCTGCCGAAGTGGAAGCTTGGAGCGGAGTTCTTGAGGCATTAGTTTCAGGTCTGTTTTATTTTAAGGTCAGTAAGCTTTTCAAGGCCCTGAGGACCTCGCCTGGGCACCCTATTCCCTGCAAGAACACCCAGTACCGGCAGGTTCCACTGGGCTACTAAGAAACATCCAGGCCCGGAAACTTTTCCCATTCACTCTTTGTATTTTGTGTGTAGGCCAACACACTACACTCTTCCTTGGAAGAGCTAGATTTCCTCAGCTCTCCAACAGCTCCAGGAAATGTGTTCTCTCACGTCCTACATATCATGCAAATCTGCCTCATTGCCCTAGGCTGACCGGCACTGAGAAACCAAAACTGCTTCACATTCCTTCTACAAAGTCATACCTTAACACCCCATCCTTACAGTAGAAAGTCGGCTTGCGTTTCTGCTGTAACCACAGCACAGTTCTTCCTCTTACACTCCAGGGTTTTAGAAGAAGCTAAGCCCGATAGCCTACCCAGAGCGATCCCTGGGGGAGGCGGTTGGCTACACGCAGAATTACGTGCCAAATAAACTTTATTCAAGGAAGGGACCAGTGTGTAGCTAGAGTGTATATTTACTTGGTAGAAATCACAAGGAGGTAGGCTGCATGTTCGCTGGAAACGGGGAACTTATGGCACAAGCCTTGCTTACCCATTTTGAATGCTCCATTCAAGCTGCCTTGAAGCTGCCTAAATAACAATTTTAGGACGGGTCTCTAGTCTCTGTAGGCAAGGCTCTGGGAAGGGAACGAGTGTTCTCTACATCAACAGGGTGCTTTCATAGCCTGGGTGGGAGCCTCTCCTCAGACGCTCTACAGCTAAAAGGAAACTTGACGTGAGTCCTTTCCTCAAGGTAAAGCCTAGAATAGCCCTGCCGAAGTGGAAGCTTGGAGCGGAGTCCTTGAGGCATTAGTTTCAGGTCTGTTTCCTTTTAAGGTTAGTAAGCTTTTCAGGACACCGAGGACCTCGCCTGGGCACCTTATTCCCTGGAAGACCACCGAGTACCGGCAGTCTCCACTGGGCTACTAAGAAACATCCAGGCCCGGAAACCTTTCCCAGTCACTCTGTGTATTTTGTGTGTAGGCCAACACACTGCACTCTTCCTTGGAAGAGCTAGATTTCCTCAGCTCTCCAACAGCTCCAGGAAATTTGTTCTCTCACGTCCTACATATCATGCAAATCTGCCTCATTGCCCTAGGCTGAGCAGCTCTGAGAAACCAAAACGGCTTCGCATTCCTTCTACAAAGTCATACCTTAAGACCCCATCCTTACAGGAGAAAGTCAGCTTGCGTTTCTGCTGTAACCAAAGCACAGATCTTCCTCTTACACTGCAGGGTTTTAGAAGAAGCTAAGCCAGATAGCCTACCTAGAGCGCTCCTTGGGGGAGGCTGTTGGCTACACGCAGAACTCCGTGCCAAATAAACTTTATTCAAGGAAGGGACCAGTGTGTAGCTAGAGTGTATATTTACTTGGTAGAAATCACAAGTAGGTAGGCCGCGTGTTCGCTGGAAACGGTGACCTTATGGCACAAGCCTTGCTTTCCCATTTTGAATGCTCCATGCATGCTGCCTTGAAGTTACCTAAATAACAGTTTTAGGACGAGTCTTTAGTCATTGTAGGCAGGGCTCTGGGAAGGGAACGAGTGTTCTCTGCATCAACAGGGTGCTTTCATAGCCTGGGTGGGAGCCTCTCCTCAGACGCCCTAGAGATAAAGGAAACTTGACGTGAGTTCTTTCCTCCAGGTAAAGCCTTGAATAGCCCTGCCGAAGCTAAGCTTGAAGCAGTTTCCTTGTGGCATTTGTTTTAGGTCTGTTTTCTTTTAAGGTTAGTAAGCTTGTCAAGACACCAAGGACCTCTCGTGGGCACCCTATTCCCTTCAAGAGCACCGAGTACCAGCAGGCTCCACTGGGCTACTAAGAAACATCCAGGCCCGGAAACGTTTCCCAGTCACTGTGTATTTTGTGTGTAGGGCAACACACTGCACTCTTCCTTGGAAGAGCTAGATTTCCTCAGCTCTCCAACAACTCCAGGAAATGTGTTCTCTCAATTCCTATATGTCATACAAATCTCCCTCATTGCCCTAGGCTGAGCAGCACTGAGAAACCAAAAGTGCAACGCATTCTTTCTTTAAAGTCAAACCTTAAGACCCCATCCTTACAGGAGAAAGTCGGCTTGCTTTCCTGCTGTAACCAAAGCACAGTTCTTCCTCTTACACTCCAGGGTTTTAGAAGAAGCAGAGCCCGATAGCCTACCCAGAGCGCTCCCAAGGGGAGGCGGTTGGCTACACGCAGAATTCCGTGCCAAATAAACTTTATTCAAGGAAGGGACCAGTGTGTAGCTAGAGTGTATATTTACTTGGTAGAAATCACAAGGAGGTAGGCTGCATGTTCGCTGGAAACGGGGAACTTATGGCACAAGCCTTGCTTACCACTTTTGAATGCTCCATTCAAGCTGCCTTGAAGCTACCTAAATTACAATTTTAGGACGGGTCTCTAGTGTCTGTAGGCAGGGCTCTGGGAAGGGAACGAGTGTTCTCTACATCAACAGGGTGCTTTCATAGACTGGGTAGGAGCCTCGCCTGAGACACTCTAGAGCTAAAAGGAAACTTGACGTGAGTCCTCTCCTCAAGGTAAAGCCTAGAATAGCCCTGCCGAAGTGGAAGCTTGGAGCGGAGTTCTTGAGGCATTAGTTTCAGGTCTGTTTTATTTTAAGGTCAGTAAGCTTTTCAAGGCCCTGAGGACCTCGCCTGGGCACCCTATTCCCTGCAAGAACACCCAGTACCGGCAGGTTCCACTGGGCTACTAAGAAACATCCAGGCCCGGAAACTTTTCCCATTCACTCTTTGTATTTTGTGTGTAGGCCAACACACTACACTCTTCCTTGGAAGAGCTAGATTTCCTCAGCTCTCCAACAGCTCCAGGAAATGTGTTCTCTCATGTCCTACATATCATGCAAATCTGCCTCATTGCCCTAGGCTGACCGGCACTGAGAAACCAAAACTGCTTCACATTCCTTCTACAAAGTCATACCTTAACACCCCATCCTTACAGTAGAAAGTCGGCTTGCGTTTCTGCTGTAACCACAGCACAGTTCTTCCTCTTACACTCCAGGGTTTTAGAAGAAGCTAAGCCCGATAGCCTACCCAGAGCGATCCCTGGGGGAGGCGGTTGGCTACACGCAGAATTACGTGCCAAATAAACTTTATTCAAGGAAGGGACCAGTGTGTAGCTAGAGTGTATATTTACTTGGTAGAAATCACAAGGAGGTAGGCTGCATGTTCGCTGGAAACGGGGAACTTATGGCACAAGCCTTGCTTACCCATTTTGAATGCTCCATTCAAGCTGCCTTGAAGCTGCCTAAATAACAATTTTAGGACGGGTCTCTAGTCTCTGTAGGCAAGGCTCTGGGAAGGGAACGAGTGTTCTCTACATCAACAGGGTGCTTTCATAGCCTGGGTGGGAGCCTCTCCTCAGACGCTCTACAGCTAAAAGGAAACTTGACGTGAGTCCTTTCCTCAAGGTAAAGCCTAGAATAGCCCTGCCGAAGTGGAAGCTTGGAGCGGAGTCCTTGAGGCATTAGTTTCAGGTCTGTTTCCTTTTAAGGTTAGTAAGCTTTTCAGGACACCGAGGACCTCGCCTGGGCACCTTATTCCCTGGAAGACCACCGAGTACCGGCAGTCTCCACTGGGCTACTAAGAAACATCCAGGCCCGGAAACCTTTCCCAGTCACTCTGTGTATTTTGTGTGTAGGCCAACACACTGCACTCTTCCTTGGAAGAGCTAGATTTCCTCAGCTCTCCAACAGCTCCAGGAAATTTGTTCTCTCACGTCCTACATATCATGCAAATCTGCCTCATTGCCCTAGGCTGAGCAGCTCTGAGAAACCAAAACGGCTTCGCATTCCTTCTACAAAGTCATACCTTAAGACCCCATCCTTACAGGAGAAAGTCAGCTTGCGTTTCTGCTGTAACCAAAGCACAGATCTTCCTCTTACACTGCAGGGTTTTAGAAGAAGCTAAGCCAGATAGCCTACCTAGAGCGCTCCTTGGGGGAGGCTGTTGGCTACACGCAGAACTCCGTGCCAAATAAACTTTATTCAAGGAAGGGACCAGTGTGTAGCTAGAGTGTATATTTACTTGGTAGAAATCACAAGTAGGTAGGCCGCGTGTTCGCTGGAAACGGTGACCTTATGGCACAAGCCTTGCTTTCCCATTTTGAATGCTCCATGCATGCTGCCTTGAAGTTACCTAAATAACAGTTTTAGGACGAGTCTTTAGTCATTGTAGGCAGGGCTCTGGGAAGGGAACGAGTGTTCTCTGCATCAACAGGGTGCTTTCATAGCCTGGGTGGGAGCCTCTCCTCAGACTCCCTAGAGATAAAGGAAACTTGACGTGAGTTCTTTCCTCCAGGTAAAGCCTTGAATAGCCCTGCCGAAGCTAAGCTTGAAGCAGTTTCCTTGTGGCATTTGTTTTAGGTCTGTTTTCTTTTAAGGTTAGTAAGCTTGTCAAGACACCGAGGACCTCTCGTGGGCACCCTATTCCCTGCAAGAGCACCGAGTACCAGCAGGCTCCACTGGGATACTAAGAAACATCCAGGCCCGGAAACGTTTCCCAGTCACTGTGTATTTTGTGTGTAGGGCAACACACTGCACTCTTCCTTGGAAGAGCTAGATTTCCTCAGCTCTCCAACAACTCCAGGAAATGTGTTCTCTCAATTCCTATATGTCATGCAAATCTCCCTCATTGCCCTAGGCTGAGCAGCACTGAGAAACCAAAAGTGCAACGCATTCTTTCTTTAAAGTCAAACCTTAAGACCCCATCCTTACAGGAGAAAGTCGGCTTGCTTTCCTGCTGTAACCAAAGCACAGCTCTTCCTCTTACACTCCAGGGTTTTAGAAGAAGCAGAGCCCGATAGCCTACCCAGAGCGCTCCCAAGGGGAGGCGGTTGGCTACACGCAGAATTCCGTGCCAAATAAACTTTATTCAAGGAAGGGACCAGTGTGTAGCTAGAGTGTATATTTACTTGGTAGAAATCACAAGGAGGTAGGCTGCATGTTCGCTGGAAACGGGGAACTTATGGCACAAGCCTTGCTTACCACTTTTGAATGCTCCATTCAAGCTGCCTTGAAGCTACCTAAATTACAATTTTAGGACGGGTCTCTAGTGTCTGTAGGCAGGGCTCTGGGAAGGGAACGAGTGTTCTCTACATCAACAGGGTGCTTTCATAGACTGGGTAGGAGCCTCGCCTGAGACACTCTAGAGCTAAAAGGAAACTTGACGTGAGTCCTCTCCTCAAGGTAAAGCCTAGAATAGCCCTGCCGAAGTGGAAGCTTGGAGCGGAGTTCTTGAGGCATTAGTTTCAGGTCTGTTTTCTTTTAAGGTTAGTAAGCTTTTCAAGGCCCTGAGGACCTCGCCTGGGCACCCTATTCCCTGCAAGAACACCCAGTACCGGCAGGCTCCACTGGGCTACTAAGAAACATCCAGGCCCGGAAACTTTTCCCATTCACTCTTTGTATTTTGTGTGTAGGCCAACACACTACACTCTTCCTTGGAAGAGCTAGATTTCCTCAGCTCTCCAACAGCTCCAGGAAATGTGTTCTCTCACGTCCTACATATCATGCAAATCTGCCTCATTGCCCTAGGCTGACCGGCACTGAGAAACCAAAACTGCTTCACATTCCTTCTACAAAGTCATACCTTAACACCCCATCCTTACAGTAGAAAGTCGGCTTGCGTTTCTGCTGTAACCACAGCACAGTTCTTCCTCTTACACTCCAGGGTTTTAGAAGAAGCTAAGCCCGATAGCCTACCCAGAGCGATCCCTGGGGGAGGCGGTTGGCTACACGCAGAATTACGTGCCAAATAAACTTTATTCAAGGAAGGGACCAGTGTGTAGCTAGAGTGTATATTTACTTGGTAGAAATCACAAGGAGGTAGGCTGCATGTTCGCTGGAAACGGGGAACTTATGGCACAAGCCTTGCTTACCCATTTTGAATGCTCCATTCAAGCTGCCTTGAAGCTGCCTAAATAACAATTTTAGGACGGGTCTCTAGTCTCTGTAGGCAAGGCTCTGGGAAGGGAACGAGTGTTCTCTACATCAACAGGGTGCTTTCATAGCCTGGGTGGGAGCCTCTCCTCAGACGCTCTACAGCTAAAAGGAAACTTGACGTGAGTCCTTTCCTCAAGGTAAAGCCTAGAATAGCCCTGCCGAAGTGGAAGCTTGGAGCGGAGTCCTTGAGGCATTAGTTTCAGGTCTGTTTCCTTTTAAGGTTAGTAAGCTTTTCAGGACACCGAGGACCTCGCCTGGGCACCTTATTCCCTGGAAGACCACCGAGTACCGGCAGTCTCCACTGGGCTACTAAGAAACATCCAGGCCCGGAAACCTTTCCCAGTCACTCTGTGTATTTTGTGTGTAGGCCAACACACTGCACTCTTCCTTGGAAGAGCTAGATTTCCTCAGCTCTCCAACAGCTCCAGGAAATTTGTTCTCTCACGTCCTACATATCATGCAAATCTGCCTCATTGCCCTAGGCTGAGCAGCTCTGAGAAACCAAAACGGCTTCGCATTCCTTCTACAAAGTCATACCTTAAGACCCCATCCTTACAGGAGAAAGTCAGCTTGCGTTTCTGCTGTAACCAAAGCACAGATCTTCCTCTTACACTGCAGGGTTTTAGAAGAAGCTAAGCCAGATAGCCTACCTAGAGCGCTCCTTGGGGGAGGCTGTTGGCTACACGCAGAACTCCGTGCCAAATAAACTTTATTCAAGGAAGGGACCAGTGTGTAGCTAGAGTGTATATTTACTTGGTAGAAATCACAAGTAGGTAGGCCGCGTGTTCGCTGGAAACGGTGACCTTATGGCACAAGCCTTGCTTTCCCATTTTGAATGCTCCATGCATGCTGCCTTGAAGTTACCTAAATAACAGTTTTAGGACGAGTCTTTAGTCATTGTAGGCAGGGCTCTGGGAAGGGAACGAGTGTTCTCTGCATCAACAGGGTGCTTTCATAGCCTGGGTGGGAGCCTCTCCTCAGACGCCCTAGAGATAAAGGAAACTTGACGTGAGTTCTTTCCTCCAGGTAAAGCCTTGAATAGCCCTGCCGAAGCTAAGCTTGAAGCAGTTTCCTTGTGGCATTTGTTTTAGGTCTGTTTTCTTTTAAGGTTAGTAAGCTTGTCAAGACACCGAGGACCTCTCGTGGGCACCCTATTCCCTGCAAGAGCAGCGAGTACCAGCAGGCTCCACTGGGCTACTAAGAAACATCCAGGCCCGGAAACGTTTCCCAGTCACTGTGTATTTTGTGTGTAGGGCAACACACTGCACTCTTCCTTGGAAGAGCTAGATTTCCTCAGCTCTCCAACAACTCCAGGAAATGTGTTCTCTCAATTCCTATATGTCATGCAAATCTCCCTCATTGCCCTAGGCTGAGCAGCACTGAGAAACCAAAAGTGCAACGCATTCTTTCTTTAAAGTCAAACCTTAAGACCCCATCCTTACAGGAGAAAGTCGGCTTGCTTTCCTGCTGTAACCAAAGCACAGTTCTTCCTCTTACACTCCAGGGTTTTAGAAGAAGCAGAGCCCGATAGCCTACCCAGAGCGCTCCCAAGGGGAGGCGGTTGGCTACACGCAGAATTCCGTGCCAAATAAACTTTATTCAAGGAAGGGACCAGTGTGTAGCTAGAGTGTATATTTACTTGGTAGAAATCACAAGGAGGTAGGCTGCATGTTCGCTGGAAACGGGGAACTTATGGCACAAGCCTTGCTTACCACTTTTGAATGCTCCATTCAAGCTGCCTTGAAGCTACCTAAATAACAATTTTAGGACGGGTCTCTAGTCTCTGTAGGCAAGGCTCTGGGAAGGGAACGAGTGTTCTCTACATCAACAGGATGCTTTCATAGCCTGGGTGGGAGCCTCTCCTCAGACGCTCTACAGCTAAAAGGAAACTTGACGTGAGTCCTTTCCTCAAGGTAAAGCCTAGAATAGCCCTGCCGAAGTGGAAGCTTGGAGCGGAGTTCTTGAGGCATTAGTTTCAGGTCTGTTTTCTTTTAAGGTTAGTAAGCTTTTCAAGGCCCTGAGGACCTCGCCTGGGCACCCTATTCCCTGCAAGAACACCCAGTACCGGCAGGCTCCACTGGGCTACTAAGAAACATCCAGGCCCGGAAACTTTTCCCATTCACTCTTTGTATTTTGTGTGTAGGCCAACACACTACACTCTTCCTTGGAAGAGCTAGATTTCCTCAGCTCTCCAACAGCTCCAGGAAATGTGTTCTCTCACGTCCTACATATCATGCAAATCTGCCTCATTGCCCTAGGCTGACCGGCACTGAGAAACCAAAACTGCTTCACATTCCTTCTACAAAGTCATACCTTAACACCCCATCCTTACAGTAGAAAGTCGGCTTGCGTTTCTGCTGTAACCACAGCACAGTTCTTCCTCTTACACTCCAGGGTTTTAGAAGAAGCTAAGCCCGATAGCCTACCCAGAGCGATCCCTGGGGGAGGCGGTTGGCTACACGCAGAATTACGTGCCAAGTAAACTTTATTCAAGGAAGGGACCAGTGTGTAGCTAGAGTGTATATTTACTTGGTAGAAATCACAAGGAGGTAGGCTGCATGTTCGCTGGAAACGGGGAACTTCTGGCACAAGCCTTGCTTACCCATTTTGAATGCTCCATTCAAGCTGCCTTGAAGCTGCCTAAATAACAATTTTAGGACGGGTCTCTAGTCTCTGTAGGCAAGGCTCTGGGAAGGGAACGAGTGTTCTCTACATCAACAGGGTGCTTTCATAGCCTGGGTGGGAGCCTCTCCTCAGACGCTCTACAGCTAAAAGGAAACTTGACGTGAGTCCTTTCCTCAAGGTAAAGCCTAGAATAGCCCTGCCGAAGTGGAAGCTTGGAGCGGAGTCCTTGAGGCATTAGTTTCAGGTCTGTTTCCTTTTAAGGTTAGTAAGCTTTTCAGGACACCGAGGACCTCGCCTGGGCACCTTATTCCCTGGAAGACCACCGAGTACCGGCAGTCTCCACTGGGCTACTAAGAAACATCCAGGCCCGGAAACCTTTCCCAGTCACTCTGTGTATTTTGTGTGTAGGCCAACACACTGCACTCTTCCTTGGAAGAGCTAGATTTCCTCAGCTCTCCAACAGCTCCAGGAAATTTGTTCTCTCACGTCCTACATATCATGCAAATCTGCCTCATTGCCCTAGGCTGAGCAGCTCTGAGAAACCAAAAGGGCTTCGCATTCCTTCTACAAAGTCATACCTTAAGACCCCATCCTTACAGGAGAAAGTCAGCTTGCGTTTCTGCTGTAACCAAAGCACAGATCTTCCTCTTACACTGCAGGGTTTTAGAAGAAGCTAAGCCAGATAGCCTACCTAGAGCGCTCCTTGGGGGAGGCTGTTGGCTACACGCAGAACTCCGTGCCAAATAAACTTTATTCAAGGAAGGGACCAGTGTGTAGCTAGAGTGTATATTTACTTGGTAGAAATCACAAGTAGGTAGGCCGCGTGTTCGCTGGAAACGGTGACCTTATGGCACAAGCCTTGCTTTCCCATTTTGAATGCTCCATGCATGCTGCCTTGAAGTTACCTAAATAACAGTTTTAGGACGAGTCTTTAGTCATTGTAGGCAGGGCTCTGGGAAGGGAACGAGTGTTCTCTGCATCAACAGGGTGCTTTCATAGCCTGGGTGGGAGCCTCTCCTCAGACGCCCTAGAGATAAAGGAAACTTGACGTGAGTTCTTTCCTCCAGGTAAAGCCTTGAATAGCCCTGCCGAAGCTAAGCTTGAAGCAGTTTCCTTGTGGCATTTGTTTTAGGTCTGTTTTCTTTTAAGGTTAGTAAGCTTGTCAAGACACCGAGGACCTCTCGTGGGCACCCTATTCCCTGCAAGAGCACCGAGTACCAGCAGGCTCCACTGGGCTACTAAGAAACATCCAGGCCCGGAAACGTTTCCCAGTCACTGTGTATTTTGTGTGTAGGGCAACACACTGCACTCTTCCTTGGAAGAGCTAGATTTCCTCAGCTCTCCAACAACTCCAGGAAATGTGTTCTCTCAATTCCTATATGTCATGCAAATCTCCCTCATTGCCCTAGGCTGAGCAGCACTGAGAAACCAAAAGTGCAACGCATTCTTTCTTTAAAGTCAAACCTTAAGACCCCATCCTTACAGGAGAAAGTCGTCTTGCTTTCCTGCTGTAACAAAAGCACAGTTCTTCCTCTTACACTCCAGGGTTTTAGAAGAAGCAGAGCCCGATAGCCTACCCAGAGCGCTCCCAAGGGGAGGCGGTTGGCTACACGCAGAATTCCGTGCCAAATAAACTTTATTCAAGGAAGGGACCAGTGTGTAGCTAGAGTGTATATTTACTTGGTAGAAATCACAAGGAGGTAGGCTGCATGTTCGCTGGAAACGGGGAACTTATGGCACAAGCCTTGCTTACCACTTTTGAATGCTCCATTCAAGCTGCCTTGAAGCTACCTAAATTACAATTTTAGGACGGGTCTCTAGTGTCTGTAGGCAGGGCTCTGGGAAGGGAACGAGTGTTCTCTACATCAACAGGGTGCTTTCATAGACTGGGTAGGAGCCTCGCCTGAGACACTCTAGAGCTAAAAGGAAACTTGACGTGAGTCCTCTCCTCAAGGTAAAGCCTAGAATAGCCCTGCCGAAGTGGAAGCTTGGAGCGGAGTTCTTGAGGCATTAGTTTCAGGTCTGTTTTCTTTTAAGGTTAGTAAGCTTTTCAAGGCCCTGAGGACCTCGCCTGGGCACCCTATTCCCTGCAAGAACACCCAGAACCGGCAGGCTCCACTGGGCTACTAAGAAACATCCAGGCCCGGAAACTTTTCCCATTCACTCTTTGTATTTTGTGTGTAGGCCAACACACTACACTCTTCCTTGGAAGAGCTAGATTTCCTCAGCTCTCCAACAGCTCCAGGAAATGTGTTCTCTCACGTCCTACATATCATGCAAATCTGCCTCATTGCCCTAGGCTGACCGGCACTGAGAAACCAAAACTGCTTCACATTCCTTCTACAAAGTCATACCTTAACACCCCATCCTTACAGTAGAAAGTCGGCTTGCGTTTCTGCTGTAACCACAGCACAGTTCTTCCTCTTACACTCCAGGGTTTTAGAAGAAGCTAAGCCCGATAGCCTACCCAGAGCGATCCCTGGGGGAGGCGGTTGGCTACACGCAGAATTACGTGCCAAGTAAACTTTATTCAAGGAAGGGACCAGTGTGTAGCTAGAGTGTATATTTACTTGGTAGAAATCACAAGGAGGTAGGCTGCATGTTCGCTGGAAACGGGGAACTTCTGGCACAAGCCTTGCTTACCCATTTTGAATGCTCCATTCAAGCTGCCTTGAAGCTGCCTAAATAACAATTTTAGGACGGGTCTCTAGTCTCTGTAGGCAAGGCTCTGGGAAGGGAACGAGTGTTCTCTACATCAACAGGGTGCTTTCATAGCCTGGGTGGGAGCCTCTCCTCAGACGCTCTACAGCTAAAAGGAAACTTGACGTGAGTCCTTTCCTCAAGGTAAAGCCTAGAATAGCCCTGCCGAAGTGGAAGCTTGGAGCGGAGTCCTTGAGGCATTAGTTTCAGGTCTGTTTCCTTTTAAGGTTAGTAAGCTTTTCAGGACACCGAGGACCTCGCCTGGGCACCTTATTCCCTGGAAGACCACCGAGTACCGGCAGTCTCCACTGGGCTACTAAGAAACATCCAGGCCCGGAAACCTTTCCCAGTCACTCTGTGTATTTTGTGTGTAGGCCAACACACTGCACTCTTCCTTGGAAGAGCTAGATTTCCTCAGCTCTCCAACAGCTCCAGGAAATTTGTTCTCTCACGTCCTACATATCATGCAAATCTGCCTCATTGCCCTAGGCTGAGCAGCTCTGAGAAACCAAAAGGGCTTCGCATTCCTTCTACAAAGTCATACCTTAAGACCCCATCCTTACAGGAGAAAGTCAGCTTGCGTTTCTGCTGTAACCAAAGCACAGATCTTCCTCTTACACTGCAGGGTTTTAGAAGAAGCTAAGCCAGATAGCCTACCTAGAGCGCTCCTTGGGGGAGGCTGTTGGCTACACGCAGAACTCCGTGCCAAATAAACTTTATTCAAGGAAGGGACCAGTGTGTAGCTAGAGTGTATATTTACTTGGTAGAAATCCCAAGTAGGTAGGCCGCGTGTTCGCTGGAAACGGTGACCTTATGGCACAAGCCTTGCTTTCCCATTTTGAATGCTCCATGCATGCTGCCTTGATGTTACCTAAATAACAGTTTTAGGACGAGTCTTTAGTCATTGTAGGCAGGGCTCTGGGAAGGGAACGAGTGTTCTCTGCATCAACAGGGTGCTTTCATAGCCTGGGTGGGAGCCTCTCCTCAGACGCCCTAGAGATAAAGGAAACTTGACGTGAGTTCTTTCCTCCAGGTAAAGCCTTGAATAGCCCTGCCGAAGCTAAGCTTGAAGCAGTTTCCTTGTGGCATTTGTTTTAGGTCTGTTTTCTTTTAAGGTTAGTAAGCTTGTCAAGACACCGAGGACCTCTCGTGGGCACCCTATTCCCTGCAAGAGAAGCGAGTACCAGCAGGCTCCACTGGGCTACTAAGAAACATCCAGGCCCGGAAACGTTTCCCAGTCACTGTGTATTTTGTGTGTAGGGCAACACACTGCACTCTTCCTTGGAAGAGCTAGATTTCCTCAGCTCTCCAACAACTCCAGGAAATGTGTTCTCTCAATTCCTATATGTCATGCAAATCTCCCTCATTGCCCTAGGCTGAGCAGCACTGAGAAACCAAAAGTGCAACGCATTCTTTCTTTAAAGTCAAACCTTAAGACCCCATCCTTACAGGAGAAAGTCGTCTTGCTTTCCTGCTGTAACCAAAGCACAGTTCTTCCTCCTACACTCCAGGGTTTTAGAAGAAGCAGAGCCCGATAGCCTACCCAGAGCGCTCCCAAGGGGAGGCGGTTGGCTACACGCAGAATTCCGTGCCAAATAAACTTTATTCAAGGAAGGGACCAGTGTGTAGCTAGAGTGTATATTTACTTGGTAGAAATCACAAGGAGGTAGGCTGCATGTTCGCTGGAAACGGGGAACTTATGGCACAAGCCTTGCTTACCACTTTTGAATGCTCCATTCAAGCTGCCTTGAAGCTACCTAAATTACAATTTTAGGACGGGTCTCTAGTGTCTGTAGGCAGGGCTCTGGGAAGGGAACGAGTGTTCTCTACATCAACAGGGTGCTTTCATAGACTGGGTAGGAGCCTCGCCTGAGACACTCTAGAGCTAAAAGGAAACTTGACGTGAGTCCTCTCCTCAAGGTAAAGCCTAGAATAGCCCTGCCGAAGTGGAAGCTTGGAGCGGAGTTCTTGAGGCATTAGTTTCAGGTCTGTTTTCTTTTAAGGTTAGTAAGCTTTTCAAGGCCCTGAGGACCTCGCCTGGGCACCCTATTCCCTGCAAGAACACCCAGAACCGGCAGGCTCCACTGGGCTACTAAGAAACATCCAGGCCCGGAAACTTTTCCCATTCACTCTTTGTATTTTGTGTGTAGGCCAACACACTACACTCTTCCTTGGAAGAGCTAGATTTCCTCAGCTCTCCAACAGCTCCAGGAAATGTGTTCTCTCACGTCCTACATATCATGCAAATCTGCCTCATTGCCCTAGGCTGACCGGCACTGAGAAACCAAAACTGCTTCACATTCCTTCTACAAAGTCATACCTTAACACCCCATCCTTACAGTAGAAAGTCGGCTTGCGTTTCTGCTGTAACCACAGCACAGTTCTTCCTCTTACACTCCAGGGTTTTAGAAGAAGCTAAGCCCGATAGCCTACCCAGAGCGATCCCTGGGGGAGGCGGTTGGCTACACGCAGAATTACGTGCCAAATAAACTTTATTCAAGGAAGGGACCAGTGTGTAGCTAGAGTGTATATTTACTTGGTAGAAATCACAAGGAGGTAGGCTGCATGTTCGCTGGAAACGGGGAACTTATGGCACAAGCCTTGCTTACCCATTTTGAATGCTCCATTCAAGCTGCCTTGAAGCTGCCTAAATAACAATTTTAGGACGGGTCTCTAGTCTCTGTAGGCAAGGCTCTGGGAAGGGAACGAGTGTTCTCTACATCAACAGGGTGCTTTCATAGCCTGGGTGGGAGCCTCTCCTCAGACGCTCTACAGCTAAAAGGAAACTTGACGTGAGTCCTTTCCTCAAGGTAAAGCCTAGAATAGCCCTGCCGAAGTGGAAGCTTGGAGCGGAGTCCTTGAGGCATTAGTTTCAGGTCTGTTTCCTTTTAAGGTTAGTAAGCTTTTCAGGACACCGAGGACCTCGCCTGGGCACCTTATTCCCTGGAAGACCACCGAGTACCGGCAGTCTCCACTGGGCTACTAAGAAACATCCAGGCCCGGAAACCTTTCCCAGTCACTCTGTGTATTTTGTGTGTAGGCCAACACACTGCACTCTTCCTTGGAAGAGCTAGATTTCCTCAGCTCTCCAACAGCTCCAGGAAATTTGTTCTCTCACGTCCTACATATCATGCAAATCTGCCTCATTGCCCTAGGCTGAGCAGCTCTGAGAAACCAAAAGTGCAACGCATTCTTTCTTTAAAGTCAAACCTTAAGACCCCATCCTTACAGGAGAAAGTCGGCTTGCTTTCCTGCTGTAACCAAAGCACAGTTCTTCCTCTTACACTCCAGGGTTTTAGAAGAAGCAGAGCCCGATAGCCTACCCAGAGCGCTCCCAAGGGGAGGCGGTTGGCTACACGCAGAATTCCGTGCCAAATAAACTTTATTCAAGGAAGGGACCAGTGTGTAGCTAGAGTGTATATTTACTTGGTAGAAATCACAAGGAGGTAGGCTGCATGTTCGCTGGAAACGGGGAACTTATGGCACAAGCCTTGCTTACCACTTTTGAATGCTCCATTCAAGCTGCCTTGAAGCTACCTAAATTACAATTTTAGGACGGGTCTCTAGTGTCTGTAGGCAGGGCTCTGGGAAGGGAACGAGTGTTCTCTACATCAACAGGGTGCTTTCATAGACTAGGTAGGAGCCTCGCCTGAGACACTCTAGAGCTAAAAGGAAACTTGACGTGAGTCCTCTCCTCAAGGTAAAGCCTAGAATAGCCCTGCCGAAGTGGAAGCTTGGAGCGGAGTTCTTGAGGCATTAGTTTCAGGTCTGTTTTCTTTTAAGGTTAGTAAGCTTTTCAAGGCCCTGAGGACCTCGCCTGGGCACCCTATTCCCTGCAAGAACAGCCAGTACCGGCAGGCTCCACTGAGCTACTAAGAAACATCCAGGCCCGGAAACTTTTCCCATTCACTCTTTGTATTTTGTGTGTAGGCCAACACACTACACTCTTCCTTGGAAGAGCTAGATTTCCTCAGCTCTCCAACAGCTCCAGGAAATGTGTTCTCTCACGTCCTACATATCATGCAAATCTGCCTCATTGCCCTAGGCTGACCGGCACTGAGAAACCAAAACTGCTTCACATTCTTTCTACAAAGTCATACCTTAACACCCCATCCTTACAGTAGAAAGTCGGCTTGCGTTTCTGCTGTAACCACAGCACAGTTCTTCCTCTTACACTCCAGGGTTTTAGAAGAAGCTAAGCCCGATAGCCTACCCAGAGCGATCCCTGGGGGAGGCGGTTGGCTACACGCAGAATTACGTGCCAAATAAACTTTATTCAAGGAAGGGACCAGTGTGTAGCTAGAGTGTAGATTTACTTGGTAGAAATCACAAGGAGGTAGGCTGCATGTTCGCTGGAAACGGGGAACTTATGGCACAAGCCTTGCTTACCCATTTTGAATGCTCCATTCAAGCTGCCTTGAAGCTGCCTAAATAACAATTTTAGGACGGGTCTCTAGTCTCTGTAGGCAAGGCTCTGGGAAGGGAACGAGTGTTCTCTACATCAACAGGGTGCTTTCATAGCCTGGGTGGTAGCCTCTCCTCAGACGCTCTACAGCTAAAAGGAAACTTGACGTGAGTCCTTTCCTCAAGGTAAAGCCTACAATAGCCCTGCCGAAGTGGAAGCTTGGAGCGGAGTCCTTGAGGCATTAGTTTCAGGTCTGTTTCCTTTTAAGGTTAGTAAGCTTTTCAGGACACCGAGGACCTCGCCTGGGCACCTTATTCCCTGGAAGACCACCGAGTACCGGCAGTCTCCACTGGGCTACTAAGAAACATCCAGGCCCCGAAACCTTTCCCAGTCACTCTGTGTATTTTGTGTGTAGGCCAACACACTGCACTCTTCCTTGGAAGAGCTAGATTTCCTCAGCTCTCCAACAGCTCCAGGAAATTTGTTCTCTCACGTCCTACATATCATGCAAATCTGCCTCATTGCCCTAGGCTGAGCAGCTCTGAGAAACCAAAACGGCTTCGCATTCCTTCTACAAAGTCATACCTTAAGACCCCATCCTTACAGGAGAAAGTCAGCTTGCGTTTCTGCTGTAACCAAAGCACAGATCTTCCTCTTACACTGCAGGGTTTTAGAAGAAGCTAAGCCAGATAGCCTACCTAGAGCGCTCCTTGGGGGAGGCTGTTGGCTACACGCAGAACTCCGTGCCAAATAAACTTTATTCAAGGAAGGGACCAGTGTGTAGCTAGAGTGTATATTTACTTGGTAGAAATCACAAGTAGGTAGGCCGCGTGTTCGCTGGAAACGGTGACCTTATGGCACAAGCCTTGCTTTCCCATTTTGAATGCTCCATGCATGCTGCCTTGAAGTTACCTAAATAACAGTTTTAGGACGGGTCTTCAGTCATTGTAGGCAGGGCTCTGGGAAGGGAACGAGTGTTCTCTGCATCAACAGGGTGCTTTCATAGCCTGGGTGGGAGCCTCTCCTCAGACGCCCTAGAGATAAAGGAAACTTGACGTGAGTTCTTTCCTCCAGGTAAAGCCTTGAATAGCCCTGCCGAAGCTAAGCTTGAAGCAGTTTCCTTGTGGCATTTGTTTTAGGTCTGTTTTCTTTTAAGGTTAGTAAGCTTGTCAAGACACCGAGGACCTCTCGTGGGCACCCTATTCCCTGCAAGAGCACCGAGTACCAGCAGGCTCCACTGGGCTACTAAGAAACATCCAGGCCCGGAAACGTTTCCCAGTCACTGTGTATTTTGTGTGTAGGGCAACACACTGCACTCTTCCTTGGAAGAGCTAGATTTCCTCAGCTCTCCAACAGCTCCAGGAAATGTATTCTCTCACGTCCTACATATCATGCAAATCTGCCTCATTGCCTTAGGCTGACCGGCACTGAGAAACCAAAACTGCTTCACATTCCTTCTACAAAGTCATACCTTAACACCCCATCCTTACAGTAGAAAGTCGGCTTGCGTTTCTGCTGTAACCACAGCACAGTTCTTCCTCTTACACTCCAGGGTTTTAGAAGAAGCTAAGCCCGATAGCCTACCCAGAGCGATCCCTGGGGGAGGCGGTTGGCTACACGCAGAATTACGTGCCAAATAAACTTTATTCAAGGAAGGGACCAGTGTGTAGCTAGAGTGTATATTTACTTGGTAGAAATCACAAGGAGGTAGGCTGCATGTTCGCTGGAAACGGGGAACTTATGGCACAAGCCTTGCTTACCCATTTTGAATGCTCCATTCAAGCTGCCTTGAAGCTGCCTAAATAACAATTTTAGAACGGGTCTCTAGTCTCTGTAGGCAAGGCTCTGGGAAGGGAACGAGTGTTCTCTACATCAACAGGGTGCTTTCATAGCCTGGGTGGGAGCCTCTCCTCTGACGCCCTAGAGATAAAGGAAACTTGACGTGAGTTCTTTCCTCCAGGTAAAGCCTTGAATAGCCCTGCCGAAGCTAAGCTTGAAGCAGTTTCCTTGTGGCATTTGTTTTAGGTCTGTTTTCTTTTAAGAGTAGTAAGCTTGTCAAGACACCGAGGACCTCTCGTGGGCACCCTATTCCCTGCAAGAGCACCGAGTACCAGCAGGCTCCACTGGGCTACTAAGAAACATCCAGGCCCGGAAACGTTTCCCAGTCACTGTGTATTTTGTGTGTAGGGCAACACACTGCACTCTTCCTTGGAAGAGCTAGATTTCCTCAGCTCTCCAACAACTCCAGGAAATGTGTTCTCTCAATTCCTATATGTCATGCAAATCTCCCTCATTGCCCTAGGCAGAGCAGCACTGAGAAACCAAAAGTGCAACGCATTCTTTCTTTAAAGTCAAACCTTAAGACCCCATCCTTACAGGAGAAAGTCGTCTTGCTTTCCTGCTGTAACCAAAGCACAGTTCTTCCTCTTACACTCCAGGGTTTTAGAAGAAGCAGAGCCCGATAGCCTACTCAGAGCGCTCCCAAGGGGAGGCGGTTGGCTACACGCAGAATTCCGTGCCAAATAAACTTTATTCAAGGAAGGGACCAGTGTGTAGCTAGAGTGTATATTTACTTGGTAGAAATCACAAGGAGGTAGGCTGCATGTTCGCTGGAAACGGGGAACTTATGGCACAAGCCTTGCTTACCACTTTTGAATGCTCCATTCAAGCTGCCTTGAAGCTACCTAAATAACAATTTTAGGACGGGTCTCTAGTCTCTGTAGGCAAGGCTCTGGGAAGGGAACGAGTGTTCTCTACATCAACAGGATGCTTTCATAGCCTGGGTGGGAGCCTCTCCTCAGACGCTCTACAGCTAAAAGGAAACTTGACGTGAGTCCTTTCCTCAAGGTAAAGCCTAGAATAGCCCTGCCGAAGTGGAAGCTTGGAGCGGAGTTCTTGAGGCATTAGTTTCAGGTCTGTTTTCTTTTAAGGTTAGTAAGCTTTTCAAGGCCCTGAGGACCTCGCCTGGGCACCCTATTCCCTGCAAGAACACCCAGTACCGGCAGGTTCCACTGGGCTACTAAGAAACATCCAGGCCCGGAAACTTTTCCCATTCACTCTTTGTATTTTGTGTGTAGGCCTACACACTACACTCTTCCTTGGAAGAGCTAGATTTCCTCAGCTCTCCAACAGCTCCAGGAAATGTGTTCTCTCACGTCCTACATATCATGCAAATCTGCCTCATTGCCCTAGGCTGACCGGCACTGAGAAACCAAAACTGCTTCACATTCCTTCTACAAAGTCATACCTTAACACCCCATCCTTACAGTAGAAAGTCGGCTTGCGTTTCTGCTGTAACCACAGCACAGTTCTTCCTCTTACACTCCAGGGTTTTAGAAGAAGCTAAGCCCGATAGCCTACCCAGAGCGATCCCTGGGGGAGGCGGTTGGCTACACGCAGAATTACGTGCCAAATAAACTTTATTCAAGGAAGGGACCAGTGTGTAGCTAGAGTGTATATTTACTTGGTAGAAATCACAAGGAGGTAGGCTGCATGTTCGCTGGAAACGGGGAACGTATGGCACAAGCCTTGCTTACCCATTTTGAATGCTCCATTCAAGCTGCCTTGAAGCTGCCTAAATAACAATTTTAGGACGGGTCTCTAGTCTCTGTAGGCAAGGCTCTGGGAAGGGAACGAGTGTTCTCTACATCAACAGGGTGCTTTCATAGCCTGGGTGGGAGCCTCTCCTCAGACGCTCTACAGCTAAAAGGAAACTTGACGTGAGTCCTTTCCTCAAGGTAAAGCCTAGAATAGCCCTGCCGAAGTGGAAGCTTGGAGCGGAGTCCTTGAGGCATTAGTTTCAGGTCTGTTTCCTTTTAAGGTTAGTAAGCTTTTCAGGACACCGAGGACCTCGCCTGGGCACCTTATTCCCTGGAAGACCACCGAGTACCGGCAGTCTCCACTGGGCTACTAAGAAACATCCAGGCCCGGAAACCTTTCCCAGTCACTCTGTGTATTTTGTGTGTAGGCCAACACACTGCACTCTTCCTTGGAAGAGCTAGATTTCCTCAGCTCTCCAACAGCTCCAGGAAATTTGTTCTCTCACGTCCTACATATCATGCAAATCTGCCTCATTGCCCTAGGCTGAGCAGCTCTGAGAAACCAAAACGGCTTCGCATTCCTTCTACAAAGTCATACCTTAAGACCCCATCCTTACAGGAGAAAGTCAGCTTGCGTTTCTGCTGTAACCAAAGCACAGATCTTCCTCTTACACTGCAGGGTTTTAGAAGAAGCTAAGCCAGATAGCCTACCTAGAGCGCTCCTTGGGGGAGGCTGTTGGCTACACGCAGAACTCCGTGCCAAATAAACTTTATTCAAGGAAGGGACCAGTGTGTAGCTAGAGTGTATATTTACTTGGTAGAAATCACAAGTAGGTAGGCCGCGTGTTCGCTGGAAACGGTGACCTTATGGCACAAGCCTTGCTTTCCCATTTTGAATGCTCCATGCATGCTGCCTTGAAGTTACCTAAATAACAGTTTTAGGACGAGTCTTTAGTCATTGTAGGCAGGGCTCTGGGAAGGGAACGAGTGTTCTCTGCATCAACAGGGTGCTTTCATAGCCTGGGTGGGAGCCTCTCCTCAGACGCCCTAGAGATAAAGGAAACTTGACGTGAGTTCTTTCCTCCAGGTAAAGCCTTGAATAGCCCTGCCGAAGCTAAGCTTGAAGCAGTTTCCTTGTGGCATTTGTTTTAGGTCTGTTTTCTTTTAAGGTTAGTAAGCTTGTCAAGACACCGAGGACCTCTCGTGGGCACCCTATTCCCTGCAAGAGCAGCGAGTACCAGCAGGCTCCACTGGGCTACTAAGAAACATCCAGGCCCGGAAACGTTTCCCAGTCACTGTGTATTTTGTGTGTAGGGCAACACACTGCACTCTTCCTTGGAAGAGCTAGATTTCCTCAGCTCTCCAACAACTCCAGGAAATGTGTTCTCTCAATTCCTATATGTCATGCAAATCTCCCTCATTGCCCTAGGCTGAGCAGCACTGAGAAACCAAAAGTGCAACGCATTCTTTCTTTAAAGTCAAACCTTAAGACCCCATCCTTACAGGAGAAAGTCGGCTTGCTTTCTTGCTGTAACCAAAGCACAGTTCTTCCTCTTACACTCCAGGGTTTTAGAAGAAGCAGAGCCCGATAGCCTACCCAGAGCGCTCCCAAGGGGAGGCGGTTGGCTACACGCAGAATTCCGTGCCAAATAAACTTTATTCAAGGAAGGGACCAGTGTGTAGCTAGAGTGTATATTTACTTGGTAGAAATCACAAGGAGGTAGGCTGCATGTTCGCTGGAAACGGGGAACTTATGGCACAAGCCTTGCTTACCACTTTTGAATGCTCCATTCAAGCTGCCTTGAAGCTACCTAAATTACAATTTTAGGACGGGTCTCTAGTGTCTGTAGGCAGGGCTCTGGGAAGGGAACGAGTGTTCTCTACATCAACAGGGTGCTTTCATAGACTGGGTAGGAGCCTCGCCTGAGACACTCTAGAGCTAAAAGGAAACTTGACGTGAGTCCTCTCCTCAAGGTAAAGCCTAGAATAGCCCTGCCGAAGTGGAAGCTTGGAGCGGAGTTCTTGAGGCATTAGTTTCAGGTCTGTTTTCTTTTAAGGTTAGTAAGCTTTTCAAGGCCCTGAGGACCTCGCCTGGGCACCCTATTCCCTGCAAGAACACCCAGAACCGGCAGGCTCCACTGGGCTACTAAGAAACATCCAGGCCCGGAAACTTTTCCCATTCACTCTTTGTATTTTGTGTGTAGGCCAACACACTACACTCTTCCTTGGAAGAGCTAGATTTCCTCAGCTCTCCAACAGCTCCAGGAAATGTGTTCTCTCACGTCCTACATATCATGCAAATCTGCCTCATTGCCCTAGGCTGACCGGCACTGAGAAACCAAAACTGCTTCACATTCCTTCTACAAAGTCATACCTTAACACCCCATCCTTACAGTAGAAAGTCGGCTTGCGTTTCTGCTGTAACCACAGCACAGTTCTTCCTCTTACACTCCAGGGTTTTAGAAGAAGCTAAGCCCGATAGCCTACCCAGAGCGATCCCTGGGGGAGGCGGTTGGCTACACGCAGAATTACGTGCCAAATAAACTTTATTCAAGGAAGGGACCAGTGTGTAGCTAGAGTGTATATTTACTTGGTAGAAATCACAAGGAGGTAGGCTGCATGTTCGCTGGAAACGGGGAACTTCTGGCACAAGCCTTGCTTACCCATTTTGAATGCTCCATTCAAGCTGCCTTGAAGCTGCCTAAATAACAATTTTAGGACGGGTCTCTAGTCTCTGTAGGCAAGGCTCTGGGAAGGGAACGAGTGTTCTCTACATCAACAGGGTGCTTTCATAGCCTGGGTGGGAGCCTCTCCTCAGACGCTCTACAGCTAAAAGGAAACTTGACGTGAGTCCTTTCCTCAAGGTAAAGCCTAGAATAGCCCTGCCGAAGTGGAAGCTTGGAGCGGAGTCCTTGAGGCATTAGTTTCAGGTCTGTTTCCTTTTAAGGTTAGTAAGCTTTTCAGGACACCGAGGACCTCGCCTGGGCACCTTATTCCCTGGAAGACCACCGAGTACCGGCAGTCTCCACTGGGCTACTAAGAAACATCCAGGCCCGGAAACCTTTCCCAGTCACTCTGTGTATTTTGTGTGTAGGCCAACACACTGCACTCTTCCTTGGAAGAGCTAGATTTCCTCAGCTCTCCAACAGCTCCAGGAAATTTGTTCTCTCACGTCCTACATATCATGCAAATCTGCCTCATTGCCCTAGGCTGAGCAGCTCTGAGAAACCAAAACGGCTTCGCATTCCTTCTACAAAGTCATACCTTAAGACCCGATCCTTACAGGAGAAAGTCAGCTTGCGTTTCTGCTGTAACCAAAGCACAGATCTTCCTCTTACACTGCAGGGTTTTAGAAGAAGCTAAGCCAGATAGCTTACCTAGAGCGCTCCTTGGGGGAGGCTGTTGGCTACACGCAGAACTCCGTGCCAAATAAACTTTATTCAAGGAAGGGACCAGTGTGTAGCTAGAGTGTATATTTACTTGGTAGAAATCACAAGTAGGTAGTCCGCGTGTTCGCTGGAAACGGTGACCTTATGGCACAAGCCTTGCTTACCCATTTTGAATGCTCCATTCAAGCTGCCTTGAAGCTGCCTAAATAACAATTTTAGGACGGGTCTCTAGTCTCTGTAGGCAAGGCTCTGGGAAGGGAACGAGTGTTCTCTACATCAACAGGGTGCTTTCATAGCCTGGGTGGGAGCCTCTCCTCAGACGCCCTAGAGATAAAGGAAACTTGACGTGAGTTCTTTCCTCCAGGTAAAGCCTTGAATAGCCCTGCCGAAGCTAAGCTTGAAGCAGTTTCCTTGTGGCATTTGTTTTAGGTCTGTTTTCTTTTAAGGTTAGTAAGCTTGTCAAGACACCAAGGACCTCTCGTGGGCACCCTATTCCCTTCAAGAGCACCGAGTACCAGCAGGCTCCACTGGGCTACTAAGAAACATCCAGGCCCGGAAACGTTTCCCAGTCACTGTGTATTTTGTGTGTAGGGCAACACACTGCACTCTTCCTTGGAAGAGCTAGATTTCCTCAGCTCTCCAACAACTCCAGGAAATGTGTTCTCTCAATTCCTATATGTCATACAAATCTCCCTCATTGCCCTAGGCTGAGCAGCACTGAGAAACCAAAAGTGCAACGCATTCTTTCTTTAAAGTCAAACCTTAAGACCCCATCCTTACAGGAGAAAGTCGGCTTGCTTTCCTGCTGTAACCAAAGCACAGTTCTTCCTCTTACACTCCAGGGTTTTAGAAGAAGCAGAGCCCGATAGCCTACCCAGAGCGCTCCCAAGGGGAGGCGGTTGGCTACACGCAGAATTCCGTGCCAAATAAACTTTATTCAAGGAAGGGACCAGTGTGTAGCTAGAGTGTATATTTACTTGGTAGAAATCACAAGGAGGTAGGCTGCATGTTCGCTGGAAACGGGGAACTTATGGCACAAGCCTTGCTTACCACTTTTGAATGCTCCATTCAAGCTGCCTTGAAGCTACCTAAATTACAATTTTAGGACGGGTCTCTAGTGTCTGTAGGCAGGGCTCTGGGAAGGGAACGAGTGTTCTCTACATCAACAGGGTGCTTTCATAGACTGGGTAGGAGCCTCGCCTGAGACACTCTAGAGCTAAAAGGAAACTTGACGTGAGTCCTCTCCTCAAGGTAAAGCCTAGAATAGCCCTGCCGAAGTGGAAGCTTGGAGCGGAGTTCTTGAGGCATTAGTTTCAGGTCTGTTTTATTTTAAGGTCAGTAAGCTTTTCAAGGCCCTGAGGACCTCGCCTGGGCACCCTATTCCCTGCAAGAACACCCAGTACCGGCAGGTTCCACTGGGCTACTAAGAAACATCCAGGCCCGGAAACTTTTCCCATTCACTCTTTGTATTTTGTGTGTAGGCCAACACACTACACTCTTCCTTGGAAGAGCTAGATTTCCTCAGCTCTCCAACAGCTCCAGGAAATGTGTTCTCTCACGTCCTACATATCATGCAAATCTGCCTCATTGCCCTAGGCTGACCGGCACTGAGAAACCAAAACTGCTTCACATTCCTTCTACAAAGTCATACCTTAACACCCCATCCTTACAGTAGAAAGTCGGCTTGCGTTTCTGCTGTAACCACAGCACAGTTCTTCCTCTTACACTCCAGGGTTTTAGAAGAAGCTAAGCCCGATAGCCTACCCAGAGCGATCCCTGGGGGAGGCGGTTGGCTACACGCAGAATTACGTGCCAAATAAACTTTATTCAAGGAAGGGACCAGTGTGTAGCTAGAGTGTATATTTACTTGGTAGAAATCACAAGGAGGTAGGCTGCATGTTCGCTGGAAACGGGGAACTTATGGCACAAGCCTTGCTTACCCATTTTGAATGCTCCATTCAAGCTGCCTTGAAGCTGCCTAAATAACAATTTTAGGACGGGTCTCTAGTCTCTGTAGGCAAGGCTCTGGGAAGGGAACGAGTGTTCTCTACATCAACAGGGTGCTTTCATAGCCTGGGTGGGAGCCTCTCCTCAGACGCTCTACAGCTAAAAGGAAACTTGACGTGAGTCCTTTCCTCAAGGTAAAGCCTAGAATAGCCCTGCCGAAGTGGAAGCTTGGAGCGGAGTCCTTGAGGCATTAGTTTCAGGTCTGTTTCCTTTTAAGGTTAGTAAGCTTTTCAGGACACCGAGGACCTCGCCTGGGCACCTTATTCCCTGGAAGACCACCGAGTACCGGCAGTCTCCACTGGGCTACTAAGAAACATCCAGGCCCGGAAACCTTTCCCAGTCACTCTGTGTATTTTGTGTGTAGGCCAACACACTGCACTCTTCCTTGGAAGAGCTAGATTTCCTCAGCTCTCCAACAGCTCCAGGAAATTTGTTCTCTCACGTCCTACATATCATGCAAATCTGCCTCATTGCCCTAGGCTGAGCAGCTCTGAGAAACCAAAACGGCTTCGCATTCCTTCTACAAAGTCATACCTTAAGACCCCATCCTTACAGGAGAAAGTCAGCTTGCGTTTCTGCTGTAACCAAAGCACAGATCTTCCTCTTACACTGCAGGGTTTTAGAAGAAGCTAAGCCAGATAGCCTACCTAGAGCGCTCCTTGGGGGAGGCTGTTGGCTACACGCAGAACTCCGTGCCAAATAAACTTTATTCAAGGAAGGGACCAGTGTGTAGCTAGAGTGTATATTTACTTGGTAGAAATCACAAGTAGGTAGGCCGCGTGTTCGCTGGAAACGGTGACCTTATGGCACAAGCCTTGCTTTCCCATTTTGAATGCTCCATGCATGCTGCCTTGAAGTTACCTAAATAACAGTTTTAGGACGAGTCTTTAGTCATTGTAGGCAGGGCTCTGGGAAGGGAACGAGTGTTCTCTGCATCAACAGGGTGCTTTCATAGCCTGGGTGGGAGCCTCTCCTCAGACTCCCTAGAGATAAAGGAAACTTGACGTGAGTTCTTTCCTCCAGGTAAAGCCTTGAATAGCCCTGCCGAAGCTAAGCTTGAAGCAGTTTCCTTGTGGCATTTGTTTTAGGTCTGTTTTCTTTTAAGGTTAGTAAGCTTGTCAAGACACCGAGGACCTCTCGTGGGCACCCTATTCCCTGCAAGAGCACCGAGTACCAGCAGGCTCCACTGGGATACTAAGAAACATCCAGGCCCGGAAACGTTTCCCAGTCACTGTGTATTTTGTGTGTAGGGCAACACACTGCACTCTTCCTTGGAAGAGCTAGATTTCCTCAGCTCTCCAACAACTCCAGGAAATGTGTTCTCTCAATTCCTATATGTCATGCAAATCTCCCTCATTGCCCTAGGCTGAGCAGCACTGAGAAACCAAAAGTGCAACGCATTCTTTCTTTAAAGTCAAACCTTAAGACCCCATCCTTACAGGAGAAAGTCGGCTTGCTTTCCTGCTGTAACCAAAGCACAGCTCTTCCTCTTACACTCCAGGGTTTTAGAAGAAGCAGAGCCCGATAGCCTACCCAGAGCGCTCCCAAGGGGAGGCGGTTGGCTACACGCAGAATTCCGTGCCAAATAAACTTTATTCAAGGAAGGGACCAGTGTGTAGCTAGAGTGTATATTTACTTGGTAGAAATCACAAGGAGGTAGGCTGCATGTTCGCTGGAAACGGGGAACTTATGGCACAAGCCTTGCTTACCACTTTTGAATGCTCCATTCAAGCTGCCTTGAAGCTACCTAAATTACAATTTTAGGACGGGTCTCTAGTGTCTGTAGGCAGGGCTCTGGGAAGGGAACGAGTGTTCTCTACATCAACAGGGTGCTTTCATAGACTGGGTAGGAGCCTCGCCTGAGACACTCTAGAGCTAAAAGGAAACTTGACGTGAGTCCTCTCCTCAAGGTAAAGCCTAGAATAGCCCTGCCGAAGTGGAAGCTTGGAGCGGAGTTCTTGAGGCATTAGTTTCAGGTCTGTTTTCTTTTAAGGTTAGTAAGCTTTTCAAGGCCCTGAGGACCTCGCCTGGGCACCCTATTCCCTGCAAGAACACCCAGTACCGGCAGGCTCCACTGGGCTACTAAGAAACATCCAGGCCCGGAAACTTTTCCCATTCACTCTTTGTATTTTGTGTGTAGGCCAACACACTACACTCTTCCTTGGAAGAGCTAGATTTCCTCAGCTCTCCAACAGCTCCAGGAAATGTGTTCTCTCACGTCCTACATATCATGCAAATCTGCCTCATTGCCCTAGGCTGACCGGCACTGAGAAACCAAAACTGCTTCACATTCCTTCTACAAAGTCATACCTTAACACCCCATCCTTACAGTAGAAAGTCGGCTTGCGTTTCTGCTGTAACCACAGCACAGTTCTTCCTCTTACACTCCAGGGTTTTAGAAGAAGCTAAGCCCGATAGCCTACCCAGAGCGATCCCTGGGGGAGGCGGTTGGCTACACGCAGAATTACGTGCCAAATAAACTTTATTCAAGGAAGGGACCAGTGTGTAGCTAGAGTGTATATTTACTTGGTAGAAATCACAAGGAGGTAGGCTGCATGTTCGCTGGAAACGGGGAACTTATGGCACAAGCCTTGCTTACCCATTTTGAATGCTCCATTCAAGCTGCCTTGAAGCTGCCTAAATAACAATTTTAGGACGGGTCTCTAGTCTCTGTAGGCAAGGCTCTGGGAAGGGAACGAGTGTTCTCTACATCAACAGGGTGCTTTCATAGCCTGGGTGGGAGCCTCTCCTCAGACGCTCTACAGCTAAAAGGAAACTTGACGTGAGTCCTTTCCTCAAGGTAAAGCCTAGAATAGCCCTGCCGAAGTGGAAGCTTGGAGCGGAGTCCTTGAGGCATTAGTTTCAGGTCTGTTTCCTTTTAAGGTTAGTAAGCTTTTCAGGACACCGAGGACCTCGCCTGGGCACCTTATTCCCTGGAAGACCACCGAGTACCGGCAGTCTCCACTGGGCTACTAAGAAACATCCAGGCCCGGAAACCTTTCCCAGTCACTCTGTGTATTTTGTGTGTAGGCCAACACACTGCACTCTTCCTTGGAAGAGCTAGATTTCCTCAGCTCTCCAACAGCTCCAGGAAATTTGTTCTCTCACGTCCTACATATCATGCAAATCTGCCTCATTGCCCTAGGCTGAGCAGCTCTGAGAAACCAAAACGGCTTCGCATTCCTTCTACAAAGTCATACCTTAAGACCCCATCCTTACAGGAGAAAGTCAGCTTGCGTTTCTGCTGTAACCAAAGCACAGATCTTCCTCTTACACTGCAGGGTTTTAGAAGAAGCTAAGCCAGATAGCCTACCTAGAGCGCTCCTTGGGGGAGGCTGTTGGCTACACGCAGAACTCCGTGCCAAATAAACTTTATTCAAGGAAGGGACCAGTGTGTAGCTAGAGTGTATATTTACTTGGTAGAAATCACAAGTAGGTAGGCCGCGTGTTCGCTGGAAACGGTGACCTTATGGCACAAGCCTTGCTTTCCCATTTTGAATGCTCCATGCATGCTGCCTTGAAGTTACCTAAATAACAGTTTTAGGACGAGTCTTTAGTCATTGTAGGCAGGGCTCTGGGAAGGGAACGAGTGTTCTCTGCATCAACAGGGTGCTTTCATAGCCTGGGTGGGAGCCTCTCCTCAGACGCCCTAGAGATAAAGGAAACTTGACGTGAGTTCTTTCCTCCAGGTAAAGCCTTGAATAGCCCTGCCGAAGCTAAGCTTGAAGCAGTTTCCTTGTGGCATTTGTTTTAGGTCTGTTTTCTTTTAAGGTTAGTAAGCTTGTCAAGACACCGAGGACCTCTCGTGGGCACCCTATTCCCTGCAAGAGCAGCGAGTACCAGCAGGCTCCACTGGGCTACTAAGAAACATCCAGGCCCGGAAACGTTTCCCAGTCACTGTGTATTTTGTGTGTAGGGCAACACACTGCACTCTTCCTTGGAAGAGCTAGATTTCCTCAGCTCTCCAACAACTCCAGGAAATGTGTTCTCTCAATTCCTATATGTCATGCAAATCTCCCTCATTGCCCTAGGCTGAGCAGCACTGAGAAACCAAAAGTGCAACGCATTCTTTCTTTAAAGTCAAACCTTAAGACCCCATCCTTACAGGAGAAAGTCGGCTTGCTTTCCTGCTGTAACCAAAGCACAGTTCTTCCTCTTACACTCCAGGGTTTTAGAAGAAGCAGAGCCCGATAGCCTACCCAGAGCGCTCCCAAGGGGAGGCGGTTGGCTACACGCAGAATTCCGTGCCAAATAAACTTTATTCAAGGAAGGGACCAGTGTGTAGCTAGAGTGTATATTTACTTGGTAGAAATCACAAGGAGGTAGGCTGCATGTTCGCTGGAAACGGGGAACTTATGGCACAAGCCTTGCTTACCACTTTTGAATGCTCCATTCAAGCTGCCTTGAAGCTACCTAAATAACAATTTTAGGACGGGTCTCTAGTCTCTGTAGGCAAGGCTCTGGGAAGGGAACGAGTGTTCTCTACATCAACAGGATGCTTTCATAGCCTGGGTGGGAGCCTCTCCTCAGACGCTCTACAGCTAAAAGGAAACTTGACGTGAGTCCTTTCCTCAAGGTAAAGCCTAGAATAGCCCTGCCGAAGTGGAAGCTTGGAGCGGAGTTCTTGAGGCATTAGTTTCAGGTCTGTTTTCTTTTAAGGTTAGTAAGCTTTTCAAGGCCCTGAGGACCTCGCCTGGGCACCCTATTCCCTGCAAGAACACCCAGAACCGGCAGGCTCCACTGGGCTACTAAGAAACATCCAGGCCCGGAAACTTTTCCCATTCACTCTTTGTATTTTGTGTGTAGGCCAACACACTACACTCTTCCTTGGAAGAGCTAGATTTCCTCAGCTCTCCAACAGCTCCAGGAAATGTGTTCTCTCACGTCCTACATATCATGCAAATCTGCCTCATTGCCCTAGGCTGACCGGCACTGAGAAACCAAAACTGCTTCACATTCCTTCTACAAAGTCATACCTTAACACCCCATCCTTACAGTAGAAAGTCGGCTTGCGTTTCTGCTGTAACCACAGCACAGTTCTTCCTCTTACACTCCAGGGTTTTAGAAGAAGCTAAGCCCGATAGCCTACCCAGAGCGATCCCTGGGGGAGGCGGTTGGCTACACGCAGAATTACGTGCCAAGTAAACTTTATTCAAGGAAGGGACCAGTGTGTAGCTAGAGTGTATATTTACTTGGTAGAAATCACAAGGAGGTAGGCTGCATGTTCGCTGGAAACGGGGAACTTCTGGCACAAGCCTTGCTTACCCATTTTGAATGCTCCATTCAAGCTGCCTTGAAGCTGCCTAAATAACAATTTTAGGACGGGTCTCTAGTCTCTGTAGGCAAGGCTCTGGGAAGGGAACGAGTGTTCTCTACATCAACAGGGTGCTTTCATAGCCTGGGTGGGAGCCTCTCCTCAGACGCTCTACAGCTAAAAGGAAACTTGACGTGAGTCCTTTCCTCAAGGTAAAGCCTAGAATAGCCCTGCCGAAGTGGAAGCTTGGAGCGGAGTCCTTGAGGCATTAGTTTCAGGTCTGTTTCCTTTTAAGGTTAGTAAGCTTTTCAGGACACCGAGGACCTCGCCTGGGCACCTTATTCCCTGGAAGACCACCGAGTACCGGCAGTCTCCACTGGGCTACTAAGAAACATCCAGGCCCGGAAACCTTTCCCAGTCACTCTGTGTATTTTGTGTGTAGGCCAACACACTGCACTCTTCCTTGGAAGAGCTAGATTTCCTCAGCTCTCCAACAGCTCCAGGAAATTTGTTCTCTCACGTCCTACATATCATGCAAATCTGCCTCATTGCCCTAGGCTGAGCAGCTCTGAGAAACCAAAAGGGCTTCGCATTCCTTCTACAAAGTCATACCTTAAGACCCCATCCTTACAGGAGAAAGTCAGCTTGCGTTTCTGCTGTAACCAAAGCACAGATCTTCCTCTTACACTGCAGGGTTTTAGAAGAAGCTAAGCCAGATAGCCTACCTAGAGCGCTCCTTGGGGGAGGCTGTTGGCTACACGCAGAACTCCGTGCCAAATAAACTTTATTCAAGGAAGGGACCAGTGTGTAGCTAGAGTGTATATTTACTTGGTAGAAATCACAAGTAGGTAGGCCGCGTGTTCGCTGGAAACGGTGACCTTATGGCACAAGCCTTGCTTTCCCATTTTGAATGCTCCATGCATGCTGCCTTTAAGTTACCTAAATAACAGTTTTAGGACGAGTCTTTAGTCATTGTAGGCAGGGCTCTGGGAAGGGAACGAGTGTTCTCTGCATCAACAGGGTGCTTTCATAGCCTGGGTGGGAGCCTCTCCTCAGACGCCCTAGAGATAAAGGAAACTTGACGTGAGTTCTTTCCTCCAGGTAAAGCCTTGAATAGCCCTGCCGAAGCTAAGCTTGAAGCAGTTTCCTTGTGGCATTTGTTTTAGGTCTGTTTTCTTTTAAGGTTAGTAAGCTTGTCAAGACACCGAGGACCTCTCGTGGGCACCCTATTCCCTGCAAGAGCACCGAGTACCAGCAGGCTCCACTGGGCTACTAAGAAACATCCAGGCCCGGAAACGTTTCCCAGTCACTGTGTATTTTGTGTGTAGGGCAACACACTGCACTCTTCCTTGGAAGAGCTAGATTTCCTCAGCTCTCCAACAACTCCAGGAAATGTGTTCTCTCAATTCCTATATGTCATGCAAATCTCCCTCATTGCCCTAGGCTGAGCAGCACTGAGAAACCAAAAGTGCAACGCATTCTTTCTTTAAAGTCAAACCTTAAGACCCCATCCTTACAGGAGAAAGTCGTCTTGCTTTCCTGCTGTAACCAAAGCACAGTTCTTCCTCCTACACTCCAGGGTTTTAGAAGAAGCAGAGCCCGATAGCCTACCCAGAGCGCTCCCAAGGGGAGGCGGTTGGCTACACGCAGAATTCCGTGCCAAATAAACTTTATTCAAGGAAGGGACCAGTGTGTAGCTAGAGTGTATATTTACTTGGTAGAAATCACAAGGAGGTAGGCTGCATGTTCGCTGGAAACGGGGAACTTATGGCACAAGCCTTGCTTACCACTTTTGAATGCTCCATTCAAGCTGCCTTGAAGCTACCTAAATTACAATTTTAGGACGGGTCTCTAGTGTCTGTAGGCAGGGCTCTGGGAAGGGAACGAGTGTTCTCTACATCAACAGGGTGCTTTCATAGACTGGGTAGGAGCCTCGCCTGAGACACTCTAGAGCTAAAAGGAAACTTGACGTGAGTCCTCTCCTCAAGGTAAAGCCTAGAATAGCCCTGCCGAAGTGGAAGCTTGGAGCGGAGTTCTTGAGGCATTAGTTTCAGGTCTGTTTTCTTTTAAGGTTAGTAAGCTTTTCAAGGCCCTGAGGACCTCGCCTGGGCACCCTATTCCCTGCAAGAACACCCAGAACCGGCAGGCTCCACTGGGCTACTAAGAAACATCCAGGCCCGGAAACTTTTCCCATTCACTCTTTGTATTTTGTGTGTAGGCCAACACACTACACTCTTCCTTGGAAGAGCTAGATTTCCTCAGCTCTCCAACAGCTCCAGGAAATGTGTTCTCTCACGTCCTACATATCATGCAAATCTGCCTCATTGCCCTAGGCTGACCGGCACTGAGAAACCAAAACTGCTTCACATTCCTTCTACAAAGTCATACCTTAACACCCCATCCTTACAGTAGAAAGTCGGCTTGCGTTTCTGCTGTAACCACAGCACAGTTCTTCCTCTTACACTCCAGGGTTTTAGAAGAAGCTAAGCCCGATAGCCTACCCAGAGCGATCCCTGGGGGAGGCGGTTGGCTACACGCAGAATTACGTGCCAAATAAACTTTATTCAAGGAAGGGACCAGTGTGTAGCTAGAGTGTATATTTACTTGGTAGAAATCACAAGGAGGTAGGCTGCATGTTCGCTGGAAACGGGGAACTTCTGGCACAAGCCTTGCTTACCCATTTTGAATGCTCCATTCAAGCTGCCTTGAAGCTGCCTAAATAACAATTTTAGGACGGGTCTCTAGTCTCTGTAGGCAAGGCTCTGGGAAGGGAACGAGTGTTCTCTACATCAACAGGGTGCTTTCATAGCCTGGGTGGGAGCCTCTCCTCAGACGCTCTACAGCTAAAAGGAAACTTGACGTGAGTCCTTTCCTCAAGGTAAAGCCTAGAATAGCCCTGCCGAAGTGGAAGCTTGGAGCGGAGTCCTTGAGGCATTAGTTTCAGGTCTGTTTCCTTTTAAGGTTAGTAAGCTTTTCAGGACACCGAGGACCTCGCCTGGGCACCTTATTCCCTGGAAGACCACCGAGTACCGGCAGTCTCCACTGGGCTACTAAGAAACATCCAGGCCCGGAAACCTTTCCCAGTCACTCTGTGTATTTTGTGTGTAGGCCAACACACTGCACTCTTCCTTGGAAGAGCTAGATTTCCTCAGCTCTCCAACAGCTCCAGGAAATTTGTTCTCTCACGTCCTACATATCATGCAAATCTGCCTCATTGCCCTAGGCTGAGCAGCTCTGAGAAACCAAAAGTGCAACGCATTCTTTCTTTAAAGTCAAACCTTAAGACCCCATCCTTACAGGAGAAAGTCGGCTTGCTTTCCTGCTGTAACCAAAGCACAGTTCTTCCTCTTACACTCCAGGGTTTTAGAAGAAGCAGAGCCCGATAGCCTACCCAGAGCGCTCCCAAGGGGAGGCGGTTGGCTACACGCAGAATTCCGTGCCAAATAAACTTTATTCAAGGAAGGGACCAGTGTGTAGCTAGAGTGTATATTTACTTGGTAGAAATCACAAGGAGGTAGGCTGCATGTTCGCTGGAAACGGGGAACTTATGGCACAAGCCTTGCTTACCACTTTTGAATGCTCCATTCAAGCTGCCTTGAAGCTACCTAAATTACAATTTTAGGACGGGTCTCTAGTGTCTGTAGGCAGGGCTCTGGGAAGGGAACGAGTGTTCTCTACATCAACAGGGTGCTTTCATAGACTGGGTAGGAGCCTCGCCTGAGACACTCTAGAGCTAAAAGGAAACTTGACGTGAGTCCTCTCCTCAAGGTAAAGCCTAGAATAGCCCTGCCGAAGTGGAAGCTTGGAGCGGAGTTCTTGAGGCATTAGTTTCAGGTCTGTTTTCTTTTAAGGTTAGTAAGCTTTTCAAGGCCCTGAGGACCTCGCCTGGGCACCCTATTCCCTGCAAGAACAGCCAGTACCGGCAGGCTCCACTGAGCTACTAAGAAACATCCAGGCCCGGAAACTTTTCCCATTCACTCTTTGTATTTTGTGTGTAGGCCAACACACTACACTCTTCCTTGGAAGAGCTAGATTTCCTCAGCTCTCCAACAGCTCCAGGAAATGTGTTCTCTCACGTCCTACATATCATGCAAATCTGCCTCATTGCCCTAGGCTGACCGGCACTGAGAAACCAAAACTGCTTCACATTCTTTCTACAAAGTCATACCTTAACACCCCATCCTTACAGTAGAAAGTCGGCTTGCGTTTCTGCTGTAACCACAGCACAGTTCTTCCTCTTACACTCCAGGGTTTTAGAAGAAGCTAAGCCCGATAGCCTACCCAGAGCGATCCCTGGGGGAGGCGGTTGGCTACACGCAGAATTACGTGCCAAATAAACTTTATTCAAGGAAGGGACCAGTGTGTAGCTAGAGTGTAGATTTACTTGGTAGAAATCACAAGGAGGTAGGCTGCATGTTCGCTGGAAACGGGGAACTTATGGCACAAGCCTTGCTTACCCATTTTGAATGCTCCATTCAAGCTGCCTTGAAGCTGCCTAAATAACAATTTTAGGACGGGTCTCTAGTCTCTGTAGGCAAGGCTCTGGGAAGGGAACGAGTGTTCTCTACATCAACAGGGTGCTTTCATAGCCTGGGTGGTAGCCTCTCCTCAGACGCTCTACAGCTAAAAGGAAACTTGACGTGAGTCCTTTCCTCAAGGTAAAGCCTACAATAGCCCTGCCGAAGTGGAAGCTTGGAGCGGAGTCCTTGAGGCATTAGTTTCAGGTCTGTTTCCTTTTAAGGTTAGTAAGCTTTTCAGGACACCGAGGACCTCGCCTGGGCACCTTATTCCCTGGAAGACCACCGAGTACCGGCAGTCTCCACTGGGCTACTAAGAAACATCCAGGCCCCGAAACCTTTCCCAGTCACTCTGTGTATTTTGTGTGTAGGCCAACACACTGCACTCTTCCTTGGAAGAGCTAGATTTCCTCAGCTCTCCAACAGCTCCAGGAAATTTGTTCTCTCACGTCCTACATATCATGCAAATCTGCCTCATTGCCCTAGGCTGAGCAGCTCTGAGAAACCAAAACGGCTTCGCATTCCTTCTACAAAGTCATACCTTAAGACCCCATCCTTACAGGAGAAAGTCAGCTTGCGTTTCTGCTGTAACCAAAGCACAGATCTTCCTCTTACACTGCAGGGTTTTAGAAGAAGCTAAGCCAGATAGCCTACCTAGAGCGCTCCTTGGGGGAGGCTGTTGGCTACACGCAGAACTCCGTGCCAAATAAACTTTATTCAAGGAAGGGACCAGTGTGTAGCTAGAGTGTATATTTACTTGGTAGAAATCACAAGTAGGTAGGCCGCGTGTTCGCTGGAAACGGTGACCTTATGGCACAAGCCTTGCTTTCCCATTTTGAATGCTCCATGCATGCTGCCTTGAAGTTACCTAAATAACAGTTTTAGGACGGGTCTTCAGTCATTGTAGGCAGGGCTCTGGGAAGGGAACGAGTGTTCTCTGCATCAACAGGGTGCTTTCATAGCCTGGGTGGGAGCCTCTCCTCAGACGCCCTAGAGATAAAGGAAACTTGACGTGAGTTCTTTCCTCCAGGTAAAGCCTTGAATAGCCCTGCCGAAGCTAAGCTTGAAGCAGTTTCCTTGTGGCATTTGTTTTAGGTCTGTTTTCTTTTAAGGTTAGTAAGCTTGTCAAGACACCGAGGACCTCTCGTGGGCACCCTATTCCCTGCAAGAGCACCGAGTACCAGCAGGCTCCACTGGGCTACTAAGAAACATCCAGGCCCGGAAACGTTTCCCAGTCACTGTGTATTTTGTGTGTAGGGCAACACACTGCACTCTTCCTTGGAAGAGCTAGATTTCCTCAGCTCTCCAACAGCTCCAGGAAATGTATTCTCTCACGTCCTACATATCATGCAAATCTGCCTCATTGCCTTAGGCTGACCGGCACTGAGAAACCAAAACTGCTTCACATTCCTTCTACAAAGTCATACCTTAACACCCCATCCTTACAGTAGAAAGTCGGCTTGCGTTTCTGCTGTAACCACAGCACAGTTCTTCCTCTTACACTCCAGGGTTTTAGAAGAAGCTAAGCCCGATAGCCTACCCAGAGCGATCCCTGGGGGAGGCGGTTGGCTACACGCAGAATTACGTGCCAAATAAACTTTATTCAAGGAAGGGACCAGTGTGTAGCTAGAGTGTATATTTACTTGGTAGAAATCACAAGGAGGTAGGCTGCATGTTCGCTGGAAACGGGGAACTTATGGCACAAGCCTTGCTTACCCATTTTGAATGCTCCATTCAAGCTGCCTTGAAGCTGCCTAAATAACAATTTTAGAACGGGTCTCTAGTCTCTGTAGGCAAGGCTCTGGGAAGGGAACGAGTGTTCTCTACATCAACAGGGTGCTTTCATAGCCTGGGTGGGAGCCTCTCCTCTGACGCCCTAGAGATAAAGGAAACTTGACGTGAGTTCTTTCCTCCAGGTAAAGCCTTGAATAGCCCTGCCGAAGCTAAGCTTGAAGCAGTTTCCTTGTGGCATTTGTTTTAGGTCTGTTTTCTTTTAAGAGTAGTAAGCTTGTCAAGACACCGAGGACCTCTCGTGGGCACCCTATTCCCTGCAAGAGCACCGAGTACCAGCAGGCTCCACTGGGCTACTAAGAAACATCCAGGCCCGGAAACGTTTCCCAGTCACTGTGTATTTTGTGTGTAGGGCAACACACTGCACTCTTCCTTGGAAGAGCTAGATTTCCTCAGCTCTCCAACAACTCCAGGAAATGTGTTCTCTCAATTCCTATATGTCATGCAAATCTCCCTCATTGCCCTAGGCAGAGCAGCACTGAGAAACCAAAAGTGCAACGCATTCTTTCTTTAAAGTCAAACCTTAAGACCCCATCCTTACAGGAGAAAGTCGTCTTGCTTTCCTGCTGTAACCAAAGCACAGTTCTTCCTCTTACACTCCAGGGTTTTAGAAGAAGCAGAGCCCGATAGCCTACTCAGAGCGCTCCCAAGGGGAGGCGGTTGGCTACACGCAGAATTCCGTGCCAAATAAACTTTATTCAAGGAAGGGACCAGTGTGTAGCTAGAGTGTATATTTACTTGGTAGAAATCACAAGGAGGTAGGCTGCATGTTCGCTGGAAACGGGGAACTTATGGCACAAGCCTTGCTTACCACTTTTGAATGCTCCATTCAAGCTGCCTTGAAGCTACCTAAATAACAATTTTAGGACGGGTCTCTAGTCTCTGTAGGCAAGGCTCTGGGAAGGGAACGAGTGTTCTCTACATCAACAGGATGCTTTCATAGCCTGGGTGGGAGCCTCTCCTCAGACGCTCTACAGCTAAAAGGAAACTTGACGTGAGTCCTTTCCTCAAGGTAAAGCCTAGAATAGCCCTGCCGAAGTGGAAGCTTGGAGCGGAGTTCTTGAGGCATTAGTTTCAGGTCTGTTTTCTTTTAAGGTTAGTAAGCTTTTCAAGGCCCTGAGGACCTCGCCTGGGCACCCTATTCCCTGCAAGAACACCCAGTACCGGCAGGTTCCACTGGGCTACTAAGAAACATCCAGGCCCGGAAACTTTTCCCATTCACTCTTTGTATTTTGTGTGTAGGCCTACACACTACACTCTTACTTGGAAGAGCTAGATTTCCTCAGCTCTCCAACAGCTCCAGGAAATGTGTTCTCTCACGTCCTACATATCATGCAAATCTGCCTCATTGCCCTAGGCTGACCGGCACTGAGAAACCAAAACTGCTTCACATTCCTTCTACAAAGTCATACCTTAACACCCCATCCTTACAGTAGAAAGTCGGCTTGCGTTTCTGCTGTAACCACAGCACAGTTCTTCCTCTTACACTCCAGGGTTTTAGAAGAAGCTAAGCCCGATAGCCTACCCAGAGCGATCCCTGGGGGAGGCGGTTGGCTACACGCAGAATTACGTGCCAAATAAACTTTATTCAAGGAAGGGACCAGTGTGTAGCTAGAGTGTATATTTACTTGGTAGAAATCACAAGGAGGTAGGCTGCATGTTCGCTGGAAACGGGGAACGTATGGCACAAGCCTTGCTTACCCATTTTGAATGCTCCATTCAAGCTGCCTTGAAGCTGCCTAAATAACAATTTTAGGACGGGTCTCTAGTCTCTGTAGGCAAGGCTCTGGGAAGGGAACGAGTGTTCTCTACATCAACAGGGTGCTTTCATAGCCTGGGTGGGAGCCTCTCCTCAGACGCTCTACAGCTAAAAGGAAACTTGACGTGAGTCCTTTCCTCAAGGTAAAGCCTAGAATAGCCCTGCCGAAGTGGAAGCTTGGAGCGGAGTCCTTGAGGCATTAGTTTCAGGTCTGTTTCCTTTTAAGGTTAGTAAGCTTTTCAGGACACCGAGGACCTCGCCTGGGCACCTTATTCCCTGGAAGACCACCGAGTACCGGCAGTCTCCACTGGGCTACTAAGAAACATCCAGGCCCGGAAACCTTTCCCAGTCACTCTGTGTATTTTGTGTGTAGGCCAACACACTGCACTCTTCCTTGGAAGAGCTAGATTTCCTCAGCTCTCCAACAGCTCCAGGAAATTTGTTCTCTCACGTCCTACATATCATGCAAATCTGCCTCATTGCCCTAGGCTGAGCAGCTCTGAGAAACCAAAACGGCTTCGCATTCCTTCTACAAAGTCATACCTTAAGACCCCATCCTTACAGGAGAAAGTCAGCTTGCGTTTCTGCTGTAACCAAAGCACAGATCTTCCTCTTACACTGCAGGGTTTTAGAAGAAGCTAAGCCAGATAGCCTACCTAGAGCGCTCCTTGGGGGAGGCTGTTGGCTACACGCAGAACTCCGTTCCAAATAAACTTTATTCAAGGAAGGGACCAGTGTGTAGCTAGAGTGTATATTTACTTGGTAGAAATCACAAGTAGGTAGGCCGCGTGTTCGCTGGAAACGGTGACCTTATGGCACAAGCCTTGCTTTCCCATTTTGAATGCTCCATGCATGCTGCCTTGAAGTTACCTAAATAACAGTTTTAGGACGAGTCTTTAGTCATTGTAGGCAGGGCTCTGGGAAGGGAACGAGTGTTCTCTGCATCAACAGGGTGCTTTCATAGCCTGGGTGGGAGCCTCTCCTCAGACGCCCTAGAGATAAAGGAAACTTGACGTGAGTTCTTTCCTCCAGGTAAAGCCTTGAATAGCCCTGCCGAAGCTAAGCTTGAAGCAGTTTCCTTGTGGCATTTGTTTTAGGTCTGTTTTCTTTTAAGGTTAGTAAGCTTGTCAAGACACCGAGGACCTCTCGTGGGCACCCTATTCCCTGCAAGAGCAGCGAGTACCAGCAGGCTCCACTGGGCTACTAAGAAACATCCAGGCCCGGAAACGTTTCCCAGTCACTGTGTATTTTGTGTGTAGGGCAACACACTGCACTCTTCCTTGGAAGAGCTAGATTTCCTCAGCTCTCCAACAACTCCAGGAAATGTGTTCTCTCAATTCCTATATGTCATGCAAATCTCCCTCATTGCCCTAGGCTGAGCAGCACTGAGAAACCAAAAGTGCAACGCATTCTTTCTTTAAAGTCAAACCTTAAGACCCCATCCTTACAGGAGAAAGTCGGCTTGCTTTCCTGCTGTAACCAAAGCACAGTTCTTCCTCTTACACTCCAGGGTTTTAGAAGAAGCAGAGCCCAATATCCTACCCAGAGCGCTCCCAAGGGGAGGCGGTTGGCTACACGCAGAATTCCGTGCCAAATAAACTTTATTCAAGGAAGGGACCAGTGTGTAGCTAGAGTGTATATTTACTTGGTAGAAATCACAAGGAGGTAGGCTGCATGTTCGCTGGAAACGGGGAACTTATGGCACAAGCCTTGCTTACCACTTTTGAATGCTCCATTCAAGCTGCCTTGAAGCTACCTAAATTACAATTTTAGGACGGGTCTCTAGTGTCTGTAGGCAGGGCTCTGGGAAGGGAACGAGTGTTCTCTACATCAACAGGGTGCTTTCATAGACTGGGTAGGAGCCTCGCCTGAGACACTCTAGAGCTAAAAGGAAACTTGACGTGAGTCCTCTCCTCAAGGTAAAGCCTAGAATAGCCCTGCCGAAGTGGAAGCTTGGAGCGGAGTTCTTGAGGCATTAGTTTCAGGTCTGTTTTCTTTTAAGGTTAGTAAGCTTTTCAAGGCCCTGAGGACCTCGCCTGGGCACCCTATTCCCTGCAAGAACACCCAGAACCGGCAGGCTCCACTGGGCTACTAAGAAACATCCAGGCCCGGAAACTTTTCCCATTCACTCTTTGTATTTTGTGTGTAGGCCAACACACTACACTCTTCCTTGGAAGAGCTAGATTTCCTCAGCTCTCCAACAGCTCCAGGAAATGTGTTCTCTCACGTCCTACATATCATGCAAATCTGCCTCATTGCCCTAGGCTGACCGGCACTGAGAAACCAAAACTGCTTCACATTCCTTCTACAAAGTCATACCTTAACACCCCATCCTTACAGTAGAAAGTCGGCTTGCGTTTCTGCTGTAACCACAGCACAGTTCTTCCTCTTACACTCCAGGGTTTTAGAAGAAGCTAAGCCCGATAGCCTACCCAGAGCGATCCCTGGGGGAGGCGGTTGGCTACACGCAGAATTACGTGCCAAATAAACTTTATTCAAGGAAGGGACCAGTGTGTAGCTAGAGTGTATATTTACTTGGTAGAAATCACAAGGAGGTAGGCTGCATGTTCGCTGGAAACGGGGAACTTCTGGCACAAGCCTTGCTTACCCATTTTGAATGCTCCATTCAAGCTGCCTTGAAGCTGCCTAAATAACAATTTTAGGACGGGTCTCTAGTCTCTGTAGGCAAGGCTCTGGGAAGGGAACGAGTGTTCTCTACATCAACAGGGTGCTTTCATAGCCTGGGTGGGAGCCTCTCCTCAGACGCTCTACAGCTAAAAGGAAACTTGACGTGAGTCCTTTCCTCAAGGTAAAGCCTAGAATAGCCCTGCCGAAGTGGAAGCTTGGAGCGGAGTCCTTGAGGCATTAGTTTCAGGTCTGTTTCCTTTTAAGGTTAGTAAGCTTTTCAGGACACCGAGGACCTCGCCTGGGCACCTTATTCCCTGGAAGACCACCGAGTACCGGCAGTCTCCACTGGGCTACTAAGAAACATCCAGGCCCGGAAACCTTTCCCAGTCACTCTGTGTATTTTGTGTGTAGGCCAACACACTGCACTCTTCCTTGGAAGAGCTAGATTTCCTCAGCTCTCCAACAGCTCCAGGAAATTTGTTCTCTCACGTCCTACATATCATGCAAATCTGCCTCATTGCCCTAGGCTGAGCAGCTCTGAGAAACCAAAACGGCTTCGCATTCCTTCTACAAAGTCATACCTTAAGACCCCATCCTTACAGGAGAAAGTCAGCTTGCGTTTCTGCTGTAACCAAAGCACAGATCTTCCTCTTACACTGCAGGGTTTTAGAAGAAGCTAAGCCAGATAGCCTACCTAGAGCGCTCCTTGGGGGAGGCTGTTGGCTACACGCAGAACTCCGTGCCAAATAAACTTTATTCAAGGAAGGGACCAGTGTGTAGCTAGAGTGTATATTTACTTGGTAGAAATCACAAGTAGGTAGGCCGCGTGTTCGCTGGAAACGGTGACCTTATGGCACAAGCCTTGCTTTCCCATTTTGAATGCTCCATGCATGCTGCCTTGAAGTTACCTAAATAACAGTTTTAGGACGAGTCTTTAGTCATTGTAGGCAGGGCTCTGGGAAGGGAACGAGTGTTCTCTACATCAACAGGGTGCTTTCATAGCCTGGGTGGGAGCCTCTCCTCAGACGCCCTAGAGATAAAGGAAACTTGACGTGAGTTCTTTCCTCCAGGTAAAGCCTTGAATAGCCCTGCCGAAGCTAAGCTTGAAGCAGTTTCCTTGTGGCATTTGTTTTAGGTCTGTTTTCTTTTAAGGTTAGTAAGCTTGTCAAGACACCGAGGACCTCTCGTGGGCACCCTATTCCCTGCAAGAGCACCGAGTACCAGCAGGCTCCACTGGGCTACTAAGAAACATCCAGGCCCGGAAACGTTTCCCAGTCACTGTGTATTTTGTGTGTAGGGCAACACACTGCACTCTTCCTTGGAAGAGCTAGATTTCCTCAGCTCTCCAACAACTCCAGGAAATGTGTTCTCTCAATTCCTATATGTCATGCAAATCTCCCTCATTGCCCTAGGCTGAGCAGCACTGAGAAACCAAAAGTGCAACGCATTCTTTCTTTAAAGTCAAACCTTAAGACCCCATCCTTACAGGAGAAAGTCGGCTTGCTTTCCTGCTGTAACCAAAGCACAGTTCTTCCTCTTACACTCCAGGGTTTTAGAAGAAGCTAAGCCCGATAGCCTACCCAGAGCGCTCCCAAGGGGAGGCGGTTGGCTACACGCAGAATTCCGTGCCAAATAAACTTTATTCAAGGAAGGGACCAGTGTGTAGCTAGAGTGTATATTTACTTGGTAGAAATCACAAGGAGGTAGGCTGCATGTTCGCTGGAAACGGGGAACTTATGGCACAAGCCTTGCTTACCACTTTTGAATGCTCCATTCAAGCTGCCTTGAAGCTACCTAAATTACAATTTTAGGACGGGTCTCTAGTGTCTGTAGGCAGGGCTCTGGGAAGGGAACGAGTGTTCTCTACATCAACAGGGTGCTTTCATAGACTGGGTAGGAGCCTCGCCTGAGACACTCTAGAGCTAAAAGGAAACTTGATGTGAGTCCTCTCCTCAAGGTAAAGCCTAGAATTGCCCTGCCGAAGTGGAAGCTTGGAGCGGAGTTCTTGAGGCATTAGTTTCAGGTCTGTTTTCTTTTAAGGTTAGTAAGCTTTTCAAGGCCCTGAGGACCTCGCCTGGGCACCCTATTCCCTGCAAGAACACCCAGAACCGGCAGGCTCCACTGGGCTACTAAGAAACATCCAGGCCCGGAAACTTTTCCCATTCACTCTTTGTATTTTGTTTGTAGGCCAACACACTACACTCTTCCTTGGAAGAGCTAGATTTCCTCAGCTCTCCAACAGCTCCAGGAAATGTGTTCTCTCACGTCCTACATATCATGCAAATCTGCCTCATTGCCCTAGGCTGACCGGCACTGAGAAACCAAAACTGCTTCACATTCCTTCTACAAAGTCATACCTTAACACCCCATCCTTACAGTAGAAAGTCGGCTTGCGTTTCTGCTGTAACCACAGCACAGTTCTTCCTCTTACACTCCAGGGTTTTAGAAGAAGCTAAGCCCGATAGCCTACCCAGAGCGATCCCTGGGGGAGGCGGTTGGCTACACGCAGAATTACGTGCCAAATAAACTTTATTCAAGGAAGGGACCAGTGTGTAGCTAGAGTGTATATTTACTTGGTAGAAATCACAAGGAGGTAGGCTGCATGTTCGCTGGAAACGGGGAACTTCTGGCACAAGCCTTGCTTACCCATTTTGAATGCTCCATTCAAGCTGCCTTGAAGCTGCCTAAATAACAATTTTAGGACGGGTCTCTAGTCTCTGTAGGCAAGGCTCTGGGAAGGGAACGAGTGTTCTCTACATCAACAGGGTGCTTTCATAGCCTGGGTGGGAGCCTCTCCTCAGACGCTCTACAGCTAAAAGGAAACTTGACGTGAGTCCTTTCCTCAAGGTAAAGCCTAGAATAGCCCTGCCGAAGTGGAAGCTTGGAGCGGAGTCCTTGAGGCATTAGTTTCAGGTCTGTTTCCTTTTAAGGTTAGTAAGCTTTTCAGGACACCGAGGACCTCGCCTGGGCACCTTATTCCCTGGAAGACCACCGAGTACCGGCAGTCTCCACTGGGCTACTAAGAAACATCCAGGCCCGGAAACCTTTCCCAGTCACTCTGTGTATTTTGTGTGTAGGCCAACACACTGCACTCTTCCTTGGAAGAGCTAGATTTCCTCAGCTCTCCAACAGCTCCAGGAAATTTGTTCTCTCACGTCCTACATATCATGCAAATCTGCCTCATTGCCCTAGGCTGAGCAGCTCTGAGAAACCAAAACGGCTTCGCATTCCTTCTACAAAGTCATACCTTAAGACCCGATCCTTACAGGAGAAAGTCAGCTTGCGTTTCTGCTGTAACCAAAGCACAGATCTTCCTCTTACACTGCAGGGTTTTAGAAGAAGCTAAGCCAGATAGCTTACCTAGAGCGCTCCTTGGGGGAGGCTGTTGGCTACACGCAGAACTCCGTGCCAAATAAACTTTATTCAAGGAAGGGACCAGTGTGTAGCTAGAGTGTATATTTACTTGGTAGAAATCACAAGTAGGTAGTCCGCGTGTTCGCTGGAAACGGTGACCTTATGGCACAAGCCTTGCTTACCCATTTTGAATGCTCCATTCAAGCTGCCTTGAAGCTGCCTAAATTACAATTTTAGGACGGGTCTCTAGTGTCTGTAGGCAGGGCTCTGGGAAGGGAACGAGTGTTCTCTACATCAACAGGGTGCTTTCATAGACTGGGTAGGAGCCTCGCCTGAGACACTCTAGAGCTAAAAGGAAACTTGACGTGAGTCCTCTCCTCAAGGTAAAGCCTAGAATAGCCCTGCCGAAGTGGAAGCTTGGAGCGGAGTTCTTGAGGCATTAGTTTCAGGTCTGTTTTATTTTAAGGTCAGTAAGCTTTTCAAGGCCCTGAGGACCTCGCCTGGGCACCCTATTCCCTGCAAGAACACCCAGTACCGGCAGGTTCCACTGGGCTACTAAGAAACATCCAGGCCCGGAAACTTTTCCCATTCACTCTTTGTATTTTGTGTGTAGGCCAACACACTACACTCTTCCTTGGAAGAGCTAGATTTCCTCAGCTCTCCAACAGCTCCAGGAAATGTGTTCTCTCACGTCCTACATATCATGCAAATCTGCCTCATTGCCCTAGGCTGACCGGCACTGAGAAACCAAAACTGCTTCACATTCCTTCTACAAAGTCATACCTTAACACCCCATCCTTACAGTAGAAAGTCGGCTTGCGTTTCTGCTGTAACCACAGCACAGTTCTTCCTCTTACACTCCAGGGTTTTAGAAGAAGCTAAGCCCGATAGCCTACCCAGAGCGATCCCTGGGGGAGGCGGTTGGCTACACGCAGAATTACGTGCCAAATAAACTTTATTCAAGGAAGGGACCAGTGTGTAGCTAGAGTGTATATTTACTTGGTAGAAATCACAAGGAGGTAGGCTGCATGTTCGCTGGAAACGGGGAACTTATGGCACAAGCCTTGCTTACCCATTTTGAATGCTCCATTCAAGCTGCCTTGAAGCTGCCTAAATAACAATTTTAGGACGGGTCTCTAGTCTCTGTAGGCAAGGCTCTGGGAAGGGAACGAGTGTTCTCTACATCAACAGGGTGCTTTCATAGCCTGGGTGGGAGCCTCTCCTCAGACGCTCTACAGCTAAAAGGAAACTTGACGTGAGTCCTTTCCTCAAGGTAAAGCCTAGAATAGCCCTGCCGAAGTGGAAGCTTGGAGCGGAGTCCTTGAGGCATTAGTTTCAGGTCTGTTTCCTTTTAAGGTTAGTAAGCTTTTCAGGACACCGAGGACCTCGCCTGGGCACCTTATTCCCTGGAAGACCACCGAGTACCGGCAGTCTCCACTGGGCTACTAAGAAACATCCAGGCCCGGAAACCTTTCCCAGTCACTCTGTGTATTTTGTGTGTAGGCCAACACACTGCACTCTTCCTTGGAAGAGCTAGATTTCCTCAGCTCTCCAACAGCTCCAGGAAATTTGTTCTCTCACGTCCTACATATCATGCAAATCTGCCTCATTGCCCTAGGCTGAGCAGCTCTGAGAAACCAAAACGGCTTCGCATTCCTTCTACAAAGTCATACCTTAAGACCCCATCCTTACAGGAGAAAGTCAGCTTGCGTTTCTGCTGTAACCAAAGCACAGATCTTCCTCTTACACTGCAGGGTTTTAGAAGAAGCTAAGCCAGATAGCCTACCTAGAGCGCTCCTTGGGGGAGGCTGTTGGCTACACGCAGAACTCCGTGCCAAATAAACTTTATTCAAGGAAGGGACCAGTGTGTAGCTAGAGTGTATATTTACTTGGTAGAAATCACAAGTAGGTAGGCCGCGTGTTCGCTGGAAACGGTGACCTTATGGCACAAGCCTTGCTTTCCCATTTTGAATGCTCCATGCATGCTGCCTTGAAGTTACCTAAATAACAGTTTTAGGACGAGTCTTTAGTCATTGTAGGCAGGGCTCTGGGAAGGGAACGAGTGTTCTCTGCATCAACAGGGTGCTTTCATAGCCTGGGTGGGAGCCTCTCCTCAGACTCCCTAGAGATAAAGGAAACTTGACGTGAGTTCTTTCCTCCAGGTAAAGCCTTGAATAGCCCTGCCGAAGCTAAGCTTGAAGCAGTTTCCTTGTGGCATTTGTTTTAGGTCTGTTTTCTTTTAAGGTTAGTAAGCTTGTCAAGACACCGAGGACCTCTCGTGGGCACCCTATTCCCTGCAAGAGCACCGAGTACCAGCAGGCTCCACTGGGATACTAAGAAACATCCAGGCCCGGAAACGTTTCCCAGTCACTGTGTATTTTGTGTGTAGGGCAACACACTGCACTCTTCCTTGGAAGAGCTAGATTTCCTCAGCTCTCCAACAACTCCAGGAAATGTGTTCTCTCAATTCCTATATGTCATGCAAATCTCCCTCATTGCCCTAGGCTGAGCAGCACTGAGAAACCAAAAGTGCAACGCATTCTTTCTTTAAAGTCAAACCTTAAAACCCCATCCTTACAGGAGAAAGTCGGCTTGCTTTCCTGCTGTAACCAAAGCACAGCTCTTCCTCTTACACTCCAGGGTTTTAGAAGAAGCAGAGCCCGATAGCCTACCCAGAGCGCTCCCAAGGGGAGGCGGTTGGCTACACGCAGAATTCCGTGCCAAATAAACTTTATTCAAGGAAGGGACCAGTGTGTAGCTAGAGTGTATATTTACTTGGTAGAAATCACAAGGAGGTAGGCTGCATGTTCGCTGGAAACGGGGAACTTATGGCACAAGCCTTGCTTACCACTTTTGAATGCTCCATTCAAGCTGCCTTGAAGCTACCTAAATTACAATTTTAGGACGGGTCTCTAGTGTCTGTAGGCAGGGCTCTGGGAAGGGAACGAGTGTTCTCTACATCAACAGGGTGCTTTCATAGACTGGGTAGGAGCCTCGCCTGAGACACTCTAGAGCTAAAAGGAAACTTGACGTGAGTCCTCTCCTCAAGGTAAAGCCTAGAATAGCCCTGCCGAAGTGGAAGCTTGGAGCGGAGTTCTTGAGGCATTAGTTTCAGGTCTGTTTTCTTTTAAGGTTAGTAAGCTTTTCAAGGCCCTGAGGACCTCGCCTGGGCACCCTATTCCCTGCAAGAACACCCAGTACCGGCAGGCTCCACTGGGCTACTAAGAAACATCCAGGCCCGGAAACTTTTCCCATTCACTCTTTGTATTTTGTGTGTAGGCCAACACACTACACTCTTCCTTGGAAGAGCTAGATTTCCTCAGCTCTCCAACAGCTCCAGGAAATGTGTTCTCTCACGTCCTACATATCATGCAAATCTGCCTCATTGCCCTAGGCTGACCGGCACTGAGAAACCAAAACTGCTTCACATTCCTTCTACAAAGTCATACCTTAACACCCCATCCTTACAGTAGAAAGTCGGCTTGCGTTTCTGCTGTAACCACAGCACAGTTCTTCCTCTTACACTCCAGGGTTTTAGAAGAAGCTAAGCCTGATAGCCTACCCAGAGCGATCCCTGGGGGAGGCGGTTGGCTACACGCAGAATTACGTGCCAAATAAACTTTATTCAAGGAAGGGACCAGTGTGTAGCTAGAGTGTATATTTACTTGGTAGAAATCACAAGGAGGTAGGCTGCATGTTCGCTGGAAACGGGGAACTTATGGCACAAGCCTTGCTTACCCATTTTGAATGCTCCATTCAAGCTGCCTTGAAGCTGCCTAAATAACAATTTTAGGACGGGTCTCTAGTCTCTGTAGGCAAGGCTCTGGGAAGGGAACGAGTGTTCTCTACATCAACAGGGTGCTTTCATAGCCTGGGTGGGAGCCTCTCCTCAGACGCTCTACAGCTAAAAGGAAACTTGACGTGAGTCCTTTCCTCAAGGTAAAGCCTAGAATAGCCCTGCCGAAGTGGAAGCTTGGAGCGGAGTCCTTGAGGCATTAGTTTCAGGTCTGTTTCCTTTTAAGGTTAGTAAGCTTTTCAGGACACCGAGGACCTCGCCTGGGCACCTTATTCCCTGGAAGACCACCGAGTACCGGCAGTCTCCACTGGGCTACTAAGAAACATCCAGGCCCGGAAACCTTTCCCAGTCACTCTGTGTATTTTGTGTGTAGGCCAACACACTGCACTCTTCCTTGGAAGAGCTAGATTTCCTCAGCTCTCCAACAGCTCCAGGAAATTTGTTCTCTCACGTCCTACATATCATGCAAATCTGCCTCATTGCCCTAGGCTGAGCAGCTCTGAGAAACCAAAACGGCTTCGCATTCCTTCTACAAAGTCATACCTTAAGACCCCATCCTTACAGGAGAAAGTCAGCTTGCGTTTCTGCTGTAACCAAAGCACAGATCTTCCTCTTACACTGCAGGGTTTTAGAAGAAGCTAAGCCAGATAGCCTACCTAGAGCGCTCCTTGGGGGAGGCTGTTGGCTACACGCAGAACTCCGTGCCAAATAAACTTTATTCAAGGAAGGGACCAGTGTGTAGCTAGAGTGTATATTTACTTGGTAGAAATCACAAGTAGGTAGGCCGCGTGTTCGCTGGAAACGGTGACCTTATGGCACAAGCCTTGCTTTCCCATTTTGAATGCTCCATGCATGCTGCCTTGAAGTTACCTAAATAACAGTTTTAGGACGAGTCTTTAGTCATTGTAGGCAGGGCTCTGGGAAGGGAACGAGTGTTCTCTGCATCAACAGGGTGCTTTCATAGCCTGGGTGGGAGCCTCTCCTCAGACGCCCTAGAGATAAAGGAAACTTGACGTGAGTTCTTTCCTCCAGGTAAAGCCTTGAATAGCCCTGCCGAAGCTAAGCTTGAAGCAGTTTCCTTGTGGCATTTGTTTTAGGTCTGTTTTCTTTTAAGGTTAGTAAGCTTGTCAAGACACCGAGGACCTCTCGTGGGCACCCTATTCCCTGCAAGAGCAGCGAGTACCAGCAGGCTCCACTGGGCTACTAAGAAACATCCAGGCCCGGAAACGTTTCCCAGTCACTGTGTATTTTGTGTGTAGGGCAACACACTGCACTCTTCCTTGGAAGAGCTAGATTTCCTCAGCTCTCCAACAACTCCAGGAAATGTGTTCTCTCAATTCCTATATGTCATGCAAATCTCCCTCATTGCCCTAGGCTGAGCAGCACTGAGAAACCAAAAGTGCAACGCATTCTTTCTTTAAAGTCAAACCTTAAGACCCCATCCTTACAGGAGAAAGTCGGCTTGCTTTCCTGCTGTAACCAAAGCACAGTTCTTCCTCTTACACTCCAGGGTTTTAGAAGAAGCAGAGCCCGATAGCCTACCCAGAGCGCTCCCAAGGGGAGGCGGTTGGCTACACGCAGAATTCCGTGCCAAATAAACTTTATTCAAGGAAGGGACCAGTGTGTAGCTAGAGTGTATATTTACTTGGTAGAAATCACAAGGAGGTAGGCTGCATGTTCGCTGGAAACGGGGAACTTATGGCACAAGCCTTGCTTACCACTTTTGAATGCTCCATTCAAGCTGCCTTGAAGCTACCTAAATAACAATTTTAGGACGGGTCTCTAGTCTCTGTAGGCAAGGCTCTGGGAAGGGAACGAGTGTTCTCTACATCAACAGGATGCTTTCATAGCCTGGGTGGGAGCCTCTCCTCAGACGCTCTACAGCTAAAAGGAAACTTGACGTGAGTCCTTTCCTCAAGGTAAAGCCTAGAATAGCCCTGCCGAAGTGGAAGCTTGGAGCGGAGTTCTTGAGGCATTAGTTTCAGGTCTGTTTTCTTTTAAGGTTAGTAAGCTTTTCAAGGCCCTGAGGACCTCGCCTGGGCACCCTATTCCCTGCAAGAACACCCAGTACCGGCAGGCTCCACTGGGCTACTAAGAAACATCCAGGCCCGGAAACTTTTCCCATTCACTCTTTGTATTTTGTGTGTAGGCCAACACACTACACTCTTCCTTGGAAGAGCTAGATTTCCTCAGCTCTCCAACAGCTCCAGGAAATGTGTTCTCTCACGTCCTACATATCATGCAAATCTGCCTCATTGCCCTAGGCTGACCGGCACTGAGAAACCAAAACTGCTTCACATTCCTTCTACAAAGTCATACCTTAACACCCCATCCTTACAGTAGAAAGTCGGCTTGCGTTTCTGCTGTAACCACAGCACAGTTCTTCCTCTTACACTCCAGGGTTTTAGAAGAAGCTAAGCCCGATAGCCTACCCAGAGCGATCCCTGGGGGAGGCGGTTGGCTACACGCAGAATTACGTGCCAAATAAACTTTATTCAAGGAAGGGACCAGTGTGTAGCTAGAGTGTATATTTACTTGGTAGAAATCACAAGGAGGTAGGCTGCATGTTCGCTGGAAACGGGGAACTTATGGCACAAGCCTTGCTTACCCATTTTGAATGCTCCATTCAAGCTGCCTTGAAGCTGCCTAAATAACAATTTTAGGACGGGTCTCTAGTCTCTGTAGGCAAGGCTCTGGGAAGGGAACGAGTGTTCTCTACATCAACAGGGTGCTTTCATAGCCTGGGTGGGAGCCTCTCCTCAGACGCTCTACAGCTAAAAGGAAACTTGACGTGAGTCCTTTCCTCAAGGTAAAGCCTAGAATAGCCCTGCCGAAGTGGAAGCTTGGAGCGGAGTCCTTGAGGCATTAGTTTCAGGTCTGTTTCCTTTTAAGGTTAGTAAGCTTTTCAGGACACCGAGGACCTCGCCTGGGCACCTTATTCCCTGGAAGACCACCGAGTACCGGCAGTCTCCACTGGGCTACTAAGAAACATCCAGGCCCGGAAACCTTTCCCAGTCACTCTGTGTATTTTGTGTGTAGGCCAACACACTGCACTCTTCCTTGGAAGAGCTAGATTTCCTCAGCTCTCCAACAGCTCCAGGAAATTTGTTCTCTCACGTCCTACATATCATGCAAATCTGCCTCATTGCCCTAGGCTGAGCAGCTCTGAGAAACCAAAAGTGCAACGCATTCTTTCTTTAAAGTCAAACCTTAAGACCCCATCCTTACAGGAGAAAGTCGGCTTGCTTTCCTGCTGTAACCAAAGCACAGTTCTTCCTCTTACACTCCAGGGTTTTAGAAGAAGCAGAGCCCGATAGCCTACCCAGAGCGCTCCCAAGGGGAGGCGGTTGGCTACACGCAGAATTCCGTGCCAAATAAACTTTATTCAAGGAAGGGACCAGTGTGTAGCTAGAGTGTATATTTACTTGGTAGAAATCACAAGGAGGTAGGCTGCATGTTCGCTGGAAACGGGGAACTTATGGCACAAGCCTTGCTTACCACTTTTGAATGCTCCATTCAAGCTGCCTTGAAGCTACCTAAATTACAATTTTAGGACGGGTCTCTAGTGTCTGTAGGCAGGGCTCTGGGAAGGGAACGAGTGTTCTCTACATCAACAGGGTGCTTTCATAGACTGGGTAGGAGCCTCGCCTGAGACACTCTAGAGCTAAAAGGAAACTTGACGTGAGTCCTCTCCTCAAGGTAAAGCCTAGAATAGCCCTGCCGAAGTGGAAGCTTGGAGCGGAGTTCTTGAGGCATTAGTTTCAGGTCTGTTTTCTTTTAAGGTTAGTAAGCTTTTCAAGGCCCTGAGGACCTCGCCTGGGCACCCTATTCCCTGCAAGAACAGCCAGTACCGGCAGGCTCCACTGAGCTACTAAGAAACATCCAGGCCCGGAAACTTTTCCCATTCACTCTTTGTATTTTGTGTGTAGGCCAACACACTACACTCTTCCTTGGAAGAGCTAGATTTCCTCAGCTCTCCAACAGCTCCAGGAAATGTGTTCTCTCACGTCCTACATATCATGCAAATCTGCCTCATTGCCCTAGGCTGACCGGCACTGAGAAACCAAAAGTGCAACGCATTCTTTCTTTAAAGTCATACCTTAACACCCCATCCTTACAGGAGAAAGTCGGCTTGCTTTCCTGCTGTAACCAAAGCACAGTTCTTCCTCTTACACTCCAGGGTTTTAGAAGAAGCAGAGCCCGATAGCCTACCCAGAGCGCTCCCAAGGGGAGGCGGTTGGCTACACGCAGAATTCCGTGCCAAATAAACTTTATTCAAGGAAGGGACCAGTGTGTAGCTAGAGTGTATATTTACTTGGTAGAAATCACAAGGAGGTAGGCTGCATGTTCGCTGGAAACGGGGAACTTATGGCACAAGCCTTGCTTACCACTTTTGAATGCTCCATTCAAGCTGCCTTGAAGCTACCTAAATTACAATTTTAGGACGGGTCTCTAGTGTCTGTAGGCAGGGCTCTGGGAAGGGAACGAGTGTTCTCTACATCAACAGGGTGCTTTCATAGACTGGGTAGGAGCCTCGCCTGAGACACTCTAGAGCTAAAAGGAAACTTGACGTGAGTCCTCTCCTCAAGGTAAAGCCTAGAATAGCCCTGCCGAAGTGGAAGCTTGGAGCGGAGTTCTTGAGGCATTAGTTTCAGGTCTGTTTTCTTTTAAGGTTAGTAAGCTTTTCAAGGCCCTGAGGACCTCGCCTGGGCACCCTATTCCCTGCAAGAACACCCAGAACCGGCAGGCTCCACTGGGCTACTAAGAAACATCCAGGCCCGGAAACTTTTCCCATTCACTCTTTGTATTTTGTGTGTAGGCCAACACACTACACTCTTCCTTGGAAGAGCTAGATTTCCTCAGCTCTCCAACAGCTCCAGGAAATGTGTTCTCTCACGTCCTACATATCATGCAAATCTGCCTCATTGCCCTAGGCTGACCGGCACTGAGAAACCAAAACTGCTTCACATTCCTTCTACAAAGTCATACCTTAACACCCCATCCTTACAGTAGAAAGTCGGCTTGCGTTTCTGCTGTAACCACAGCACAGTTCTTCCTCTTACACTCCAGGGTTTTAGAAGAAGCTAAGCCCGATAGCCTACCCAGAGCGATCCCTGGGGGAGGCGGTTGGCTACACGCAGAATTACGTGCCAAATAAACTTTATTCAAGGAAGGGAGCGGTGTGTAGCTAGAGTGTATATTTACTTGGTAGAAATCACAAGGAGGTAGGCTGCATGTTCGCTGGAAACGGGGAACTTCTGGCACAAGCCTTGCTTACCCATTTTGAATGCTCCATTCAAGCTGCCTTGAAGCTGCCTAAATAACAATTTTAGGACGGGTCTCTAGTCTCTGTAGGCAAGGCTCTGGGAAGGGAACGAGTGTTCTCTACATCAACAGGGTGCTTTCATAGCCTGGGTGGGAGCCTCTCCTCAGACGCTCTACAGCTAAAAGGAAACTTGACGTGAGTCCTTTCCTCAAGGTAAAGCCTAGAATAGCCCTGCCGAAGTGGAAGCTTGGAGCGGAGTCCTTGAGGCATTAGTTTCAGGTCTGTTTCCTTTTAAGGTTAGTAAGCTTTTCAGGACACCGAGGACCTCGCCTGGGCACCTTATTCCCTGGAAGACCACCGAGTACCGGCAGTCTCCACTGGGCTACTAAGAAACATCCAGGCCCGGAAACCTTTCCCAGTCACTCTGTGTATTTTGTGTGTAGGCCAACACACTGCACTCTTCCTTGGAAGAGCTAGATTTCCTCAGCTCTCCAACAGCTCCAGGAAATTTGTTCTCTCACGTCCTACATATCATGCAAATCTGCCTCATTGCCCTAGGCTGAGCAGCTCTGAGAAACCAAAACGGCTTCGCATTCCTTCTACAAAGTCATACCTTAAGACCCCATCCTTACAGGAGAAAGTCAGCTTGCGTTTCTGCTGTAACCAAAGCACAGATCTTCCTCTTACACTGCAGGGTTTTAGAAGAAGCTAAGCCAGATAGCCTACCTAGAGCGCTCCTTGGGGGAGGCTGTTGGCTACACGCAGAACTCCGTGCCAAATAAACTTTATTCAAGGAAGGGACCAGTGTGTAGCTAGAGTGTATATTTACTTGGTAGAAATCACAAGTAGGTAGGCCGCGTGTTCGCTGGAAACGGTGACCTTATGGCACAAGCCTTGCTTTCCCATTTTGAATGCTCCATGCATGCTGCCTTGAAGTTACCTAAATAACAGTTTTAGGACGAGTCTTTAGTCATTGTAGGCAGGGCTCTGGGAAGGGAACGAGTGTTCTCTGCATCAACAGGGTGCTTTCATAGCCTGGGTGGGAGCCTCTCCTCAGACGCCCTAGAGATAAAGGAAACTTGACGTGAGTTCTTTCCTCCAGGTAAAGCCTTGAATAGCCCTGCCGAAGCTAAGCTTGAAGCAGTTTCCTTGTGGCATTTGTTTTAGGTCTGTTTTCTTTTAAGGTTAGTAAGCTTGTCAAGACACCGAGGACCTCTCGTGGGCACCCTATTCCCTGCAAGAGCAGCGAGTACCAGCAGGCTCCACTGGGCTACTAAGAAACATCCAGGCCCGGAAACGTTTCCCAGTCACTGTGTATTTTGTGTGTAGGGCAACACACTGCACTCTTCCTTGGAAGAGCTAGATTTCCTCAGCTCTCCAACAACTCCAGGAAATGTGTTCTCTCAATTCCTATATGTCATGCAAATCTCCCTCATTGCCCTAGGCTGAGCAGCACTGAGAAACCAAAAGTGCAACGCATTCTTTCTTTAAAGTCAAACCTTAAGACCCCATCCTTACAGGAGAAAGTCGGCTTGCTTTCCTGCTGTAACCAAAGCACAGTTCTTCCTCTTACACTCCAGGGTTTTAGAAGAAGCAGAGCCCAATATCCTACCCAGAGCGCTCCCAAGGGGAGGCGGTTGGCTACACGCAGAATTCCGTGCCAAATAAACTTTATTCAAGGAAGGGACCAGTGTGTAGCTAGAGTGTATATTTACTTGGTAGAAATCACAAGGAGGTAGGCTGCATGTTCGCTGGAAACGGGGAACTTATGGCACAAGCCTTGCTTACCACTTTTGAATGCTCCATTCAAGCTGCCTTGAAGCTACCTAAATTACAATTTTAGGACGGGTCTCTAGTGTCTGTAGGCAGGGCTCTGGGAAGGGAACGAGTGTTCTCTACATCAACAGGGTGCTTTCATAGACTGGGTAGGAGCCTCGCCTGAGACACTCTAGAGCTAAAAGGAAACTTGACGTGAGTCCTCTCCTCAAGGTAAAGCCTAGAATAGCCCTGCCGAAGTGGAAGCTTGGAGCGGAGTTCTTGAGGCATTAGTTTCAGGTCTGTTTTCTTTTAAGGTTAGTAAGCTTTTCAAGGCCCTGAGGACCTCGCCTGGGCACCCTATTCCCTGCAAGAACACCCAGAACCGGCAGGCTCCACTGGGCTACTAAGAAACATCCAGGCCCGGAAACTTTTCCCATTCACTCTTTGTATTTTGTGTGTAGGCCAACACACTACACTCTTCCTTGGAAGAGCTAGATTTCCTCAGCTCTCCAACAGCTCCAGGAAATGTGTTCTCTCACGTCCTACATATCATGCAAATCTGCCTCATTGCCCTAGGCTGACCGGCACTGAGAAACCAAAACTGCTTCACATTCCTTCTACAAAGTCATACCTTAACACCCCATCCTTACAGTAGAAAGTCGGCTTGCGTTTCTGCTGTAACCACAGCACAGTTCTTCCTCTTACACTCCAGGGTTTTAGAAGAAGCTAAGCCCGATAGCCTACCCAGAGCGATCCCTGGGGGAGGCGGTTGGCTACACGCAGAATTACGTGCCAAATAAACTTTATTCAAGGAAGGGACCAGTGTGTAGCTAGAGTGTATATTTACTTGGTAGAAATCACAAGGAGGTAGGCTGCATGTTCGCTGGAAACGGGGAACTTCTGGCACAAGCCTTGCTTACCCATTTTGAATGCTCCATTCAAGCTGCCTTGAAGCTGCCTAAATAACAATTTTAGGACGGGTCTCTAGTCTCTGTAGGCAAGGCTCTGGGAAGGGAACGAGTGTTCTCTACATCAACAGGGTGCTTTCATAGCCTGGGTGGGAGCCTCTCCTCAGACGCTCTACAGCTAAAAGGAAACTTGACGTGAGTCCTTTCCTCAAGGTAAAGCCTAGAATAGCCCTGCCGAAGTGGAAGCTTGGAGCGGAGTCCTTGAGGCATTAGTTTCAGGTCTGTTTCCTTTTAAGGTTAGTAAGCTTTTCAGGACACCGAGGACCTCGCCTGGGCACCTTATTCCCTGGAAGACCACCGAGTACCGGCAGTCTCCACTGGGCTACTAAGAAACATCCAGGCCCGGAAACCTTTCCCAGTCACTCTGTGTATTTTGTGTGTAGGCCAACACACTGCACTCTTCCTTGGAAGAGCTAGATTTCCTCAGCTCTCCAACAGCTCCAGGAAATTTGTTCTCTCACGTCCTACATATCATGCAAATCTGCCTCATTGCCCTAGGCTGAGCAGCTCTGAGAAACCAAAACGGCTTCGCATTCCTTCTACAAAGTCATACCTTAAGACCCCATCCTTACAGGAGAAAGTCAGCTTGCGTTTCTGCTGTAACCAAAGCACAGATCTTCCTCTTACACTGCAGGGTTTTAGAAGAAGCTAAGCCAGATAGCCTACCTAGAGCGCTCCTTGGGGGAGGCTGTTGGCTACACGCAGAACTCCGTGCCAAATAAACTTTATTCAAGGAAGGGACCAGTGTGTAGCTAGAGTGTATATTTACTTGGTAGAAATCACAAGTAGGTAGGCCGCGTGTTCGCTGGAAACGGTGACCTTATGGCACAAGCCTTGCTTTCCCATTTTGAATGCTCCATGCATGCTGCCTTGAAGTTACCTAAATAACAGTTTTAGGACGAGTCTTTAGTCATTGTAGGCAGGGCTCTGGGAAGGGAACGAGTGTTCTCTACATCAACAGGGTGCTTTCATAGCCTGGGTGGGAGCCTCTCCTCAGACGCCCTAGAGATAAAGGAAACTTGACGTGAGTTCTTTCCTCCAGGTAAAGCCTTGAATAGCCCTGCCGAAGCTAAGCTTGAAGCAGTTTCCTTGTGGCATTTGTTTTAGGTCTGTTTTCTTTTAAGGTTAGTAAGCTTGTCAAGACACCGAGGACCTCTCGTGGGCACCCTATTCCCTGCAAGAGCACCGAGTACCAGCAGGCTCCACTGGGCTACTAAGAAACATCCAGGCCCGGAAACGTTTCCCAGTCACTGTGTATTTTGTGTGTAGGGCAACACACTGCACTCTTCCTTGGAAGAGCTAGATTTCCTCAGCTCTCCAACAACTCCAGGAAATGTGTTCTCTCAATTCCTATATGTCATGCAAATCTCCCTCATTGCCCTAGGCTGAGCAGCACTGAGAAACCAAAAGTGCAACGCATTCTTTCTTTAAAGTCAAACCTTAAGACCCCATCCTTACAGGAGAAAGTCGGCTTGCTTTCCTGCTGTAACCAAAGCACAGTTCTTCCTCTTACACTCCAGGGTTTTAGAAGAAGCTAAGCCCGATAGCCTACCCAGAGCGCTCCCAAGGGGAGGCGGTTGGCTACACGCAGAATTCCGTGCCAAATAAACTTTATTCAAGGAAGGGACCAGTGTGTAGCTAGAGTGTATATTTACTTGGTAGAAATCACAAGGAGGTAGGCTGCATGTTCGCTGGAAACGGGGAACTTATGGCACAAGCCTTGCTTACCACTTTTGAATGCTCCATTCAAGCTGCCTTGAAGCTACCTAAATTACAATTTTAGGACGGGTCTCTAGTGTCTGTAGGCAGGGCTCTGGGAAGGGAACGAGTGTTCTCTACATCAACAGGGTGCTTTCATAGACTGGGTAGGAGCCTCGCCTGAGACACTCTAGAGCTAAAAGGAAACTTGATGTGAGTCCTCTCCTCAAGGTAAAGCCTAGAATTGCCCTGCCGAAGTGGAAGCTTGGAGCGGAGTTCTTGAGGCATTAGTTTCAGGTCTGTTTTCTTTTAAGGTTAGTAAGCTTTTCAAGGCCCTGAGGACCTCGCCTGGGCACCCTATTCCCTGCAAGAACACCCAGAACCGGCAGGCTCCACTGGGCTACTAAGAAACATCCAGGCCCGGAAACTTTTCCCATTCACTCTTTGTATTTTGTGTGTAGGCCAACACACTACACTCTTCCTTGGAAGAGCTAGATTTCCTCAGCTCTCCAACAGCTCCAGGAAATGTGTTCTCTCACGTCCTACATATCATGCAAATCTGCCTCATTGCCCTAGGCTGACCGGCACTGAGAAACCAAAACTGCTTCACATTCCTTCTACAAAGTCATACCTTAACACCCCATCCTTACAGTAGAAAGTCGGCTTGCGTTTCTGCTGTAACCACAGCACAGTTCTTCCTCTTACACTCCAGGGTTTTAGAAGAAGCTAAGCCCGATAGCCTACCCAGAGCGATCCCTGGGGGAGGCGGTTGGCTACACGCAGAATTACGTGCCAAGTAAACTTTATTCAAGGAAGGGACCAGTGTGTAGCTAGAGTGTATATTTACTTGGTAGAAATCACAAGGAGGTAGGCTGCATGTTCGCTGGAAACGGGGAACTTCTGGCACAAGCCTTGCTTACCCATTTTGAATGCTCCATTCAAGCTGCCTTGAAGCTGCCTAAATAACAATTTTAGGACGGGTCTCTAGTCTCTGTAGGCAAGGCTCTGGGAAGGGAACGAGTGTTCTCTACATCAACAGGGTGCTTTCATAGCCTGGGTGGGAGCCTCTCCTCAGACGCTCTACAGCTAAAAGGAAACTTGACGTGAGTCCTTTCCTCAAGGTAAAGCCTAGAATAGCCCTGCCGAAGTGGAAGCTTGGAGCGGAGTCCTTGAGGCATTAGTTTCAGGTCTGTTTCCTTTTAAGGTTAGTAAGCTTTTCAGGACACCGAGGACCTCGCCTGGGCACCTTATTCCCTGGAAGACCACCGAGTACCGGCAGTCTCCACTGGGCTACTAAGAAACATCCAGGCCCGGAAACCTTTCCCAGTCACTCTGTGTATTTTGTGTGTAGGCCAACACACTGCACTCTTCCTTGGAAGAGCTAGATTTCCTCAGCTCTCCAACAGCTCCAGGAAATTTGTTCTCTCACGTCCTACATATCATGCAAATCTGCCTCATTGCCCTAGGCTGAGCAGCTCTGAGAAACCAAAAGGGCTTCGCATTCCTTCTACAAAGTCATACCTTAAGACCCCATCCTTACAGGAGAAAGTCAGCTTGCGTTTCTGCTGTAACCAAAGCACAGATCTTCCTCTTACACTGCAGGGTTTTAGAAGAAGCTAAGCCAGATAGCCTACCTAGAGCGCTCCTTGGGGGAGGCTGTTGGCTACACGCAGAACTCCGTGCCAAATAAACTTTATTCAAGGAAGGGACCAGTGTGTAGCTAGAGTGTATATTTACTTGGTAGAAATCACAAGTAGGTAGGCCGCGTGTTCGCTGGAAACGGTGACCTTATGGCACAAGCCTTGCTTTCCCATTTTGAATGCTCCATGCATGCTGCCTTGAAGTTACCTAAATAACAGTTTTAGGACGAGTCTTTAGTCATTGTAGGCAGGGCTCTGGGAAGGGAACGAGTGTTCTCTGCATCAACAGGGTGCTTTCATAGCCTGGGTGGGAGCCTCTCCTCAGACGCCCTAGAGATAAAGGAAACTTGACGTGAGTTCTTTCCTCCAGGTAAAGCCTTGAATAGCCCTGCCGAAGCTAAGCTTGAAGCAGTTTCCTTGTGGCATTTGTTTTAGGTCTGTTTTCTTTTAAGGTTAGTAAGCTTGTCAAGACACCGAGGACCTCTCGTGGGCACCCTATTCCCTGCAAGAGCACCGAGTACCAGCAGGCTCCACTGGGCTACTAAGAAACATCCAGGCCCGGAAACGTTTCCCAGTCACTGTGTATTTTGTGTGTAGGGCAACACACTGCACTCTTCCTTGGAAGAGCTAGATTTCCTCAGCTCTCCAACAACTCCAGGAAATGTGTTCTCTCAATTCCTATATGTCATGCAAATCTCCCTCATTGCCCTAGGCTGAGCAGCACTGAGAAACCAAAAGTGCAACGCATTCTTTCTTTAAAGTCAAACCTTAAGACCCCATCCTTACAGGAGAAAGTCGTCTTGCTTTCCTGCTGTAACCAAAGCACAGTTCTTCCTCTTACACTCCAGGGTTTTAGAAGAAGCAGAGCCCGATAGCCTACCCAGAGCGCTCCCAAGGGGAGGCGGTTGGCTACACGCAGAATTCCGTGCCAAATAAACTTTATTCAAGGAAGGGACCAGTGTGTAGCTAGAGTGTATATTTACTTGGTAGAAATCACAAGGAGGTAGGCTGCATGTTCGCTGGAAACGGGGAACTTATGGCACAAGCCTTGCTTACCACTTTTGAATGCTCCATTCAAGCTGCCTTGAAGCTACCTAAATTACAATTTTAGGACGGGTCTCTAGTGTCTGTAGGCAGGGCTCTGGGAAGGGAACGAGTGTTCTCTACATCAACAGGGTGCTTTCATAGACTGGGTAGGAGCCTCGCCTGAGACACTCTAGAGCTAAAAGGAAACTTGACGTGAGTCCTCTCCTCAAGGTAAAGCCTAGAATAGCCCTGCCGAAGTGGAAGCTTGGAGCGGAGTTCTTGAGGCATTAGTTTCAGGTCTGTTTTCTTTTAAGGTTAGTAAGCTTTTCAAGGCCCTGAGGACCTCGCCTGGGCACCCTATTCCCTGCAAGAACACCCAGAACCGGCAGGCTCCACTGGGCTACTAAGAAACATCCAGGCCCGGAAACTTTTCCCATTCACTCTTTGTATTTTGTGTGTAGGCCAACACACTACACTCTTCCTTGGAAGAGCTAGATTTCCTCAGCTCTCCAACAGCTCCAGGAAATGTGTTCTCTCACGTCCTACATATCATGCAAATCTGCCTCATTGCCCTAGGCTGACCGGCACTGAGAAACCAAAACTGCTTCACATTCCTTCTACAAAGTCATACCTTAACACCCCATCCTTACAGTAGAAAGTCGGCTTGCGTTTCTGCTGTAACCACAGCACAGTTCTTCCTCTTACACTCCAGGGTTTTAGAAGAAGCTAAGCCCGATAGCCTACCCAGAGCGATCCCTGGGGGAGGCGGTTGGCTACACGCAGAATTACGTGCCAAGTAAACTTTATTCAAGGAAGGGACCAGTGTGTAGCTAGAGTGTATATTTACTTGGTAGAAATCACAAGGAGGTAGGCTGCATGTTCGCTGGAAACGGGGAACTTCTGGCACAAGCCTTGCTTACCCATTTTGAATGCTCCATTCAAGCTGCCTTGAAGCTGCCTAAATAACAATTTTAGGACGGGTCTCTAGTCTCTGTAGGCAAGGCTCTGGGAAGGGAACGAGTGTTCTCTACATCAACAGGGTGCTTTCATAGCCTGGGTGGGAGCCTCTCCTCAGACGCTCTACAGCTAAAAGGAAACTTGACGTGAGTCCTTTCCTCAAGGTAAAGCCTAGAATAGCCCTGCCGAAGTGGAAGCTTGGAGCGGAGTCCTTGAGGCATTAGTTTCAGGTCTGTTTCCTTTTAAGGTTAGTAAGCTTTTCAGGACACCGAGGACCTCGCCTGGGCACCTTATTCCCTGGAAGACCACCGAGTACCGGCAGTCTCCACTGGGCTACTAAGAAACATCCAGGCCCGGAAACCTTTCCCAGTCACTCTGTGTATTTTGTGTGTAGGCCAACACACTGCACTCTTCCTTGGAAGAGCTAGATTTCCTCAGCTCTCCAACAGCTCCAGGAAATTTGTTCTCTCACGTCCTACATATCATGCAAATCTGCCTCATTGCCCTAGGCTGAGCAGCTCTGAGAAACCAAAAGGGCTTCGCATTCCTTCTACAAAGTCATACCTTAAGACCCCATCCTTACAGGAGAAAGTCAGCTTGCGTTTCTGCTGTAACCAAAGCACAGATCTTCCTCTTACACTGCAGGGTTTTAGAAGAAGCTAAGCCAGATAGCCTACCTAGAGCGCTCCTTGGGGGAGGCTGTTGGCTACACGCAGAACTCCGTGCCAAATAAACTTTATTCAAGGAAGGGACCAGTGTGTAGCTAGAGTGTATATTTACTTGGTAGAAATCACAAGTAGGTAGGCCGCGTGTTCGCTGGAAACGGTGACCTTATGGCACAAGCCTTGCTTTCCCATTTTGAATGCTCCATGCATGCTGCCTTTAAGTTACCTAAATAACAGTTTTAGGACGAGTCTTTAGTCATTGTAGGCAGGGCTCTGGGAAGGGAACGAGTGTTCTCTGCATCAACAGGGTGCTTTCATAGCCTGGGTGGGAGCCTCTCCTCAGACGCCCTAGAGATAAAGGAAACTTGACGTGAGTTCTTTCCTCCAGGTAAAGCCTTGAATAGCCCTGCCGAAGCTAAGCTTGAAGCAGTTTCCTTGTGGCATTTGTTTTAGGTCTGTTTTCTTTTAAGGTTAGTAAGCTTGTCAAGACACCGAGGACCTCTCGTGGGCACCCTATTCCCTGCAAGAGCACCGAGTACCAGCAGGCTCCACTGGGCTACTAAGAAACATCCAGGCCCGGAAACGTTTCCCAGTCACTGTGTATTTTGTGTGTAGGGCAACACACTGCACTCTTCCTTGGAAGAGCTAGATTTCCTCAGCTCTCCAACAACTCCAGGAAATGTGTTCTCTCAATTCCTATATGTCATGCAAATCTCCCTCATTGCCCTAGGCTGAGCAGCACTGAGAAACCAAAAGTGCAACGCATTCTTTCTTTAAAGTCAAACCTTAAGACCCCATCCTTACAGGAGAAAGTCGTCTTGCTTTCCTGCTGTAACCAAAGCACAGTTCTTCCTCCTACACTCCAGGGTTTTAGAAGAAGCAGAGCCCGATAGCCTACCCAGAGCGCTCCCAAGGGGAGGCGGTTGGCTACACGCAGAATTCCGTGCCAAATAAACTTTATTCAAGGAAGGGACCAGTGTGTAGCTAGAGTGTATATTTACTTGGTAGAAATCACAAGGAGGTAGGCTGCATGTTCGCTGGAAACGGGGAACTTATGGCACAAGCCTTGCTTACCACTTTTGAATGCTCCATTCAAGCTGCCTTGAAGCTACCTAAATTACAATTTTAGGACGGGTCTCTAGTGTCTGTAGGCAGGGCTCTGGGAAGGGAACGAGTGTTCTCTACATCAACAGGGTGCTTTCATAGACTGGGTAGGAGCCTCGCCTGAGACACTCTAGAGCTAAAAGGAAACTTGACGTGAGTCCTCTCCTCAAGGTAAAGCCTAGAATAGCCCTGCCGAAGTGGAAGCTTGGAGCGGAGTTCTTGAGGCATTAGTTTCAGGTCTGTTTTCTTTTAAGGTTAGTAAGCTTTTCAAGGCCCTGAGGACCTCGCCTGGGCACCCTATTCCCTGCAAGAACACCCAGAACCGGCAGGCTCCACTGGGCTACTAAGAAACATCCAGGCCCGGAAACTTTTCCCATTCACTCTTTGTATTTTGTGTGTAGGCCAACACACTACACTCTTCCTTGGAAGAGCTAGATTTCCTCAGCTCTCCAACAGCTCCAGGAAATGTGTTCTCTCACGTCCTACATATCATGCAAATCTGCCTCATTGCCCTAGGCTGACCGGCACTGAGAAACCAAAACTGCTTCACATTCCTTCTACAAAGTCATACCTTAACACCCCATCCTTACAGTAGAAAGTCGGCTTGCGTTTCTGCTGTAACCACAGCACAGTTCTTCCTCTTACACTCCAGGGTTTTAGAAGAAGCTAAGCCCGATAGCCTACCCAGAGCGATCCCTGGGGGAGGCGGTTGGCTACACGCAGAATTACGTGCCAAATAAACTTTATTCAAGGAAGGGACCAGTGTGTAGCTAGAGTGTATATTTACTTGGTAGAAATCACAAGGAGGTAGGCTGCATGTTCGCTGGAAACGGGGAACTTCTGGCACAAGCCTTGCTTACCCATTTTGAATGCTCCATTCAAGCTGCCTTGAAGCTGCCTAAATAACAATTTTAGGACGGGTCTCTAGTCTCTGTAGGCAAGGCTCTGGGAAGGGAACGAGTGTTCTCTACATCAACAGGGTGCTTTCATAGCCTGGGTGGGAGCCTCTCCTCAGACGCTCTACAGCTAAAAGGAAACTTGACGTGAGTCCTTTCCTCAAGGTAAAGCCTAGAATAGCCCTGCCGAAGTGGAAGCTTGGAGCGGAGTCCTTGAGGCATTAGTTTCAGGTCTGTTTCCTTTTAAGGTTAGTAAGCTTTTCAGGACACCGAGGACCTCGCCTGGGCACCTTATTCCCTGGAAGACCACCGAGTACCGGCAGTCTCCACTGGGCTACTAAGAAACATCCAGGCCCGGAAACCTTTCCCAGTCACTCTGTGTATTTTGTGTGTAGGCCAACACACTGCACTCTTCCTTGGAAGAGCTAGATTTCCTCAGCTCTCCAACAGCTCCAGGAAATTTGTTCTCTCACGTCCTACATATCATGCAAATCTGCCTCATTGCCCTAGGCTGAGCAGCTCTGAGAAACCAAAAGTGCAACGCATTCTTTCTTTAAAGTCAAACCTTAAGACCCCATCCTTACAGGAGAAAGTCGGCTTGCTTTCCTGCTGTAACCAAAGCACAGTTCTTCCTCTTACACTCCAGGGTTTTAGAAGAAGCAGAGCCCGATAGCCTACCCAGAGCGCTCCCAAGGGGAGGCGGTTGGCTACACGCAGAATTCCGTGCCAAATAAACTTTATTCAAGGAAGGGACCAGTGTGTAGCTAGAGTGTATATTTACTTGGTAGAAATCACAAGGAGGTAGGCTGCATGTTCGCTGGAAACGGGGAACTTATGGCACAAGCCTTGCTTACCACTTTTGAATGCTCCATTCAAGCTGCCTTGAAGCTACCTAAATTACAATTTTAGGACGGGTCTCTAGTGTCTGTAGGCAGGGCTCTGGGAAGGGAACGAGTGTTCTCTACATCAACAGGGTGCTTTCATAGACTGGGTAGGAGCCTCGCCTGAGACACTCTAGAGCTAAAAGGAAACTTGACGTGAGTCCTCTCCTCAAGGTAAAGCCTAGAATAGCCCTGCCGAAGTGGAAGCTTGGAGCGGAGTTCTTGAGGCATTAGTTTCAGGTCTGTTTTCTTTTAAGGTTAGTAAGCTTTTCAAGGCCCTGAGGACCTCGCCTGGGCACCCTATTCCCTGCAAGAACAGCCAGTACCGGCAGGCTCCACTGAGCTACTAAGAAACATCCAGGCCCGGAAACTTTTCCCATTCACTCTTTGTATTTTGTGTGTAGGCCAACACACTACACTCTTCCTTGGAAGAGCTAGATTTCCTCAGCTCTCCAACAGCTCCAGGAAATGTGTTCTCTCACGTCCTACATATCATGCAAATCTGCCTCATTGCCCTAGGCTGACCGGCACTGAGAAACCAAAACTGCTTCACATTCTTTCTACAAAGTCATACCTTAACACCCCATCCTTACAGTAGAAAGTCGGCTTGCGTTTCTGCTGTAACCACAGCACAGTTCTTCCTCTTACACTCCAGGGTTTTAGAAGAAGCTAAGCCCGATAGCCTACCCAGAGCGATCCCTGGGGGAGGCGGTTGGCTACACGCAGAATTACGTGCCAAATAAACTTTATTCAAGGAAGGGACCAGTGTGTAGCTAGAGTGTAGATTTACTTGGTAGAAATCACAAGGAGGTAGGCTGCATGTTCGCTGGAAACGGGGAACTTATGGCACAAGCCTTGCTTACCCATTTTGAATGCTCCATTCAAGCTGCCTTGAAGCTGCCTAAATAACAATTTTAGGACGGGTCTCTAGTCTCTGTAGGCAAGGCTCTGGGAAGGGAACGAGTGTTCTCTACATCAACAGGGTGCTTTCATAGCCTGGGTGGTAGCCTCTCCTCAGACGCTCTACAGCTAAAAGGAAACTTGACGTGAGTCCTTTCCTCAAGGTAAAGCCTACAATAGCCCTGCCGAAGTGGAAGCTTGGAGCGGAGTCCTTGAGGCATTAGTTTCAGGTCTGTTTCCTTTTAAGGTTAGTAAGCTTTTCAGGACACCGAGGACCTCGCCTGGGCACCTTATTCCCTGGAAGACCACCGAGTACCGGCAGTCTCCACTGGGCTACTAAGAAACATCCAGGCCCCGAAACCTTTCCCAGTCACTCTGTGTATTTTGTGTGTAGGCCAACACACTGCACTCTTCCTTGGAAGAGCTAGATTTCCTCAGCTCTCCAACAGCTCCAGGAAATTTGTTCTCTCACGTCCTACATATCATGCAAATCTGCCTCATTGCCCTAGGCTGAGCAGCTCTGAGAAACCAAAACGGCTTCGCATTCCTTCTACAAAGTCATACCTTAAGACCCCATCCTTACAGGAGAAAGTCAGCTTGCGTTTCTGCTGTAACCAAAGCACAGATCTTCCTCTTACACTGCAGGGTTTTAGAAGAAGCTAAGCCAGATAGCCTACCTAGAGCGCTCCTTGGGGGAGGCTGTTGGCTACACGCAGAACTCCGTGCCAAATAAACTTTATTCAAGGAAGGGACCAGTGTGTAGCTAGAGTGTATATTTACTTGGTAGAAATCACAAGTAGGTAGGCCGCGTGTTCGCTGGAAACGGTGACCTTATGGCACAAGCCTTGCTTTCCCATTTTGAATGCTCCATGCATGCTGCCTTGAAGTTACCTAAATAACAGTTTTAGGACGGGTCTTCAGTCATTGTAGGCAGGGCTCTGGGAAGGGAACGAGTGTTCTCTGCATCAACAGGGTGCTTTCATAGCCTGGGTGGGAGCCTCTCCTCAGACGCCCTAGAGATAAAGGAAACTTGACGTGAGTTCTTTCCTCCAGGTAAAGCCTTGAATAGCCCTGCCGAAGCTAAGCTTGAAGCAGTTTCCTTGTGGCATTTGTTTTAGGTCTGTTTTCTTTTAAGGTTAGTAAGCTTGTCAAGACACCGAGGACCTCTCGTGGGCACCCTATTCCCTGCAAGAGCACCGAGTACCAGCAGGCTCCACTGGGCTACTAAGAAACATCCAGGCCCGGAAACGTTTCCCAGTCACTGTGTATTTTGTGTGTAGGGCAACACACTGCACTCTTCCTTGGAAGAGCTAGATTTCCTCAGCTCTCCAACAGCTCCAGGAAATGTATTCTCTCACGTCCTACATATCATGCAAATCTGCCTCATTGCCTTAGGCTGACCGGCACTGAGAAACCAAAACTGCTTCACATTCCTTCTACAAAGTCATACCTTAACACCCCATCCTTACAGTAGAAAGTCGGCTTGCGTTTCTGCTGTAACCACAGCACAGTTCTTCCTCTTACACTCCAGGGTTTTAGAAGAAGCTAAGCCCGATAGCCTACCCAGAGCGATCCCTGGGGGAGGCGGTTGGCTACACGCAGAATTACGTGCCAAATAAACTTTATTCAAGGAAGGGACCAGTGTGTAGCTAGAGTGTATATTTACTTGGTAGAAATCACAAGGAGGTAGGCTGCATGTTCGCTGGAAACGGGGAACTTATGGCACAAGCCTTGCTTACCCATTTTGAATGCTCCATTCAAGCTGCCTTGAAGCTGCCTAAATAACAATTTTAGAACGGGTCTCTAGTCTCTGTAGGCAAGGCTCTGGGAAGGGAACGAGTGTTCTCTACATCAACAGGGTGCTTTCATAGCCTGGGTGGGAGCCTCTCCTCTGACGCCCTAGAGATAAAGGAAACTTGACGTGAGTTCTTTCCTCCAGGTAAAGCCTTGAATAGCCCTGCCGAAGCTAAGCTTGAAGCAGTTTCCTTGTGGCATTTGTTTTAGGTCTGTTTTCTTTTAAGAGTAGTAAGCTTGTCAAGACACCGAGGACCTCTCGTGGGCACCCTATTCCCTGCAAGAGCACCGAGTACCAGCAGGCTCCACTGGGCTACTAAGAAACATCCAGGCCCGGAAACGTTTCCCAGTCACTGTGTATTTTGTGTGTAGGGCAACACACTGCACTCTTCCTTGGAAGAGCTAGATTTCCTCAGCTCTCCAACAACTCCAGGAAATGTGTTCTCTCAATTCCTATATGTCATGCAAATCTCCCTCATTGCCCTAGGCAGAGCAGCACTGAGAAACCAAAAGTGCAACGCATTCTTTCTTTAAAGTCAAACCTTAAGACCCCATCCTTACAGGAGAAAGTCGTCTTGCTTTCCTGCTGTAACCAAAGCACAGTTCTTCCTCTTACACTCCAGGGTTTTAGAAGAAGCAGAGCCCGATAGCCTACTCAGAGCGCTCCCAAGGGGAGGCGGTTGGCTACACGCAGAATTCCGTGCCAAATAAACTTTATTCAAGGAAGGGACCAGTGTGTAGCTAGAGTGTATATTTACTTGGTAGAAATCACAAGGAGGTAGGCTGCATGTTCGCTGGAAACGGGGAACTTATGGCACAAGCCTTGCTTACCACTTTTGAATGCTCCATTCAAGCTGCCTTGAAGCTACCTAAATAACAATTTTAGGACGGGTCTCTAGTCTCTGTAGGCAAGGCTCTGGGAAGGGAACGAGTGTTCTCTACATCAACAGGATGCTTTCATAGCCTGGGTGGGAGCCTCTCCTCAGACGCTCTACAGCTAAAAGGAAACTTGACGTGAGTCCTTTCCTCAAGGTAAAGCCTAGAATAGCCCTGCCGAAGTGGAAGCTTGGAGCGGAGTTCTTGAGGCATTAGTTTCAGGTCTGTTTTCTTTTAAGGTTAGTAAGCTTTTCAAGGCCCTGAGGACCTCGCCTGGGCACCCTATTCCCTGCAAGAACAGCCAGTACCGGCAGGCTCCACTGAGCTACTAAGAAACATCCAGGCCCGGAAACTTTTCCCATTCACTCTTTGTATTTTGTGTGTAGGCCAACACACTACACTCTTCCTTGGAAGAGCTAGATTTCCTCAGCTCTCCAACAGCTCCAGGAAATGTGTTCTCTCACGTCCTACATATCATGCAAATCTGCCTCATTGCCCTAGGCTGACCGGCACTGAGAAACCAAAACTGCTTCACATTCTTTCTACAAAGTCATACCTTAACACCCCATCCTTACAGTAGAAAGTCGGCTTGCGTTTCTGCTGTAACCACAGCACAGTTCTTCCTCTTACACTCCAGGGTTTTAGAAGAAGCTAAGCCCGATAGCCTACCCAGAGCGATCCCTGGGGGAGGCGGTTGGCTACACGCAGAATTACGTGCCAAATAAACTTTATTCAAGGAAGGGACCAGTGTGTAGCTAGAGTGTAGATTTACTTGGTAGAAATCACAAGGAGGTAGGCTGCATGTTCGCTGGAAACGGGGAACGTATGGCACAAGCCTTGCTTACCCATTTTGAATGCTCCATTCAAGCTGCCTTGAAGCTGCCTAAATAACAATTTTAGGACGGGTCTCTAGTCTCTGTAGGCAAGGCTCTGGGAAGGGAACGAGTGTTCTCTACATCAACAGGGTGCTTTCATAGCCTGGGTGGGAGCCTCTCCTCAGACGCTCTACAGCTAAAAGGAAACTTGACGTGAGTCCTTTCCTCAAGGTAAAGCCTAGAATAGCCCTGCCGAAGTGGAAGCTTGGAGCGGAGTCCTTGAGGCATTAGTTTCAGGTCTGTTTCCTTTTAAGGTTAGTAAGCTTTTCAGGACACCGAGGACCTCGCCTGGGCACCTTATTCCCTGGAAGACCACCGAGTACCGGCAGTCTCCACTGGGCTACTAAGAAACATCCAGGCCCGGAAACCTTTCCCAGTCACTCTGTGTATTTTGTGTGTAGGCCAACACACTGCACTCTTCCTTGGAAGAGCTAGATTTCCTCAGCTCTCCAACAGCTCCAGGAAATTTGTTCTCTCACGTCCTACATATCATGCAAATCTGCCTCATTGCCCTAGGCTGAGCAGCTCTGAGAAACCAAAACGGCTTCGCATTCCTTCTACAAAGTCATACCTTAAGACCCCATCCTTACAGGAGAAAGTCAGCTTGCGTTTCTGCTGTAACCAAAGCACAGATCTTCCTCTTACACTGCAGGGTTTTAGAAGAAGCTAAGCCAGATAGCCTACCTAGAGCGCTCCTTGGGGGAGGCTGTTGGCTACACGCAGAACTCCGTGCCAAATAAACTTTATTCAAGGAAGGGACCAGTGTGTAGCTAGAGTGTATATTTACTTGGTAGAAATCACAAGTAGGTAGGCCGCGTGTTCGCTGGAAACGGTGACCTTATGGCACAAGCCTTGCTTTCCCATTTTGAATGCTCCATGCATGCTGCCTTGAAGTTACCTAAATAACAGTTTTAGGACGAGTCTTTAGTCATTGTAGGCAGGGCTCTGGGAAGGGAACGAGTGTTCTCTGCATCAACAGGGTGCTTTCATAGCCTGGGTGGGAGCCTCTCCTCAGACGCCCTAGAGATAAAGGAAACTTGACGTGAGTTCTTTCCTCCAGGTAAAGCCTTGAATAGCCCTGCCGAAGCTAAGCTTGAAGCAGTTTCCTTGTGGCATTTGTTTTAGGTCTGTTTTCTTTTAAGGTTAGTAAGCTTGTCAAGACACCGAGGACCTCTCGTGGGCACCCTATTCCCTGCAAGAGCAGCGAGTACCAGCAGGCTCCACTGGGCTACTAAGAAACATCCAGGCCCGGAAACGTTTCCCAGTCACTGTGTATTTTGTGTGTAGGGCAACACACTGCACTCTTCCTTGGAAGAGCTAGATTTCCTCAGCTCTCCAACAACTCCAGGAAATGTGTTCTCTCAATTCCTATATGTCATGCAAATCTCCCTCATTGCCCTAGGCTGAGCAGCACTGAGAAACCAAAAGTGCAACGCATTCTTTCTTTAAAGTCAAACCTTAAGACCCCATCCTTACAGGAGAAAGTCGGCTTGCTTTCTTGCTGTAACCAAAGCACAGTTCTTCCTCTTACACTCCAGGGTTTTAGAAGAAGCAGAGCCCGATAGCCTACCCAGAGCGCTCCCAAGGGGAGGCGGTTGGCTACACGCAGAATTCCGTGCCAAATAAACTTTATTCAAGGAAGGGACCAGTGTGTAGCTAGAGTGTATATTTACTTGGTAGAAATCACAAGGAGGTAGGCTGCATGTTCGCTGGAAACGGGGAACTTATGGCACAAGCCTTGCTTACCACTTTTGAATGCTCCATTCAAGCTGCCTTGAAGCTACCTAAATTACAATTTTAGGACGGGTCTCTAGTGTCTGTAGGCAGGGCTCTGGGAAGGGAACGAGTGTTCTCTACATCAACAGGGTGCTTTCATAGACTGGGTAGGAGCCTCGCCTGAGACACTCTAGAGCTAAAAGGAAACTTGACGTGAGTCCTCTCCTCAAGGTAAAGCCTAGAATAGCCCTGCCGAAGTGGAAGCTTGGAGCGGAGTTCTTGAGGCATTAGTTTCAGGTCTGTTTTCTTTTAAGGTTAGTAAGCTTTTCAAGGCCCTGAGGACCTCGCCTGGGCACCCTATTCCCTGCAAGAACACCCAGAACCGGCAGGCTCCACTGGGCTACTAAGAAACATCCAGGCCCGGAAACTTTTCCCATTCACTCTTTGTATTTTGTGTGTAGGCCAACACACTACACTCTTCCTTGGAAGAGCTAGATTTCCTCAGCTCTCCAACAGCTCCAGGAAATGTGTTCTCTCACGTCCTACATATCATGCAAATCTGCCTCATTGCCCTAGGCTGACCGGCACTGAGAAACCAAAACTGCTTCACATTCCTTCTACAAAGTCATACCTTAACACCCCATCCTTACAGTAGAAAGTCGGCTTGCGTTTCTGCTGTAACCACAGCACAGTTCTTCCTCTTACACTCCAGGGTTTTAGAAGAAGCTAAGCCCGATAGCCTACCCAGAGCGATCCCTGGGGGAGGCGGTTGGCTACACGCAGAATTACGTGCCAAATAAACTTTATTCAAGGAAGGGACCAGTGTGTAGCTAGAGTGTATATTTACTTGGTAGAAATCACAAGGAGGTAGGCTGCATGTTCGCTGGAAACGGGGAACTTCTGGCACAAGCCTTGCTTACCCATTTTGAATGCTCCATTCAAGCTGCCTTGAAGCTGCCTAAATAACAATTTTAGGACGGGTCTCTAGTCTCTGTAGGCAAGGCTCTGGGAAGGGAACGAGTGTTCTCTACATCAACAGGGTGCTTTCATAGCCTGGGTGGGAGCCTCTCCTCAGACGCTCTACAGCTAAAAGGAAACTTGACGTGAGTCCTTTCCTCAAGGTAAAGCCTAGAATAGCCCTGCCGAAGTGGAAGCTTGGAGCGGAGTCCTTGAGGCATTAGTTTCAGGTCTGTTTCCTTTTAAGGTTAGTAAGCTTTTCAGGACACCGAGGACCTCGCCTGGGCACCTTATTCCCTGGAAGACCACCGAGTACCGGCAGTCTCCACTGGGCTACTAAGAAACATCCAGGCCCGGAAACCTTTCCCAGTCACTCTGTGTATTTTGTGTGTAGGCCAACACACTGCACTCTTCCTTGGAAGAGCTAGATTTCCTCAGCTCTCCAACAGCTCCAGGAAATTTGTTCTCTCACGTCCTACATATCATGCAAATCTGCCTCATTGCCCTAGGCTGAGCAGCTCTGAGAAACCAAAACGGCTTCGCATTCCTTCTACAAAGTCATACCTTAAGACCCGATCCTTACAGGAGAAAGTCAGCTTGCGTTTCTGCTGTAACCAAAGCACAGATCTTCCTCTTACACTGCAGGGTTTTAGAAGAAGCTAAGCCAGATAGCTTACCTAGAGCGCTCCTTGGGGGAGGCTGTTGGCTACACGCAGAACTCCGTGCCAAATAAACTTTATTCAAGGAAGGGACCAGTGTGTAGCTAGAGTGTATATTTACTTGGTAGAAATCACAAGTAGGTAGTCCGCGTGTTCGCTGGAAACGGTGACCTTATGGCACAAGCCTTGCTTACCCATTTTGAATGCTCCATTCAAGCTGCCTTGAAGCTGCCTAAATAACAATTTTAGGACGGGTCTCTAGTCTCTGTAGGCAAGGCTCTGGGAAGGGAACGAGTGTTCTCTACATCAACAGGGTGCTTTCATAGCCTGGGTGGGAGCCTCTCCTCAGACGCCCTAGAGATAAAGGAAACTTGACGTGAGTTCTTTCCTCCAGGTAAAGCCTTGAATAGCCCTGCCGAAGCTAAGCTTGAAGCAGTTTCCTTGTGGCATTTGTTTTAGGTCTGTTTTCTTTTAAGGTTAGTAAGCTTGTCAAGACACCAAGGACCTCTCGTGGGCACCCTATTCCCTTCAAGAGCACCGAGTACCAGCAGGCTCCACTGGGCTACTAAGAAACATCCAGGCCCGGAAACGTTTCCCAGTCACTGTGTATTTTGTGTGTAGGGCAACACACTGCACTCTTCCTTGGAAGAGCTAGATTTCCTCAGCTCTCCAACAACTCCAGGAAATGTGTTCTCTCAATTCCTATATGTCATACAAATCTCCCTCATTGCCCTAGGCTGAGCAGCACTGAGAAACCAAAAGTGCAACGCATTCTTTCTTTAAAGTCAAACCTTAAGACCCCATCCTTACAGGAGAAAGTCGGCTTGCTTTCCTGCTGTAACCAAAGCACAGTTCTTCCTCTTACACTCCAGGGTTTTAGAAGAAGCAGAGCCCGATAGCCTACCCAGAGCGCTCCCAAGGGGAGGCGGTTGGCTACACGCAGAATTCCGTGCCAAATAAACTTTATTCAAGGAAGGGACCAGTGTGTAGCTAGAGTGTATATTTACTTGGTAGAAATCACAAGGAGGTAGGCTGCATGTTCGCTGGAAACGGGGAACTTATGGCACAAGCCTTGCTTACCACTTTTGAATGCTCCATTCAAGCTGCCTTGAAGCTACCTAAATTACAATTTTAGGACGGGTCTCTAGTGTCTGTAGGCAGGGCTCTGGGAAGGGAACGAGTGTTCTCTACATCAACAGGGTGCTTTCATAGACTGGGTAGGAGCCTCGCCTGAGACACTCTAGAGCTAAAAGGAAACTTGACGTGAGTCCTCTCCTCAAGGTAAAGCCTAGAATAGCCCTGCCGAAGTGGAAGCTTGGAGCGGAGTTCTTGAGGCATTAGTTTCAGGTCTGTTTTATTTTAAGGTCAGTAAGCTTTTCAAGGCCCTGAGGACCTCGCCTGGGCACCCTATTCCCTGCAAGAACACCCAGTACCGGCAGGTTCCACTGGGCTACTAAGAAACATCCAGGCCCGGAAACTTTTCCCATTCACTCTTTGTATTTTGTGTGTAGGCCAACACACTACACTCTTCCTTGGAAGAGCTAGATTTCCTCAGCTCTCCAACAGCTCCAGGAAATGTGTTCTCTCACGTCCTACATATCATGCAAATCTGCCTCATTGCCCTAGGCTGACCGGCACTGAGAAACCAAAACTGCTTCACATTCCTTCTACAAAGTCATACCTTAACACCCCATCCTTACAGTAGAAAGTCGGCTTGCGTTTCTGCTGTAACCACAGCACAGTTCTTCCTCTTACACTCCAGGGTTTTAGAAGAAGCTAAGCCCGATAGCCTACCCAGAGCGATCCCTGGGGGAGGCGGTTGGCTACACGCAGAATTACGTGCCAAATAAACTTTATTCAAGGAAGGGACCAGTGTGTAGCTAGAGTGTATATTTACTTGGTAGAAATCACAAGGAGGTAGGCTGCATGTTCGCTGGAAACGGGGAACTTATGGCACAAGCCTTGCTTACCCATTTTGAATGCTCCATTCAAGCTGCCTTGAAGCTGCCTAAATAACAATTTTAGGACGGGTCTCTAGTCTCTGTAGGCAAGGCTCTGGGAAGGGAACGAGTGTTCTCTACATCAACAGGGTGCTTTCATAGCCTGGGTGGGAGCCTCTCCTCAGACGCTCTACAGCTAAAAGGAAACTTGACGTGAGTCCTTTCCTCAAGGTAAAGCCTAGAATAGCCCTGCCGAAGTGGAAGCTTGGAGCGGAGTCCTTGAGGCATTAGTTTCAGGTCTGTTTCCTTTTAAGGTTAGTAAGCTTTTCAGGACACCGAGGACCTCGCCTGGGCACCTTATTCCCTGGAAGACCACCGAGTACCGGCAGTCTCCACTGGGCTACTAAGAAACATCCAGGCCCGGAAACCTTTCCCAGTCACTCTGTGTATTTTGTGTGTAGGCCAACACACTGCACTCTTCCTTGGAAGAGCTAGATTTCCTCAGCTCTCCAACAGCTCCAGGAAATTTGTTCTCTCACGTCCTACATATCATGCAAATCTGCCTCATTGCCCTAGGCTGAGCAGCTCTGAGAAACCAAAACGGCTTCGCATTCCTTCTACAAAGTCATACCTTAAGACCCCATCCTTACAGGAGAAAGTCAGCTTGCGTTTCTGCTGTAACCAAAGCACAGATCTTCCTCTTACACTGCAGGGTTTTAGAAGAAGCTAAGCCAGATAGCCTACCTAGAGCGCTCCTTGGGGGAGGCTGTTGGCTACACGCAGAACTCCGTGCCAAATAAACTTTATTCAAGGAAGGGACCAGTGTGTAGCTAGAGTGTATATTTACTTGGTAGAAATCACAAGTAGGTAGGCCGCGTGTTCGCTGGAAACGGTGACCTTATGGCACAAGCCTTGCTTTCCCATTTTGAATGCTCCATGCATGCTGCCTTGAAGTTACCTAAATAACAGTTTTAGGACGAGTCTTTAGTCATTGTAGGCAGGGCTCTGGGAAGGGAACGAGTGTTCTCTGCATCAACAGGGTGCTTTCATAGCCTGGGTGGGAGCCTCTCCTCAGACTCCCTAGAGATAAAGGAAACTTGACGTGAGTTCTTTCCTCCAGGTAAAGCCTTGAATAGCCCTGCCGAAGCTAAGCTTGAAGCAGTTTCCTTGTGGCATTTGTTTTAGGTCTGTTTTCTTTTAAGGTTAGTAAGCTTGTCAAGACACCGAGGACCTCTCGTGGGCACCCTATTCCCTGCAAGAGCACCGAGTACCAGCAGGCTCCACTGGGATACTAAGAAACATCCAGGCCCGGAAACGTTTCCCAGTCACTGTGTATTTTGTGTGTAGGGCAACACACTGCACTCTTCCTTGGAAGAGCTAGATTTCCTCAGCTCTCCAACAACTCCAGGAAATGTGTTCTCTCAATTCCTATATGTCATGCAAATCTCCCTCATTGCCCTAGGCTGAGCAGCACTGAGAAACCAAAAGTGCAACGCATTCTTTCTTTAAAGTCAAACCTTAAGACCCCATCCTTACAGGAGAAAGTCGGCTTGCTTTCCTGCTGTAACCAAAGCACAGCTCTTCCTCTTACACTCCAGGGTTTTAGAAGAAGCAGAGCCCGATAGCCTACCCAGAGCGCTCCCAAGGGGAGGCGGTTGGCTACACGCAGAATTCCGTGCCAAATAAACTTTATTCAAGGAAGGGACCAGTGTGTAGCTAGAGTGTATATTTACTTGGTAGAAATCACAAGGAGGTAGGCTGCATGTTCGCTGGAAACGGGGAACTTATGGCACAAGCCTTGCTTACCACTTTTGAATGCTCCATTCAAGCTGCCTTGAAGCTACCTAAATTACAATTTTAGGACGGGTCTCTAGTGTCTGTAGGCAGGGCTCTGGGAAGGGAACGAGTGTTCTCTACATCAACAGGGTGCTTTCATAGACTGGGTAGGAGCCTCGCCTGAGACACTCTAGAGCTAAAAGGAAACTTGACGTGAGTCCTCTCCTCAAGGTAAAGCCTAGAATAGCCCTGCCGAAGTGGAAGCTTGGAGCGGAGTTCTTGAGGCATTAGTTTCAGGTCTGTTTTCTTTTAAGGTTAGTAAGCTTTTCAAGGCCCTGAGGACCTCGCCTGGGCACCCTATTCCCTGCAAGAACACCCAGTACCGGCAGGCTCCACTGGGCTACTAAGAAACATCCAGGCCCGGAAACTTTTCCCATTCACTCTTTGTATTTTGTGTGTAGGCCAACACACTACACTCTTCCTAGGAAGAGCTAGATTTCCTCAGCTCTCCAACAGCTCCAGGAAATGTGTTCTCTCACGTCCTACATATCATGCAAATCTGCCTCATTGCCCTAGGCTGACCGGCACTGAGAAACCAAAACTGCTTCACATTCCTTCTACAAAGTCATACCTTAACACCCCATCCTTACAGTAGAAAGTCGGCTTGCGTTTCTGCTGTAACCACAGCACAGTTCTTCCTCTTACACTCCAGGGTTTTAGAAGAAGCTAAGCCCGATAGCCTACCCAGAGCGATCCCTGGGGGAGGCGGTTGGCTACACGCAGAATTACGTGCCAAATAAACTTTATTCAAGGAAGGGACCAGTGTGTAGCTAGAGTGTATATTTACTTGGTAGAAATCACAAGGAGGTAGGCTGCATGTTCGCTGGAAACGGGGAACTTATGGCACAAGCCTTGCTTACCCATTTTGAATGCTCCATTCAAGCTGCCTTGAAGCTGCCTAAATAACAATTTTAGGACGGGTCTCTAGTCTCTGTAGGCAAGGCTCTGGGAAGGGAACGAGTGTTCTCTACATCAACAGGGTGCTTTCATAGCCTGGGTGGGAGCCTCTCCTCAGACGCTCTACAGCTAAAAGGAAACTTGACGTGAGTCCTTTCCTCAAGGTAAAGCCTAGAATAGCCCTGCCGAAGTGGAAGCTTGGAGCGGAGTCCTTGAGGCATTAGTTTCAGGTCTGTTTCCTTTTAAGGTTAGTAAGCTTTTCAGGACACCGAGGACCTCGCCTGGGCACCTTATTCCCTGGAAGACCACCGAGTACCGGCAGTCTCCACTGGGCTACTAAGAAACATCCAGGCCCGGAAACCTTTCCCAGTCACTCTGTGTATTTTGTGTGTAGGCCAACACACTGCACTCTTCCTTGGAAGAGCTAGATTTCCTCAGCTCTCCAACAGCTCCAGGAAATTTGTTCTCTCACGTCCTACATATCATGCAAATCTGCCTCATTGCCCTAGGCTGAGCAGCTCTGAGAAACCAAAACGGCTTCGCATTCCTTCTACAAAGTCATACCTTAAGACCCCATCCTTACAGGAGAAAGTCAGCTTGCGTTTCTGCTGTAACCAAAGCACAGATCTTCCTCTTACACTGCAGGGTTTTAGAAGAAGCTAAGCCAGATAGCCTACCTAGAGCGCTCCTTGGGGGAGGCTGTTGGCTACACGCAGAACTCCGTGCCAAATAAACTTTATTCAAGGAAGGGACCAGTGTGTAGCTAGAGTGTATATTTACTTGGTAGAAATCACAAGTAGGTAGGCCGCGTGTTCGCTGGAAACGGTGACCTTATGGCACAAGCCTTGCTTTCCCATTTTGAATGCTCCATGCATGCTGCCTTGAAGTTACCTAAATAACAGTTTTAGGACGAGTCTTTAGTCATTGTAGGCAGGGCTCTGGGAAGGGAACGAGTGTTCTCTGCATCAACAGGGTGCTTTCATAGCCTGGGTGGGAGCCTCTCCTCAGACGCCCTAGAGATAAAGGAAACTTGACGTGAGTTCTTTCCTCCAGGTAAAGCCTTGAATAGCCCTGCCGAAGCTAAGCTTGAAGCAGTTTCCTTGTGGCATTTGTTTTAGGTCTGTTTTCTTTTAAGGTTAGTAAGCTTGTCAAGACACCGAGGACCTCTCGTGGGCACCCTATTCCCTGCAAGAGCAGCGAGTACCAGCAGGCTCCACTGGGCTACTAAGAAACATCCAGGCCCGGAAACGTTTCCCAGTCACTGTGTATTTTGTGTGTAGGGCAACACACTGCACTCTTCCTTGGAAGAGCTAGATTTCCTCAGCTCTCCAACAACTCCAGGAAATGTGTTCTCTCAATTCCTATATGTCATGCAAATCTCCCTCATTGCCCTAGGCTGAGCAGCACTGAGAAACCAAAAGTGCAACGCATTCTTTCTTTAAAGTCAAACCTTAAGACCCCATCCTTACAGGAGAAAGTCGGCTTGCTTTCCTGCTGTAACCAAAGCACAGTTCTTCCTCTTACACTCCAGGGTTTTAGAAGAAGCAGAGCCCGATAGCCTACCCAGAGCGCTCCCAAGGGGAGGCGGTTGGCTACACGCAGAATTCCGTGCCAAATAAACTTTATTCAAGGAAGGGACCAGTGTGTAGCTAGAGTGTATATTTACTTGGTAGAAATCACAAGGAGGTAGGCTGCATGTTCGCTGGAAACGGGGAACTTATGGCACAAGCCTTGCTTACCACTTTTGAATGCTCCATTCAAGCTGCCTTGAAGCTACCTAAATAACAATTTTAGGACGGGTCTCTAGTCTCTGTAGGCAAGGCTCTGGGAAGGGAACGAGTGTTCTCTACATCAACAGGATGCTTTCATAGCCTGGGTGGGAGCCTCTCCTCAGACGCTCTACAGCTAAAAGGAAACTTGACGTGAGTCCTTTCCTCAAGGTAAAGCCTAGAATAGCCCTGCCGAAGTGGAAGCTTGGAGCGGAGTTCTTGAGGCATTAGTTTCAGGTCTGTTTTCTTTTAAGGTTAGTAAGCTTTTCAAGGCCCTGAGGACCTCGCCTGGGCACCCTATTCCCTGCAAGAACACCCAGAACCGGCAGGCTCCACTGGGCTACTAAGAAACATCCAGGCCCGGAAACTTTTCCCATTCACTCTTTGTATTTTGTGTGTAGGCCAACACACTACACTCTTCCTTGGAAGAGCTAGATTTCCTCAGCTCTCCAACAGCTCCAGGAAATGTGTTCTCTCACGTCCTACATATCATGCAAATCTGCCTCATTGCCCTAGGCTGACCGGCACTGAGAAACCAAAACTGCTTCACATTCCTTCTACAAAGTCATACCTTAACACCCCATCCTTACAGTAGAAAGTCGGCTTGCGTTTCTGCTGTAACCACAGCACAGTTCTTCCTCTTACACTCCAGGGTTTTAGAAGAAGCTAAGCCCGATAGCCTACCCAGAGCGATCCCTGGGGGAGGCGGTTGGCTACACGCAGAATTACGTGCCAAGTAAACTTTATTCAAGGAAGGGACCAGTGTGTAGCTAGAGTGTATATTTACTTGGTAGAAATCACAAGGAGGTAGGCTGCATGTTCGCTGGAAACGGGGAACTTCTGGCACAAGCCTTGCTTACCCATTTTGAATGCTCCATTCAAGCTGCCTTGAAGCTGCCTAAATAACAATTTTAGGACGGGTCTCTAGTCTCTGTAGGCAAGGCTCTGGGAAGGGAACGAGTGTTCTCTACATCAACAGGGTGCTTTCATAGCCTGGGTGGGAGCCTCTCCTCAGACGCTCTACAGCTAAAAGGAAACTTGACGTGAGTCCTTTCCTCAAGGTAAAGCCTAGAATAGCCCTGCCGAAGTGGAAGCTTGGAGCGGAGTCCTTGAGGCATTAGTTTCAGGTCTGTTTCCTTTTAAGGTTAGTAAGCTTTTCAGGACACCGAGGACCTCGCCTGGGCACCTTATTCCCTGGAAGACCACCGAGTACCGGCAGTCTCCACTGGGCTACTAAGAAACATCCAGGCCCGGAAACCTTTCCCAGTCACTCTGTGTATTTTGTGTGTAGGCCAACACACTGCACTCTTCCTTGGAAGAGCTAGATTTCCTCAGCTCTCCAACAGCTCCAGGAAATTTGTTCTCTCACGTCCTACATATCATGCAAATCTGCCTCATTGCCCTAGGCTGAGCAGCTCTGAGAAACCAAAAGGGCTTCGCATTCCTTCTACAAAGTCATACCTTAAGACCCCATCCTTACAGGAGAAAGTCAGCTTGCGTTTCTGCTGTAACCAAAGCACAGATCTTCCTCTTACACTGCAGGGTTTTAGAAGAAGCTAAGCCAGATAGCCTACCTAGAGCGCTCCTTGGGGGAGGCTGTTGGCTACACGCAGAACTCCGTGCCAAATAAACTTTATTCAAGGAAGGGACCAGTGTGTAGCTAAAGTGTATATTTACTTGGTAGAAATCACAAGGAGGTAGGCTGCATGTTCGCTGGAAACGGGGAACTTCTGGCACAAGCCTTGCTTACCCATTTTGAATGCTCCATTCAAGCTGCCTTGAAGCTGCCTAAATAACAATTTTAGGACGGGTCTCTAGTCTCTGTAGGCAAGGCTCTGGGAAGGGAACGAGTGTTCTCTACATCAACAGGGTGCTTTCATAGCCTGGGTGGGAGCCTCTCCTCAGACGCTCTACAGCTAAAAGGAAACTTGACGTGAGTCCTTTCCTCAAGGTAAAGCCTAGAATAGCCCTGCCGAAGTGGAAGCTTGGAGCGGAGTCCTTGAGGCATTAGTTTCAGGTCTGTTTCCTTTTAAGGTTAGTAAGCTTTTCAGGACACCGAGGACCTCGCCTGGGCACCTTATTCCCTGGAAGACCACCGAGTACCGGCAGTCTCCACTGGGCTACTAAGAAACATCCAGGCCCGGAAACCTTTCCCAGTCACTCTGTGTATTTTGTGTGTAGGCCAACACACTGCACTCTTCCTTGGAAGAGCTAGATTTCCTCAGCTCTCCAACAGCTCCAGGAAATTTGTTCTCTCACGTCCTACATATCATGCAAATCTGCCTCATTGCCCTAGGCTGAGCAGCTCTGAGAAACCAAAAGTGCAACGCATTCTTTCTTTAAAGTCAAACCTTAAGACCCCATCCTTACAGGAGAAAGTCGGCTTGCTTTCCTGCTGTAACCAAAGCACAGTTCTTCCTCTTACACTCCAGGGTTTTAGAAGAAGCAGAGCCCGATAGCCTACCCAGAGCGCTCCCAAGGGGAGGCGGTTGGCTACACGCAGAATTCCGTGCCAAATAAACTTTATTCAAGGAAGGGACCAGTGTGTAGCTAGAGTGTATATTTACTTGGTAGAAATCACAAGGAGGTAGGCTGCATGTTCGCTGGAAACGGGGAACTTATGGCACAAGCCTTGCTTACCACTTTTGAATGCTCCATTCAAGCTGCCTTGAAGCTACCTAAATTACAATTTTAGGACGGGTCTCTAGTGTCTGTAGGCAGGGCTCTGGGAAGGGAACGAGTGTTCTCTACATCAACAGGGTGCTTTCATAGACTGGGTAGGAGCCTCGCCTGAGACACTCTAGAGCTAAAAGGAAACTTGACGTGAGTCCTCTCCTCAAGGTAAAGCCTAGAATAGCCCTGCCGAAGTGGAAGCTTGGAGCGGAGTTCTTGAGGCATTAGTTTCAGGTCTGTTTTCTTTTAAGGTTAGTAAGCTTTTCAAGGCCCTGAGGACCTCGCCTGGGCACCCTATTCCCTGCAAGAACAGCCAGTACCGGCAGGCTCCACTGAGCTACTAAGAAACATCCAGGCCCGGAAACTTTTCCCATTCACTCTTTGTATTTTGTGTGTAGGCCAACACACTACACTCTTCCTTGGAAGAGCTAGATTTCCTCAGCTCTCCAACAGCTCCAGGAAATGTGTTCTCTCACGTCCTACATATCATGCAAATCTGCCTCATTGCCCTAGGCTGACCGGCACTGAGAAACCAAAACTGCTTCACATTCTTTCTACAAAGTCATACCTTAACACCCCATCCTTACAGTAGAAAGTCGGCTTGCGTTTCTGCTGTAACCACAGCACAGTTCTTCCTCTTACACTCCAGGGTTTTAGAAGAAGCTAAGCCCGATAGCCTACCCAGAGCGATCCCTGGGGGAGGCGGTTGGCTACACGCAGAATTACGTGCCAAATAAACTTTATTCAAGGAAGGGACCAGTGTGTAGCTAGAGTGTAGATTTACTTGGTAGAAATCACAAGGAGGTAGGCTGCATGTTCGCTGGAAACGGGGAACTTATGGCACAAGCCTTGCTTACCCATTTTGAATGCTCCATTCAAGCTGCCTTGAAGCTGCCTAAATAACAATTTTAGGACGGGTCTCTAGTCTCTGTAGGCAAGGCTCTGGGAAGGGAACGAGTGTTCTCTACATCAACAGGGTGCTTTCATAGCCTGGGTGGTAGCCTCTCCTCAGACGCTCTACAGCTAAAAGGAAACTTGACGTGAGTCCTTTCCTCAAGGTAAAGCCTACAATAGCCCTGCCGAAGTGGAAGCTTGGAGCGGAGTCCTTGAGGCATTAGTTTCAGGTCTGTTTCCTTTTAAGGTTAGTAAGCTTTTCAGGACACCGAGGACCTCGCCTGGGCACCTTATTCCCTGGAAGACCACCGAGTACCGGCAGTCTCCACTGGGCTACTAAGAAACATCCAGGCCCCGAAACCTTTCCCAGTCACTCTGTGTATTTTGTGTGTAGGCCAACACACTGCACTCTTCCTTGGAAGAGCTAGATTTCCTCAGCTCTCCAACAGCTCCAGGAAATTTGTTCTCTCACGTCCTACATATCATGCAAATCTGCCTCATTGCCCTAGGCTGAGCAGCTCTGAGAAACCAAAACGGCTTCGCATTCCTTCTACAAAGTCATACCTTAAGACCCCATCCTTACAGGAGAAAGTCAGCTTGCGTTTCTGCTGTAACCAAAGCACAGATCTTCCTCTTACACTGCAGGGTTTTAGAAGAAGCTAAGCCAGATAGCCTACCTAGAGCGCTCCTTGGGGGAGGCTGTTGGCTACACGCAGAACTCCGTGCCAAATAAACTTTATTCAAGGAAGGGACCAGTGTGTAGCTAGAGTGTATATTTACTTGGTAGAAATCACAAGTAGGTAGGCCGCGTGTTCGCTGGAAACGGTGACCTTATGGCACAAGCCTTGCTTTCCCATTTTGAATGCTCCATGCATGCTGCCTTGAAGTTACCTAAATAACAGTTTTAGGACGGGTCTTCAGTCATTGTAGGCAGGGCTCTGGGAAGGGAACGAGTGTTCTCTGCATCAACAGGGTGCTTTCATAGCCTGGGTGGGAGCCTCTCCTCAGACGCCCTAGAGATAAAGGAAACTTGACGTGAGTTCTTTCCTCCAGGTAAAGCCTTGAATAGCCCTGCCGAAGCTAAGCTTGAAGCAGTTTCCTTGTGGCATTTGTTTTAGGTCTGTTTTCTTTTAAGGTTAGTAAGCTTGTCAAGACACCGAGGACCTCTCGTGGGCACCCTATTCCCTGCAAGAGCACCGAGTACCAGCAGGCTCCACTGGGCTACTAAGAAACATCCAGGCCCGGAAACGTTTCCCAGTCACTGTGTATTTTGTGTGTAGGGCAACACACTGCACTCTTCCTTGGAAGAGCTAGATTTCCTCAGCTCTCCAACAGCTCCAGGAAATGTATTCTCTCACGTCCTACATATCATGCAAATCTGCCTCATTGCCTTAGGCTGACCGGCACTGAGAAACCAAAACTGCTTCACATTCCTTCTACAAAGTCATACCTTAACACCCCATCCTTACAGTAGAAAGTCGGCTTGCGTTTCTGCTGTAACCACAGCACAGTTCTTCCTCTTACACTCCAGGGTTTTAGAAGAAGCTAAGCCCGATAGCCTACCCAGAGCGATCCCTGGGGGAGGCGGTTGGCTACACGCAGAATTACGTGCCAAATAAACTTTATTCAAGGAAGGGACCAGTGTGTAGCTAGAGTGTATATTTACTTGGTAGAAATCACAAGGAGGTAGGCTGCATGTTCGCTGGAAACGGGGAACTTATGGCACAAGCCTTGCTTACCCATTTTGAATGCTCCATTCAAGCTGCCTTGAAGCTGCCTAAATAACAATTTTAGAACGGGTCTCTAGTCTCTGTAGGCAAGGCTCTGGGAAGGGAACGAGTGTTCTCTACATCAACAGGGTGCTTTCATAGCCTGGGTGGGAGCCTCTCCTCTGACGCCCTAGAGATAAAGGAAACTTGACGTGAGTTCTTTCCTCCAGGTAAAGCCTTGAATAGCCCTGCCGAAGCTAAGCTTGAAGCAGTTTCCTTGTGGCATTTGTTTTAGGTCTGTTTTCTTTTAAGAGTAGTAAGCTTGTCAAGACACCGAGGACCTCTCGTGGGCACCCTATTCCCTGCAAGAGCACCGAGTACCAGCAGGCTCCACTGGGCTACTAAGAAACATCCAGGCCCGGAAACGTTTCCCAGTCACTGTGTATTTTGTGTGTAGGGCAACACACTGCACTCTTCCTTGGAAGAGCTAGATTTCCTCAGCTCTCCAACAACTCCAGGAAATGTGTTCTCTCAATTCCTATATGTCATGCAAATCTCCCTCATTGCCCTAGGCAGAGCAGCACTGAGAAACCAAAAGTGCAACGCATTCTTTCTTTAAAGTCAAACCTTAAGACCCCATCCTTACAGGAGAAAGTCGTCTTGCTTTCCTGCTGTAACCAAAGCACAGTTCTTCCTCTTACACTCCAGGGTTTTAGAAGAAGCAGAGCCCGATAGCCTACTCAGAGCGCTCCCAAGGGGAGGCGGTTGGCTACACGCAGAATTCCGTGCCAAATAAACTTTATTCAAGGAAGGGACCAGTGTGTAGCTAGAGTGTATATTTACTTGGTAGAAATCACAAGGAGGTAGGCTGCATGTTCGCTGGAAACGGGGAACTTATGGCACAAGCCTTGCTTACCACTTTTGAATGCTCCATTCAAGCTGCCTTGAAGCTACCTAAATAACAATTTTAGGACGGGTCTCTAGTCTCTGTAGGCAAGGCTCTGGGAAGGGAACGAGTGTTCTCTACATCAACAGGATGCTTTCATAGCCTGGGTGGGAGCCTCTCCTCAGACGCTCTACAGCTAAAAGGAAACTTGACGTGAGTCCTTTCCTCAAGGTAAAGCCTAGAATAGCCCTGCCGAAGTGGAAGCTTGGAGCGGAGTTCTTGAGGCATTAGTTTCAGGTCTGTTTTCTTTTAAGGTTAGTAAGCTTTTCAAGGCCCTGAGGACCTCGCCTGGGCACCCTATTCCCTGCAAGAACACCCAGTACCGGCAGGTTCCACTGGGCTACTAAGAAACATCCAGGCCCGGAAACTTTTCCCATTCACTCTTTGTATTTTGTGTGTAGGCCTACACACTACACTCTTCCTTGGAAGAGCTAGATTTCCTCAGCTCTCCAACAGCTCCAGGAAATGTGTTCTCTCACGTCCTACATATCATGCAAATCTGCCTCATTGCCCTAGGCTGACCGGCACTGAGAAACCAAAACTGCTTCACATTCCTTCTACAAAGTCATACCTTAACACCCCATCCTTACAGTAGAAAGTCGGCTTGCGTTTCTGCTGTAACCACAGCACAGTTCTTCCTCTTACACTCCAGGGTTTTAGAAGAAGCTAAGCCCGATAGCCTACCCAGAGCGATCCCTGGGGGAGGCGGTTGGCTACACGCAGAATTACGTGCCAAATAAACTTTATTCAAGGAAGGGACCAGTGTGTAGCTAGAGTGTATATTTACTTGGTAGAAATCACAAGGAGGTAGGCTGCATGTTCGCTGGAAACGGGGAACGTATGGCACAAGCCTTGCTTACCCATTTTGAATGCTCCATTCAAGCTGCCTTGAAGCTGCCTAAATAACAATTTTAGGACGGGTCTCTAGTCTCTGTAGGCAAGGCTCTGGGAAGGGAACGAGTGTTCTCTACATCAACAGGGTGCTTTCATAGCCTGGGTGGGAGCCTCTCCTCAGACGCTCTACAGCTAAAAGGAAACTTGACGTGAGTCCTTTCCTCAAGGTAAAGCCTAGAATAGCCCTGCCGAAGTGGAAGCTTGGAGCGGAGTCCTTGAGGCATTAGTTTCAGGTCTGTTTCCTTTTAAGGTTAGTAAGCTTTTCAGGACACCGAGGACCTCGCCTGGGCACCTTATTCCCTGGAAGACCACCGAGTACCGGCAGTCTCCACTGGGCTACTAAGAAACATCCAGGCCCGGAAACCTTTCCCAGTCACTCTGTGTATTTTGTGTGTAGGCCAACACACTGCACTCTTCCTTGGAAGAGCTAGATTTCCTCAGCTCTCCAACAGCTCCAGGAAATTTGTTCTCTCACGTCCTACATATCATGCAAATCTGCCTCATTGCCCTAGGCTGAGCAGCTCTGAGAAACCAAAACGGCTTCGCATTCCTTCTACAAAGTCATACCTTAAGACCCCATCCTTACAGGAGAAAGTCAGCTTGCGTTTCTGCTGTAACCAAAGCACAGATCTTCCTCTTACACTGCAGGGTTTTAGAAGAAGCTAAGCCAGATAGCCTACCTAGAGCGCTCCTTGGGGGAGGCTGTTGGCTACACGCAGAACTCCGTGCCAAATAAACTTTATTCAAGGAAGGGACCAGTGTGTAGCTAGAGTGTATATTTACTTGGTAGAAATCACAAGTAGGTAGGCCGCGTGTTCGCTGGAAACGGTGACCTTATGGCACAAGCCTTGCTTTCCCATTTTGAATGCTCCATGCATGCTGCCTTGAAGTTACCTAAATAACAGTTTTAGGACGAGTCTTTAGTCATTGTAGGCAGGGCTCTGGGAAGGGAACGAGTGTTCTCTGCATCAACAGGGTGCTTTCATAGCCTGGGTGGGAGCCTCTCCTCAGACGCCCTAGAGATAAAGGAAACTTGACGTGAGTTCTTTCCTCCAGGTAAAGCCTTGAATAGCCCTGCCGAAGCTAAGCTTGAAGCAGTTTCCTTGTGGCATTTGTTTTAGGTCTGTTTTCTTTTAAGGTTAGTAAGCTTGTCAAGACACCGAGGACCTCTCGTGGGCACCCTATTCCCTGCAAGAGCAGCGAGTACCAGCAGGCTCCACTGGGCTAATAAGAAACATCCAGGCCCGGAAACGTTTCCCAGTCACTGTGTATTTTGTGTGTAGGGCAACACACTGCACTCTTCCTTGGAAGAGCTAGATTTCCTCAGCTCTCCAACAACTCCAGGAAATGTGTTCTCTCAATTCCTATATGTCATGCAAATCTCCCTCATTGCCCTAGGCTGAGCAGCACTGAGAAACCAAAAGTGCAACGCATTCTTTCTTTAAAGTCAAACCTTAAGACCCCATCCTTACAGGAGAAAGTCGGCTTGCTTTCTTGCTGTAACCAAAGCACAGTTCTTCCTCTTACACTCCAGGGTTTTAGAAGAAGCAGAGCCCGATAGCCTACCCAGAGCGCTCCCAAGGGGAGGCGGTTGGCTACACGCAGAATTCCGTGCCAAATAAACTTTATTCAAGGAAGGGACCAGTGTGTAGCTAGAGTGTATATTTACTTGGTAGAAATCACAAGGAGGTAGGCTGCATGTTCGCTGGAAACGGGGAACTTATGGCACAAGCCTTGCTTACCACTTTTGAATGCTCCATTCAAGCTGCCTTGAAGCTACCTAAATTACAATTTTAGGACGGGTCTCTAGTGTCTGTAGGCAGGGCTCTGGGAAGGGAACGAGTGTTCTCTACATCAACAGGGTGCTTTCATAGACTGGGTAGGAGCCTCGCCTGAGACACTCTAGAGCTAAAAGGAAACTTGACGTGAGTCCTCTCCTCAAGGTAAAGCCTAGAATAGCCCTGCCGAAGTGGAAGCTTGGAGCGGAGTTCTTGAGGCATTAGTTTCAGGTCTGTTTTCTTTTAAGGTTAGTAAGCTTTTCAAGGCCCTGAGGACCTCGCCTGGGCACCCTATTCCCTGCAAGAACACCCAGAACCGGCAGGCTCCACTGGGCTACTAAGAAACATCCAGGCCCGGAAACTTTTCCCATTCACTCTTTGTATTTTGTTTGTAGGCCAACACACTACACTCTTCCTTGGAAGAGCTAGATTTCCTCAGCTCTCCAACAGCTCCAGGAAATGTGTTCTCTCACGTCCTACATATCATGCAAATCTGCCTCATTGCCCTAGGCTGACCGGCACTGAGAAACCAAAACTGCTTCACATTCCTTCTACAAAGTCATACCTTAACACCCCATCCTTACAGTAGAAAGTCGGCTTGCGTTTCTGCTGTAACCACAGCACAGTTCTTCCTCTTACACTCCAGGGTTTTAGAAGAAGCTAAGCCCGATAGCCTACCCAGAGCGATCCCTGGGGGAGGCGGTTGGCTACACGCAGAATTACGTGCCAAATAAACTTTATTCAAGGAAGGGACCAGTGTGTAGCTAGAGTGTATATTTACTTGGTAGAAATCACAAGGAGGTAGGCTGCATGTTCGCTGGAAACGGGGAACTTCTGGCACAAGCCTTGCTTACCCATTTTGAATGCTCCATTCAAGCTGCCTTGAAGCTGCCTAAATAACAATTTTAGGACGGGTCTCTAGTCTCTGTAGGCAAGGCTCTGGGAAGGGAACGAGTGTTCTCTACATCAACAGGGTGCTTTCATAGCCTGGGTGGGAGCCTCTCCTCAGACGCTCTACAGCTAAAAGGAAACTTGACGTGAGTCCTTTCCTCAAGGTAAAGCCTAGAATAGCCCTGCCGAAGTGGAAGCTTGGAGCGGAGTCCTTGAGGCATTAGTTTCAGGTCTGTTTCCTTTTAAGGTTAGTAAGCTTTTCAGGACACCGAGGACCTCGCCTGGGCACCTTATTCCCTGGAAGACCACCGAGTACCGGCAGTCTCCACTGGGCTACTAAGAAACATCCAGGCCCGGAAACCTTTCCCAGTCACTCTGTGTATTTTGTGTGTAGGCCAACACACTGCACTCTTCCTTGGAAGAGCTAGATTTCCTCAGCTCTCCAACAGCTCCAGGAAATTTGTTCTCTCACGTCCTACATATCATGCAAATCTGCCTCATTGCCCTAGGCTGAGCAGCTCTGAGAAACCAAAACGGCTTCGCATTCCTTCTACAAAGTCATACCTTAAGACCCGATCCTTACAGGAGAAAGTCAGCTTGCGTTTCTGCTGTAACCAAAGCACAGATCTTCCTCTTACACTGCAGGGTTTTAGAAGAAGCTAAGCCAGATAGCTTACCTAGAGCGCTCCTTGGGGGAGGCTGTTGGCTACACGCAGAACTCCGTGCCAAATAAACTTTATTCAAGGAAGGGACCAGTGTGTAGCTAGAGTGTATATTTACTTGGTAGAAATCACAAGTAGGTAGTCCGCGTGTTCGCTGGAAACGGTGACCTTATGGCACAAGCCTTGCTTACCCATTTTGAATGCTCCATTCAAGCTGCCTTGAAGCTGCCTAAATAACAATTTTAGGACGGGTCTCTAGTCTCTGTAGGCAAGGCTCTGGGAAGGGAACGAGTGTTCTCTACATCAACAGGGTGCTTTCATAGCCTGGGTGGGAGCCTCTCCTCAGACGCCCTAGAGATAAAGGAAACTTGACGTGAGTTCTTTCCTCCAGGTAAAGCCTTGAATAGCCCTGCCGAAGCTAAGCTTGAAGCAGTTTCCTTGTGGCATTTGTTTTAGGTCTGTTTTCTTTTAAGGTTAGTAAGCTTGTCAAGACACCGAGGACCTCTCGTGGGCACCCTATTCCCTTCAAGAGCACCGAGTACCAGCAGGCTCCACTGGGCTACTAAGAAACATCCAGGCCCGGAAACGTTTCCCAGTCACTGTGTATTTTGTGTGTAGGGCAACACACTGCACTCTTCCTTGGAAGAGCTAGATTTCCTCAGCTCTCCAACAACTCCAGGAAATGTGTTCTCTCAATTCCTATATGTCATACAAATCTCCCTCATTGCCCTAGGCTGAGCAGCACTGAGAAACCAAAAGTGCAACGCATTCTTTCTTTAAAGTCAAACCTTAAGACCCCATCCTTACAGGAGAAAGTCGGCTTGCTTTCCTGCTGTAACCAAAGCACAGTTCTTCCTCTTACACTCCAGGGTTTTAGAAGAAGCAGAGCCCGATAGCCTACCCAGAGCGCTCCCAAGGGGAGGCGGTTGGCTACACGCAGAATTCCGTGCCAAATAAACTTTATTCAAGGAAGGGACCAGTGTGTAGCTAGAGTGTATATTTACTTGGTAGAAATCACAAGGAGGTAGGCTGCATGTTCGCTGGAAACGGGGAACTTATGGCACAAGCCTTGCTTACCACTTTTGAATGCTCCATTCAAGCTGCCTTGAAGCTACCTAAATTACAATTTTAGGACGGGTCTCTAGTGTCTGTAGGCAGGGCTCTGGGAAGGGAACGAGTGTTCTCTACATCAACAGGGTGCTTTCATAGACTGGGTAGGAGCCTCGCCTGAGACACTCTAGAGCTAAAAGGAAACTTGACGTGAGTCCTCTCCTCAAGGTAAAGCCTAGAATAGCCCTGCCGAAGTGGAAGCTTGGAGCGGAGTTCTTGAGGCATTAGTTTCAGGTCTGTTTTATTTTAAGGTCAGTAAGCTTTTCAAGGCCCTGAGGACCTCGCCTGGGCACCCTATTCCCTGCAAGAACACCCAGTACCGGCAGGTTCCACTGGGCTACTAAGAAACATCCAGGCCCGGAAACTTTTCCCATTCACTCTTTGTATTTTGTGTGTAGGCCAACACACTACACTCTTCCTTGGAAGAGCTAGATTTCCTCAGCTCTCCAACAGCTCCAGGAAATGTGTTCTCTCACGTCCTACATATCATGCAAATCTGCCTCATTGCCCTAGGCTGACCGGCACTGAGAAACCAAAACTGCTTCACATTCCTTCTACAAAGTCATACCTTAACACCCCATCCTTACAGTAGAAAGTCGGCTTGCGTTTCTGCTGTAACCACAGCACAGTTCTTCCTCTTACACTCCAGGGTTTTAGAAGAAGCTAAGCCCGATAGCCTACCCAGAGCGATCCCTGGGGGAGGCGGTTGGCTACACGCAGAATTACGTGCCAAATAAACTTTATTCAAGGAAGGGACCAGTGTGTAGCTAGAGTGTATATTTACTTGGTAGAAATCACAAGGAGGTAGGCTGCATGTTCGCTGGAAACGGGGAACTTATGGCACAAGCCTTGCTTACCCATTTTGAATGCTCCATTCAAGCTGCCTTGAAGCTGCCTAAATAACAATTTTAGGACGGGTCTCTAGTCTCTGTAGGCAAGGCTCTGGGAAGGGAACGAGTGTTCTCTACATCAACAGGGTGCTTTCATAGCCTGGGTGGGAGCCTCTCCTCAGACGCTCTACAGCTAAAAGGAAACTTGACGTGAGTCCTTTCCTCAAGGTAAAGCCTAGAATAGCCCTGCCGAAGTGGAAGCTTGGAGCGGAGTCCTTGAGGCATTAGTTTCAGGTCTGTTTCCTTTTAAGGTTAGTAAGCTTTTCAGGACACCGAGGACCTCGCCTGGGCACCTTATTCCCTGGAAGACCACCGAGTACCGGCAGTCTCCACTGGGCTACTAAGAAACATCCAGGCCCGGAAACCTTTCCCAGTCACTCTGTGTATTTTGTGTGTAGGCCAACACACTGCACTCTTCCTTGGAAGAGCTAGATTTCCTCAGCTCTCCAACAGCTCCAGGAAATTTGTTCTCTCACGTCCTACATATCATGCAAATCTGCCTCATTGCCCTAGGCTGAGCAGCTCTGAGAAACCAAAACGGCTTCGCATTCCTTCTACAAAGTCATACCTTAAGACCCCATCCTTACAGGAGAAAGTCAGCTTGCGTTTCTGCTGTAACCAAAGCACAGATCTTCCTCTTACACTGCAGGGTTTTAGAAGAAGCTAAGCCAGATAGCCTACCTAGAGCGCTCCTTGGGGGAGGCTGTTGGCTACACGCAGAACTCCGTGCCAAATAAACTTTATTCAAGGAAGGGACCAGTGTGTAGCTAGAGTGTATATTTACTTGGTAGAAATCACAAGTAGGTAGGCCGCGTGTTCGCTGGAAACGGTGACCTTATGGCACAAGCCTTGCTTTCCCATTTTGAATGCTCCATGCATGCTGCCTTGAAGTTACCTAAATAACAGTTTTAGGACGAGTCTTTAGTCATTGTAGGCAGGGCTCTGGGAAGGGAACGAGTGTTCTCTGCATCAACAGGGTGCTTTCATAGCCTGGGTGGGAGCCTCTCCTCAGACTCCCTAGAGATAAAGGAAACTTGACGTGAGTTCTTTCCTCCAGGTAAAGCCTTGAATAGCCCTGCCGAAGCTAAGCTTGAAGCAGTTTCCTTGTGGCATTTGTTTTAGGTCTGTTTTCTTTTAAGGTTAGTAAGCTTGTCAAGACACCGAGGACCTCTCGTGGGCACCCTATTCCCTGCAAGAGCACCGAGTACCAGCAGGCTCCACTGGGATACTAAGAAACATCCAGGCCCGGAAACGTTTCCCAGTCACTGTGTATTTTGTGTGTAGGGCAACACACTGCACTCTTCCTTGGAAGAGCTAGATTTCCTCAGCTCTCCAACAACTCCAGGAAATGTGTTCTCTCAATTCCTATATGTCATGCAAATCTCCCTCATTGCCCTAGGCTGAGCAGCACTGAGAAACCAAAAGTGCAACGCATTCTTTCTTTAAAGTCAAACCTTAAGACCCCATCCTTACAGGAGAAAGTCGGCTTGCTTTCCTGCTGTAACCAAAGCACAGCTCTTCCTCTTACACTCCAGGGTTTTAGAAGAAGCAGAGCCCGATAGCCTACCCAGAGCGCTCCCAAGGGGAGGCGGTTGGCTACACGCAGAATTCCGTGCCAAATAAACTTTATTCAAGGAAGGGACCAGTGTGTAGCTAGAGTGTATATTTACTTGGTAGAAATCACAAGGAGGTAGGCTGCATGTTCGCTGGAAACGGGGAACTTATGGCACAAGCCTTGCTTACCACTTTTGAATGCTCCATTCAAGCTGCCTTGAAGCTACCTAAATTACAATTTTAGGACGGGTCTCTAGTGTCTGTAGGCAGGGCTCTGGGAAGGGAACGAGTGTTCTCTACATCAACAGGGTGCTTTCATAGACTGGGTAGGAGCCTCGCCTGAGACACTCTAGAGCTAAAAGGAAACTTGACGTGAGTCCTCTCCTCAAGGTAAAGCCTAGAATAGCCCTGCCGAAGTGGAAGCTTGGAGCGGAGTTCTTGAGGCATTAGTTTCAGGTCTGTTTTCTTTTAAGGTTAGTAAGCTTTTCAAGGCCCTGAGGACCTCGCCTGGGCACCCTATTCCCTGCAAGAACACCCAGTACCGGCAGGCTCCACTGGGCTACTAAGAAACATCCAGGCCCGGAAACTTTTCCCATTCACTCTTTGTATTTTGTGTGTAGGCCAACACACTACACTCTTCCTTGGAAGAGCTAGATTTCCTCAGCTCTCCAACAGCTCCAGGAAATGTGTTCTCTCACGTCCTACATATCATGCAAATCTGCCTCATTGCCCTAGGCTGACCGGCACTGAGAAACCAAAACTGCTTCACATTCCTTCTACAAAGTCATACCTTAACACCCCATCCTTACAGTAGAAAGTCGGCTTGCGTTTCTGCTGTAACCACAGCACAGTTCTTCCTCTTACACTCCAGGGTTTTAGAAGAAGCTAAGCCCGATAGCCTACCCAGAGCGATCCCTGGGGGAGGCGGTTGGCTACACGCAGAATTACGTGCCAAATAAACTTTATTCAAGGAAGGGACCAGTGTGTAGCTAGAGTGTATATTTACTTGGTAGAAATCACAAGGAGGTAGGCTGCATGTTCGCTGGAAACGGGGAACTTATGGCACAAGCCTTGCTTACCCATTTTGAATGCTCCATTCAAGCTGCCTTGAAGCTGCCTAAATAACAATTTTAGGACGGGTCTCTAGTCTCTGTAGGCAAGGCTCTGGGAAGGGAACGAGTGTTCTCTACATCAACAGGGTGCTTTCATAGCCTGGGTGGGAGCCTCTCCTCAGACGCTCTACAGCTAAAAGGAAACTTGACGTGAGTCCTTTCCTCAAGGTAAAGCCTAGAATAGCCCTGCCGAAGTGGAAGCTTGGAGCGGAGTCCTTGAGGCATTAGTTTCAGGTCTGTTTCCTTTTAAGGTTAGTAAGCTTTTCAGGACACCGAGGACCTCGCCTGGGCACCTTATTCCCTGGAAGACCACCGAGTACCGGCAGTCTCCACTGGGCTACTAAGAAACATCCAGGCCCGGAAACCTTTCCCAGTCACTCTGTGTATTTTGTGTGTAGGCCAACACACTGCACTCTTCCTTGGAAGAGCTAGATTTCCTCAGCTCTCCAACAGCTCCAGGAAATTTGTTCTCTCACGTCCTACATATCATGCAAATCTGCCTCATTGCCCTAGGCTGAGCAGCTCTGAGAAACCAAAACGGCTTCGCATTCCTTCTACAAAGTCATACCTTAAGACCCCATCCTTACAGGAGAAAGTCAGCTTGCGTTTCTGCTGTAACCAAAGCACAGATCTTCCTCTTACACTGCAGGGTTTTAGAAGAAGCTAAGCCAGATAGCCTACCTAGAGCGCTCCTTGGGGGAGGCTGTTGGCTACACGCAGAACTCCGTGCCAAATAAACTTTATTCAAGGAAGGGACCAGTGTGTAGCTAGAGTGTATATTTACTTGGTAGAAATCACAAGTAGGTAGGCCGCGTGTTCGCTGGAAACGGTGACCTTATGGCACAAGCCTTGCTTTCCCATTTTGAATGCTCCATGCATGCTGCCTTGAAGTTACCTAAATAACAGTTTTAGGACGAGTCTTTAGTCATTGTAGGCAGGGCTCTGGGAAGGGAACGAGTGTTCTCTGCATCAACAGGGTGCTTTCATAGCCTGGGTGGGAGCCTCTCCTCAGACGCCCTAGAGATAAAGGAAACTTGACGTGAGTTCTTTCCTCCAGGTAAAGCCTTGAATAGCCCTGCCGAAGCTAAGCTTGAAGCAGTTTCCTTGTGGCATTTGTTTTAGGTCTGTTTTCTTTTAAGGTTAGTAAGCTTGTCAAGACACCGAGGACCTCTCGTGGGCACCCTATTCCCTGCAAGAGCAGCGAGTACCAGCAGGCTCCACTGGGCTACTAAGAAACATCCAGGCCCGGAAACGTTTCCCAGTCACTGTGTATTTTGTGTGTAGGGCAACACACTGCACTCTTCCTTGGAAGAGCTAGATTTCCTCAGCTCTCCAACAACTCCAGGAAATGTGTTCTCTCAATTCCTATATGTCATGCAAATCTCCCTCATTGCCCTAGGCTGAGCAGCACTGAGAAACCAAAAGTGCAACGCATTCTTTCTTTAAAGTCAAACCTTAAGACCCCATCCTTACAGGAGAAAGTCGGCTTGCTTTCCTGCTGTAACCAAAGCACAGTTCTTCCTCTTACACTCCAGGGTTTTAGAAGAAGCAGAGCCCGATAGCCTACCCAGAGCGCTCCCAAGGGGAGGCGGTTGGCTACACGCAGAATTCCGTGCCAAATAAACTTTATTCAAGGAAGGGACCAGTGTGTAGCTAGAGTGTATATTTACTTGGTAGAAATCACAAGGAGGTAGGCTGCATGTTCGCTGGAAACGGGGAACTTATGGCACAAGCCTTGCTTACCACTTTTGAATGCTCCATTCAAGCTGCCTTGAAGCTACCTAAATAACAATTTTAGGACGGGTCTCTAGTCTCTGTAGGCAAGGCTCTGGGAAGGGAACGAGTGTTCTCTACATCAACAGGATGCTTTCATAGCCTGGGTGGGAGCCTCTCCTCAGACGCTCTACAGCTAAAAGGAAACTTGACGTGAGTCCTTTCCTCAAGGTAAAGCCTAGAATAGCCCTGCCGAAGTGGAAGCTTGGAGCGGAGTTCTTGAGGCATTAGTTTCAGGTCTGTTTTCTTTTAAGGTTAGTAAGCTTTTCAAGGCCCTGAGGACCTCGCCTGGGCACCCTATTCCCTGCAAGAACACCCAGTACCGGCAGGCTCCACTGGGCTACTAAGAAACATCCAGGCCCGGAAACTTTTCCCATTCACTCTTTGTATTTTGTGTGTAGGCCAACACACTACACTCTTCCTTGGAAGAGCTAGATTTCCTCAGCTCTCCAACAGCTCCAGGAAATGTGTTCTCTCACGTCCTACATATCATGCAAATCTGCCTCATTGCCCTAGGCTGACCGGCACTGAGAAACCAAAACTGCTTCACATTCCTTCTACAAAGTCATACCTTAACACCCCATCCTTACAGTAGAAAGTCGGCTTGCGTTTCTGCTGTAACCACAGCACAGTTCTTCCTCTTACACTCCAGGGTTTTAGAAGAAGCTAAGCCCGATAGCCTACCCAGAGCGATCCCTGGGGGAGGCGGTTGGCTACACGCAGAATTACGTGCCAAATAAACTTTATTCAAGGAAGGGACCAGTGTGTAGCTAGAGTGTATATTTACTTGGTAGAAATCACAAGGAGGTAGGCTGCATGTTCGCTGGAAACGGGGAACTTATGGCACAAGCCTTGCTTACCCATTTTGAATGCTCCATTCAAGCTGCCTTGAAGCTGCCTAAATAACAATTTTAGGACGGGTCTCTAGTCTCTGTAGGCAAGGCTCTGGGAAGGGAACGAGTGTTCTCTACATCAACAGGGTGCTTTCATAGCCTGGGTGGGAGCCTCTCCTCAGACGCTCTACAGCTAAAAGGAAACTTGACGTGAGTCCTTTCCTCAAGGTAAAGCCTAGAATAGCCCTGCCGAAGTGGAAGCTTGGAGCGGAGTCCTTGAGGCATTAGTTTCAGGTCTGTTTCCTTTTAAGGTTAGTAAGCTTTTCAGGACACCGAGGACCTCGCCTGGGCACCTTATTCCCTGGAAGACCACCGAGTACCGGCAGTCTCCACTGGGCTACTAAGAAACATCCAGGCCCGGAAACCTTTCCCAGTCACTCTGTGTATTTTGTGTGTAGGCCAACACACTGCACTCTTCCTTGGAAGAGCTAGATTTCCTCAGCTCTCCAACAGCTCCAGGAAATTTGTTCTCTCACGTCCTACATATCATGCAAATCTGCCTCATTGCCCTAGGCTGAGCAGCTCTGAGAAACCAAAAGTGCAACGCATTCTTTCTTTAAAGTCAAACCTTAAGACCCCATCCTTACAGGAGAAAGTCGGCTTGCTTTCCTGCTGTAACCAAAGCACAGTTCTTCCTCTTACACTCCAGGGTTTTAGAAGAAGCAGAGCCCGATAGCCTACCCAGAGCGCTCCCAAGGGGAGGCGGTTGGCTACACGCAGAATTCCGTGCCAAATAAACTTTATTCAAGGAAGGGACCAGTGTGTAGCTAGAGTGTATATTTACTTGGTAGAAATCACAAGGAGGTAGGCTGCATGTTCGCTGGAAACGGGGAACTTATGGCACAAGCCTTGCTTACCACTTTTGAATGCTCCATTCAAGCTGCCTTGAAGCTACCTAAATTACAATTTTAGGACGGGTCTCTAGTGTCTGTAGGCAGGGCTCTGGGAAGGGAACGAGTGTTCTCTACATCAACAGGGTGCTTTCATAGACTGGGTAGGAGCCTCGCCTGAGACACTCTAGAGCTAAAAGGAAACTTGACGTGAGTCCTCTCCTCAAGGTAAAGCCTAGAATAGCCCTGCCGAAGTGGAAGCTTGGAGCGGAGTTCTTGAGGCATTAGTTTCAGGTCTGTTTTCTTTTAAGGTTAGTAAGCTTTTCAAGGCCCTGAGGACCTCGCCTGGGCACCCTATTCCCTGCAAGAACAGCCAGTACCGGCAGGCTCCACTGAGCTACTAAGAAACATCCAGGCCCGGAAACTTTTCCCATTCACTCTTTGTATTTTGTGTGTAGGCCAACACACTACACTCTTCCTTGGAAGAGCTAGATTTCCTCAGCTCTCCAACAGCTCCAGGAAATGTGTTCTCTCACGTCCTACATATCATGCAAATCTGCCTCATTGCCCTAGGCTGACCGGCACTGAGAAACCAAAAGTGCAACGCATTCTTTCTTTAAAGTCATACCTTAACACCCCATCCTTACAGGAGAAAGTCGGCTTGCTTTCCTGCTGTAACCAAAGCACAGTTCTTCCTCTTACACTCCAGGGTTTTAGAAGAAGCAGAGCCCGATAGCCTACCCAGAGCGCTCCCAAGGGGAGGCGGTTGGCTACACGCAGAATTCCGTGCCAAATAAACTTTATTCAAGGAAGGGACCAGTGTGTAGCTAGAGTGTATATTTACTTGGTAGAAATCACAAGGAGGTAGGCTGCATGTTCGCTGGAAACGGGGAACTTATGGCACAAGCCTTGCTTACCACTTTTGAATGCTCCATTCAAGCTGCCTTGAAGCTACCTAAATTACAATTTTAGGACGGGTCTCTAGTGTCTGTAGGCAGGGCTCTGGGAAGGGAACGAGTGTTCTCTACATCAACAGGGTGCTTTCATAGACTGGGTAGGAGCCTCGCCTGAGACACTCTAGAGCTAAAAGGAAACTTGACGTGAGTCCTCTCCTCAAGGTAAAGCCTAGAATAGCCCTGCCGAAGTGGAAGCTTGGAGCGGAGTTCTTGAGGCATTAGTTTCAGGTCTGTTTTCTTTTAAGGTTAGTAAGCTTTTCAAGGCCCTGAGGACCTCGCCTGGGCACCCTATTCCCTGCAAGAACACCCAGAACCGGCAGGCTCCACTGGGCTACTAAGAAACATCCAGGCCCGGAAACTTTTCCCATTCACTCTTTGTATTTTGTGTGTAGGCCAACACACTACACTCTTCCTTGGAAGAGCTAGATTTCCTCAGCTCTCCAACAGCTCCAGGAAATGTGTTCTCTCACGTCCTACATATCATGCAAATCTGCCTCATTGCCCTAGGCTGACCGGCACTGAGAAACCAAAACTGCTTCACATTCCTTCTACAAAGTCATACCTTAACACCCCATCCTTACAGTAGAAAGTCGGCTTGCGTTTCTGCTGTAACCACAGCACAGTTCTTCCTCTTACACTCCAGGGTTTTAGAAGAAGCTAAGCCCGATAGCCTACCCAGAGCGATCCCTGGGGGAGGCGGTTGGCTACACGCAGAATTACGTGCCAAATAAACTTTATTCAAGGAAGGGACCAGTGTGTAGCTAGAGTGTATATTTACTTGGTAGAAATCACAAGGAGGTAGGCTGCATGTTCGCTGGAAACGGGGAACTTCTGGCACAAGCCTTGCTTACCCATTTTGAATGCTCCATTCAAGCTGCCTTGAAGCTGCCTAAATAACAATTTTAGGACGGGTCTCTAGTCTCTGTAGGCAAGGCTCTGGGAAGGGAACGAGTGTTCTCTACATCAACAGGGTGCTTTCATAGCCTGGGTGGGAGCCTCTCCTCAGACGCTCTACAGCTAAAAGGAAACTTGACGTGAGTCCTTTCCTCAAGGTAAAGCCTAGAATAGCCCTGCCGAAGTGGAAGCTTGGAGCGGAGTCCTTGAGGCATTAGTTTCAGGTCTGTTTCCTTTTAAGGTTAGTAAGCTTTTCAGGACACCGAGGACCTCGCCTGGGCACCTTATTCCCTGGAAGACCACCGAGTACCGGCAGTCTCCACTGGGCTACTAAGAAACATCCAGGCCCGGAAACCTTTCCCAGTCACTCTGTGTATTTTGTGTGTAGGCCAACACACTGCACTCTTCCTTGGAAGAGCTAGATTTCCTCAGCTCTCCAACAGCTCCAGGAAATTTGTTCTCTCACGTCCTACATATCATGCAAATCTGCCTCATTGCCCTAGGCTGAGCAGCTCTGAGAAACCAAAACGGCTTCGCATTCCTTCTACAAAGTCATACCTTAAGACCCCATCCTTACAGGAGAAAGTCAGCTTGCGTTTCTGCTGTAACCAAAGCACAGATCTTCCTCTTACACTGCAGGGTTTTAGAAGAAGCTAAGCCAGATAGCCTACCTAGAGCGCTCCTTGGGGGAGGCTGTTGGCTACACGCAGAACTCCGTGCCAAATAAACTTTATTCAAGGAAGGGACCAGTGTGTAGCTAGAGTGTATATTTACTTGGTAGAAATCACAAGTAGGTAGGCCGCGTGTTCGCTGGAAACGGTGACCTTATGGCACAAGCCTTGCTTTCCCATTTTGAATGCTCCATGCATGCTGCCTTGAAGTTACCTAAATAACAGTTTTAGGACGAGTCTTTAGTCATTGTAGGCAGGGCTCTGGGAAGGGAACGAGTGTTCTCTGCATCAACAGGGTGCTTTCATAGCCTGGGTGGGAGCCTCTCCTCAGACGCCCTAGAGATAAAGGAAACTTGACGTGAGTTCTTTCCTCCAGGTAAAGCCTTGAATAGCCCTGCCGAAGCTAAGCTTGAAGCAGTTTCCTTGTGGCATTTGTTTTAGGTCTGTTTTCTTTTAAGGTTAGTAAGCTTGTCAAGACACCGAGGACCTCTCGTGGGCACCCTATTCCCTGCAAGAGCAGCGAGTACCAGCAGGCTCCACTGGGCTACTAAGAAACATCCAGGCCCGGAAACGTTTCCCAGTCACTGTGTATTTTGTGTGTAGGGCAACACACTGCACTCTTCCTTGGAAGAGCTAGATTTCCTCAGCTCTCCAACAACTCCAGGAAATGTGTTCTCTCAATTCCTATATGTCATGCAAATCTCCCTCATTGCCCTAGGCTGAGCAGCACTGAGAAACCAAAAGTGCAACGCATTCTTTCTTTAAAGTCAAACCTTAAGACCCCATCCTTACAGGAGAAAGTCGGCTTGCTTTCCTGCTGTAACCAAAGCACAGTTCTTCCTCTTACACTCCAGGGTTTTAGAAGAAGCAGAGCCCAATATCCTACCCAGAGCGCTCCCAAGGGGAGGCGGTTGGCTACACGCAGAATTCCGTGCCAAATAAACTTTATTCAAGGAAGGGACCAGTGTGTAGCTAGAGTGTATATTTACTTGGTAGAAATCACAAGGAGGTAGGCTGCATGTTCGCTGGAAACGGGGAACTTATGGCACAAGCCTTGCTTACCACTTTTGAATGCTCCATTCAAGCTGCCTTGAAGCTACCTAAATTACAATTTTAGGACGGGTCTCTAGTGTCTGTAGGCAGGGCTCTGGGAAGGGAACGAGTGTTCTCTACATCAACAGGGTGCTTTCATAGACTGGGTAGGAGCCTCGCCTGAGACACTCTAGAGCTAAAAGGAAACTTGACGTGAGTCCTCTCCTCAAGGTAAAGCCTAGAATAGCCCTGCCGAAGTGGAAGCTTGGAGCGGAGTTCTTGAGGCATTAGTTTCAGGTCTGTTTTCTTTTAAGGTTAGTAAGCTTTTCAAGGCCCTGAGGACCTCGCCTGGGCACCCTATTCCCTGCAAGAACACCCAGAACCGGCAGGCTCCACTGGGCTACTAAGAAACATCCAGGCCCGGAAACTTTTCCCATTCACTCTTTGTATTTTGTGTGTAGGCCAACACACTACACTCTTCCTTGGAAGAGCTAGATTTCCTCAGCTCTCCAACAGCTCCAGGAAATGTGTTCTCTCACGTCCTACATATCATGCAAATCTGCCTCATTGCCCTAGGCTGACCGGCACTGAGAAACCAAAACTGCTTCACATTCCTTCTACAAAGTCATACCTTAACACCCCATCCTTACAGTAGAAAGTCGGCTTGCGTTTCTGCTGTAACCACAGCACAGTTCTTCCTCTTACACTCCAGGGTTTTAGAAGAAGCTAAGCCCGATAGCCTACCCAGAGCGATCCCTGGGGGAGGCGGTTGGCTACACGCAGAATTACGTGCCAAATAAACTTTATTCAAGGAAGGGACCAGTGTGTAGCTAGAGTGTATATTTACTTGGTAGAAATCACAAGGAGGTAGGCTGCATGTTCGCTGGAAACGGGGAACTTCTGGCACAAGCCTTGTTTACCCATTTTGAATGCTCCATTCAAGCTGCCTTGAAGCTGCCTAAATAACAATTTTAGGACGGGTCTCTAGTCTCTGTAGGCAAGGCTCTGGGAAGGGAACGAGTGTTCTCTACATCAACAGGGTGCTTTCATAGCCTGGGTGGGAGCCTCTCCTCAGACGCTCTACAGCTAAAAGGAAACTTGACGTGAGTCCTTTCCTCAAGGTAAAGCCTAGAATAGCCCTGCCGAAGTGGAAGCTTGGAGCGGAGTCCTTGAGGCATTAGTTTCAGGTCTGTTTCCTTTTAAGGTTAGTAAGCTTTTCAGGACACCGAGGACCTCGCCTGGGCACCTTATTCCCTGGAAGACCACCGAGTACCGGCAGTCTCCACTGGGCTACTAAGAAACATCCAGGCCCGGAAACCTTTCCCAGTCACTCTGTGTATTTTGTGTGTAGGCCAACACACTGCACTCTTCCTTGGAAGAGCTAGATTTCCTCAGCTCTCCAACAGCTCCAGGAAATTTGTTCTCTCACGTCCTACATATCATGCAAATCTGCCTCATTGCCCTAGGCTGAGCAGCTCTGAGAAACCAAAACGGCTTCGCATTCCTTCTACAAAGTCATACCTTAAGACCCCATCCTTACAGGAGAAAGTCAGCTTGCGTTTCTGCTGTAACCAAAGCACAGATCTTCCTCTTACACTGCAGGGTTTTAGAAGAAGCTAAGCCAGATAGCCTACCTAGAGCGCTCCTTGGGGGAGGCTGTTGGCTACACGCAGAACTCCGTGCCAAATAAACTTTATTCAAGGAAGGGACCAGTGTGTAGCTAGAGTGTATATTTACTTGGTAGAAATCACAAGTAGGTAGGCCGCGTGTTCGCTGGAAACGGTGACCTTATGGCACAAGCCTTGCTTTCCCATTTTGAATGCTCCATGCATGCTGCCTTGAAGTTACCTAAATAACAGTTTTAGGACGAGTCTTTAGTCATTGTAGGCAGGGCTCTGGGAAGGGAACGAGTGTTCTCTACATCAACAGGGTGCTTTCATAGCCTGGGTGGGAGCCTCTCCTCAGACGCCCTAGAGATAAAGGAAACTTGACGTGAGTTCTTTCCTCCAGGTAAAGCCTTGAATAGCCCTGCCGAAGCTAAGCTTGAAGCAGTTTCCTTGTGGCATTTGTTTTAGGTCTGTTTTCTTTTAAGGTTAGTAAGCTTGTCAAGACACCGAGGACCTCTCGTGGGCACCCTATTCCCTGCAAGAGCACCGAGTACCAGCAGGCTCCACTGGGCTACTAAGAAACATCCAGGCCCGGAAACGTTTCCCAGTCACTGTGTATTTTGTGTGTAGGGCAACACACTGCACTCTTCCTTGGAAGAGCTAGATTTCCTCAGCTCTCCAACAACTCCAGGAAATGTGTTCTCTCAATTCCTATATGTCATGCAAATCTCCCTCATTGCCCTAGGCTGAGCAGCACTGAGAAACCAAAAGTGCAACGCATTCTTTCTTTAAAGTCAAACCTTAAGACCCCATCCTTACAGGAGAAAGTCGGCTTGCTTTCCTGCTGTAACCAAAGCACAGTTCTTCCTCTTACACTCCAGGGTTTTAGAAGAAGCTAAGCCCGATAGCCTACCCAGAGCGCTCCCAAGGGGAGGCGGTTGGCTACACGCAGAATTCCGTGCCAAATAAACTTTATTCAAGGAAGGGACCAGTGTGTAGCTAGAGTGTATATTTACTTGGTAGAAATCACAAGGAGGTAGGCTGCATGTTCGCTGGAAACGGGGAACTTATGGCACAAGCCTTGCTTACCACTTTTGAATGCTCCATTCAAGCTGCCTTGAAGCTACCTAAATTACAATTTTAGGACGGGTCTCTAGTGTCTGTAGGCAGGGCTCTGGGAAGGGAACGAGTGTTCTCTACATCAACAGGGTGCTTTCATAGACTGGGTAGGAGCCTCGCCTGAGACACTCTAGAGCTAAAAGGAAACTTGATGTGAGTCCTCTCCTCAAGGTAAAGCCTAGAATTGCCCTGCCGAAGTGGAAGCTTGGAGCGGAGTTCTTGAGGCATTAGTTTCAGGTCTGTTTTCTTTTAAGGTTAGTAAGCTTTTCAAGGCCCTGAGGACCTCGCCTGGGCACCCTATTCCCTGCAAGAACACCCAGAACCGGCAGGCTCCACTGGGCTACTAAGAAACATCCAGGCCCGGAAACTTTTCCCATTCACTCTTTGTATTTTGTGTGTAGGCCAACACACTACACTCTTCCTTGGAAGAGCTAGATTTCCTCAGCTCTCCAACAGCTCCAGGAAATGTGTTCTCTCACGTCCTACATATCATGCAAATCTGCCTCATTGCCCTAGGCTGACCGGCACTGAGAAACCAAAACTGCTTCACATTCCTTCTACAAAGTCATACCTTAACACCCCATCCTTACAGTAGAAAGTCGGCTTGCGTTTCTGCTGTAACCACAGCACAGTTCTTCCTCTTACACTCCAGGGTTTTAGAAGAAGCTAAGCCCGATAGCCTACCCAGAGCGATCCCTGGGGGAGGCGGTTGGCTACACGCAGAATTACGTGCCAAGTAAACTTTATTCAAGGAAGGGACCAGTGTGTAGCTAGAGTGTATATTTACTTGGTAGAAATCACAAGGAGGTAGGCTGCATGTTCGCTGGAAACGGGGAACTTCTGGCACAAGCCTTGCTTACCCATTTTGAATGCTCCATTCAAGCTGCCTTGAAGCTGCCTAAATAACAATTTTAGGACGGGTCTCTAGTCTCTGTAGGCAAGGCTCTGGGAAGGGAACGAGTGTTCTCTACATCAACAGGGTGCTTTCATAGCCTGGGTGGGAGCCTCTCCTCAGACGCTCTACAGCTAAAAGGAAACTTGACGTGAGTCCTTTCCTCAAGGTAAAGCCTAGAATAGCCCTGCCGAAGTGGAAGCTTGGAGCGGAGTCCTTGAGGCATTAGTTTCAGGTCTGTTTCCTTTTAAGGTTAGTAAGCTTTTCAGGACACCGAGGACCTCGCCTGGGCACCTTATTCCCTGGAAGACCACCGAGTACCGGCAGTCTCCACTGGGCTACTAAGAAACATCCAGGCCCGGAAACCTTTCCCAGTCACTCTGTGTATTTTGTGTGTAGGCCAACACACTGCACTCTTCCTTGGAAGAGCTAGATTTCCTCAGCTCTCCAACAGCTCCAGGAAATTTGTTCTCTCACGTCCTACATATCATGCAAATCTGCCTCATTGCCCTAGGCTGAGCAGCTCTGAGAAACCAAAAGGGCTTCGCATTCCTTCTACAAAGTCATACCTTAAGACCCCATCCTTACAGGAGAAAGTCAGCTTGCGTTTCTGCTGTAACCAAAGCACAGATCTTCCTCTTACACTGCAGGGTTTTAGAAGAAGCTAAGCCAGATAGCCTACCTAGAGCGCTCCTTGGGGGAGGCTGTTGGCTACACGCAGAACTCCGTGCCAAATAAACTTTATTCAAGGAAGGGACCAGTGTGTAGCTAGAGTGTATATTTACTTGGTAGAAATCACAAGTAGGTAGGCCGCGTGTTCGCTGGAAACGGTGACCTTATGGCACAAGCCTTGCTTTCCCATTTTGAATGCTCCATGCATGCTGCCTTTAAGTTACCTAAATAACAGTTTTAGGACGAGTCTTTAGTCATTGTAGGCAGGGCTCTGGGAAGGGAACGAGTGTTCTCTGCATCAACAGGGTGCTTTCATAGCCTGGGTGGGAGCCTCTCCTCAGACGCCCTAGAGATAAAGGAAACTTGACGTGAGTTCTTTCCTCCAGGTAAAGCCTTGAATAGCCCTGCCGAAGCTAAGCTTGAAGCAGTTTCCTTGTGGCATTTGTTTTAGGTCTGTTTTCTTTTAAGGTTAGTAAGCTTGTCAAGACACCGAGGACCTCTCGTGGGCACCCTATTCCCTGCAAGAGCACCGAGTACCAGCAGGCTCCACTGGGCTACTAAGAAACATCCAGGCCCGGAAACGTTTCCCAGTCACTGTGTATTTTGTGTGTAGGGCAACACACTGCACTCTTCCTTGGAAGAGCTAGATTTCCTCAGCTCTCCAACAACTCCAGGAAATGTGTTCTCTCAATTCCTATATGTCATGCAAATCTCCCTCATTGCCCTAGGCTGAGCAGCACTGAGAAACCAAAAGTGCAACGCATTCTTTCTTTAAAGTCAAACCTTAAGACCCCATCCTTACAGGAGAAAGTCGTCTTGCTTTCCTGCTGTAACCAAAGCACAGTTCTTCCTCTTACACTCCAGGGTTTTAGAAGAAGCAGAGCCCGATAGCCTACCCAGAGCGCTCCCAAGGGGAGGCGGTTGGCTACACGCAGAATTCCGTGCCAAATAAACTTTATTCAAGGAAGGGACCAGTGTGTAGCTAGAGTGTATATTTACTTGGTAGAAATCACAAGGAGGTAGGCTGCATGTTCGCTGGAAACGGGGAACTTATGGCACAAGCCTTGCTTACCACTTTTGAATGCTCCATTCAAGCTGCCTTGAAGCTACCTAAATTACAATTTTAGGACGGGTCTCTAGTGTCTGTAGGCAGGGCTCTGGGAAGGGAACGAGTGTTCTCTACATCAACAGGGTGCTTTCATAGACTGGGTAGGAGCCTCGCCTGAGACACTCTAGAGCTAAAAGGAAACTTGACGTGAGTCCTCTCCTCAAGGTAAAGCCTAGAATAGCCCTGCCGAAGTGGAAGCTTGGAGCGGAGTTCTTGAGGCATTAGTTTCAGGTCTGTTTTCTTTTAAGGTTAGTAAGCTTTTCAAGGCCCTGAGGACCTCGCCTGGGCACCCTATTCCCTGCAAGAACACCCAGAACCGGCAGGCTCCACTGGGCTACTAAGAAACATCCAGGCCCGGAAACTTTTCCCATTCACTCTTTGTATTTTGTGTGTAGGCCAACACACTACACTCTTCCTTGGAAGAGCTAGATTTCCTCAGCTCTCCAACAGCTCCAGGAAATGTGTTCTCTCACGTCCTACATATCATGCAAATCTGCCTCATTGCCCTAGGCTGACCGGCACTGAGAAACCAAAACTGCTTCACATTCCTTCTACAAAGTCATACCTTAACACCCCATCCTTACAGTAGAAAGTCGGCTTGCGTTTCTGCTGTAACCACAGCACAGTTCTTCCTCTTACACTCCAGGGTTTTAGAAGAAGCTAAGCCCGATAGCCTACCCAGAGCGATCCCTGGGGGAGGCGGTTGGCTACACGCAGAATTACGTGCCAAATAAACTTTATTCAAGGAAGGGACCAGTGTGTAGCTAGAGTGTATATTTACTTGGTAGAAATCACAAGGAGGTAGGCTGCATGTTCGCTGGAAACGGGGAACTTCTGGCACAAGCCTTGCTTACCCATTTTGAATGCTCCATTCAAGCTGCCTTGAAGCTGCCTAAATAACAATTTTAGGACGGGTCTCTAGTCTCTGTAGGCAAGGCTCTGGGAAGGGAACGAGTGTTCTCTACATCAACAGGGTGCTTTCATAGCCTGGGTGGGAGCCTCTCCTCAGACGCTCTACAGCTAAAAGGAAACTTGACGTGAGTCCTTTCCTCAAGGTAAAGCCTAGAATAGCCCTGCCGAAGTGGAAGCTTGGAGCGGAGTCCTTGAGGCATTAGTTTCAGGTCTGTTTCCTTTTAAGGTTAGTAAGCTTTTCAGGACACCGAGGACCTCGCCTGGGCACCTTATTCCCTGGAAGACCACCGAGTACCGGCAGTCTCCACTGGGCTACTAAGAAACATCCAGGCCCGGAAACCTTTCCCAGTCACTCTGTGTATTTTGTGTGTAGGCCAACACACTGCACTCTTCCTTGGAAGAGCTAGATTTCCTCAGCTCTCCAACAGCTCCAGGAAATTTGTTCTCTCACGTCCTACATATCATGCAAATCTGCCTCATTGCCCTAGGCTGAGCAGCTCTGAGAAACCAAAAGGGCTTCGCATTCCTTCTACAAAGTCATACCTTAAGACCCCATCCTTACAGGAGAAAGTCAGCTTGCGTTTCTGCTGTAACCAAAGCACAGATCTTCCTCTTACACTGCAGGGTTTTAGAAGAAGCTAAGCCAGATAGCCTACCTAGAGCGCTCCTTGGGGGAGGCTGTTGGCTACACGCAGAACTCCGTGCCAAATAAACTTTATTCAAGGAAGGGACCAGTGTGTAGCTAGAGTGTATATTTACTTGGTAGAAATCCCAAGTAGGTAGGCCGCGTGTTCGCTGGAAACGGTGACCTTATGGCACAAGCCTTGCTTTCCCATTTTGAATGCTCCATGCATGCTGCCTTGATGTTACCTAAATAACAGTTTTAGGACGAGTCTTTAGTCATTGTAGGCAGGGCTCTGGGAAGGGAACGAGTGTTCTCTGCATCAACAGGGTGCTTTCATAGCCTGGGTGGGAGCCTCTCCTCAGACGCCCTAGAGATAAAGGAAACTTGACGTGAGTTCTTTCCTCCAGGTAAAGCCTTGAATAGCCCTGCCGAAGCTAAGCTTGAAGCAGTTTCCTTGTGGCATTTGTTTTAGGTCTGTTTTCTTTTAAGGTTAGTAAGCTTGTCAAGACACCGAGGACCTCTCGTGGGCACCCTATTCCCTGCAAGAGAAGCGAGTACCAGCAGGCTCCACTGGGCTACTAAGAAACATCCAGGCCCGGAAACGTTTCCCAGTCACTGTGTATTTTGTGTGTAGGGCAACACACTGCACTCTTCCTTGGAAGAGCTAGATTTCCTCAGCTCTCCAACAACTCCAGGAAATGTGTTCTCTCAATTCCTATATGTCATGCAAATCTCCCTCATTGCCCTAGGCTGAGCAGCACTGAGAAACCAAAAGTGCAACGCATTCTTTCTTTAAAGTCAAACCTTAAGACCCCATCCTTACAGGAGAAAGTCGTCTTGCTTTCCTGCTGTAACCAAAGCACAGTTCTTCCTCCTACACTCCAGGGTTTTAGAAGAAGCAGAGCGCGATAGCCTACCCAGAGCGCTCCCAAGGGGAGGCGGTTGGCTACACGCAGAATTCCGTGCCAAATAAACTTTATTCAAGGAAGGGACCAGTGTGTAGCTAGAGTGTATATTTACTTGGTAGAAATCACAAGGAGGTAGGCTGCATGTTCGCTGGAAACGGGGAACTTATGGCACAAGCCTTGCTTACCACTTTTGAATGCTCCATTCAAGCTGCCTTGAAGCTACCTAAATTACAATTTTAGGACGGGTCTCTAGTGTCTGTAGGCAGGGCTCTGGGAAGGGAACGAGTGTTCTCTACATCAACAGGGTGCTTTCATAGACTGGGTAGGAGCCTCGCCTGAGACACTCTAGAGCTAAAAGGAAACTTGACGTGAGTCCTCTCCTCAAGGTAAAGCCTAGAATAGCCCTGCCGAAGTGGAAGCTTGGAGCGGAGTTCTTGAGGCATTAGTTTCAGGTCTGTTTTCTTTTAAGGTTAGTAAGCTTTTCAAGGCCCTGAGGACCTCGCCTGGGCACCCTATTCCCTGCAAGAACACCCAGAACCGGCAGGCTCCACTGGGCTACTAAGAAACATCCAGGCCCGGAAACTTTTCCCATTCACTCTTTGTATTTTGTGTGTAGGCCAACACACTACACTCTTCCTTGGAAGAGCTAGATTTCCTCAGCTCTCCAACAGCTCCAGGAAATGTGTTCTCTCACGTCCTACATATCATGCAAATCTGCCTCATTGCCCTAGGCTGACCGGCACTGAGAAACCAAAACTGCTTCACATTCCTTCTACAAAGTCATACCTTAACACCCCATCCTTACAGTAGAAAGTCGGCTTGCGTTTCTGCTGTAACCACAGCACAGTTCTTCCTCTTACACTCCAGGGTTTTAGAAGAAGCTAAGCCCGATAGCCTACCCAGAGCGATCCCTGGGGGAGGCGGTTGGCTACACGCAGAATTACGTGCCAAATAAACTTTATTCAAGGAAGGGACCAGTGTGTAGCTAGAGTGTATATTTACTTGGTAGAAATCACAAGGAGGTAGGCTGCATGTTCGCTGGAAACGGGGAACTTCTGGCACAAGCCTTGCTTACCCATTTTGAATGCTCCATTCAAGCTGCCTTGAAGCTGCCTAAATAACAATTTTAGGACGGGTCTCTAGTCTCTGTAGGCAAGGCTCTGGGAAGGGAACGAGTGTTCTCTACATCAACAGGGTGCTTTCATAGCCTGGGTGGGAGCCTCTCCTCAGACGCTCTACAGCTAAAAGGAAACTTGACGTGAGTCCTTTCCTCAAGGTAAAGCCTAGAATAGCCCTGCCGAAGTGGAAGCTTGGAGCGGAGTCCTTGAGGCATTAGTTTCAGGTCTGTTTCCTTTTAAGGTTAGTAAGCTTTTCAGGACACCGAGGACCTCGCCTGGGCACCTTATTCCCTGGAAGACCACCGAGTACCGGCAGTCTCCACTGGGCTACTAAGAAACATCCAGGCCCGGAAACCTTTCCCAGTCACTCTGTGTATTTTGTGTGTAGGCCAACACACTGCACTCTTCCTTGGAAGAGCTAGATTTCCTCAGCTCTCCAACAGCTCCAGGAAATTTGTTCTCTCACGTCCTACATATCATGCAAATCTGCCTCATTGCCCTAGGCTGAGCAGCTCTGAGAAACCAAAAGTGCAACGCATTCTTTCTTTAAAGTCAAACCTTAAGACCCCATCCTTACAGGAGAAAGTCGGCTTGCTTTCCTGCTGTAACCAAAGCACAGTTCTTCCTCTTACACTCCAGGGTTTTAGAAGAAGCAGAGCCCGATAGCCTACCCAGAGCGCTCCCAAGGGGAGGCGGTTGGCTACACGCAGAATTCCGTGCCAAATAAACTTTATTCAAGGAAGGGACCAGTGTGTAGCTAGAGTGTATATTTACTTGGTAGAAATCACAAGGAGGTAGGCTGCATGTTCGCTGGAAACGGGGAACTTATGGCACAAGCCTTGCTTACCACTTTTGAATGCTCCATTCAAGCTGCCTTGAAGCTACCTAAATTACAATTTTAGGACGGGTCTCTAGTGTCTGTAGGCAGGGATCTGGGAAGGGAACGAGTGTTCTCTACATCAACAGGGTGCTTTCATAGACTGGGTAGGAGCCTCGCCTGAGACACTCTAGAGCTAAAAGGAAACTTGACGTGAGTCCTCTCCTCAAGGTAAAGCCTAGAATAGCCCTGCCGAAGTGGAAGCTTGGAGCGGAGTTCTTGAGGCATTAGTTTCAGGTCTGTTTTCTTTTAAGGTTAGTAAGCTTTTCAAGGCCCTGAGGACCTCGCCTGGGCACCCTATTCCCTGCAAGAACAGCCAGTACCGGCAGGCTCCACTGAGCTACTAAGAAACATCCAGGCCCGGAAACTTTTCCCATTCACTCTTTGTATTTTGTGTGTAGGCCAACACACTACACTCTTCCTTGGAAGAGCTAGATTTCCTCAGCTCTCCAACAGCTCCAGGAAATGTGTTCTCTCACGTCCTACATATCATGCAAATCTGCCTCATTGCCCTAGGCTGACCGGCACTGAGAAACCAAAACTGCTTCACATTCTTTCTACAAAGTCATACCTTAACACCCCATCCTTACAGTAGAAAGTCGGCTTGCGTTTCTGCTGTAACCACAGCACAGTTCTTCCTCTTACACTCCAGGGTTTTAGAAGAAGCTAAGCCCGATAGCCTACCCAGAGCGATCCCTGGGGGAGGCGGTTGGCTACACGCAGAATTACGTGCCAAATAAACTTTATTCAAGGAAGGGACCAGTGTGTAGCTAGAGTGTAGATTTACTTGGTAGAAATCACAAGGAGGTAGGCTGCATGTTCGCTGGAAACGGGGAACTTATGGCACAAGCCTTGCTTACCCATTTTGAATGCTCCATTCAAGCTGCCTTGAAGCTGCCTAAATAACAATTTTAGGACGGGTCTCTAGTCTCTGTAGGCAAGGCTCTGGGAAGGGAACGAGTGTTCTCTACATCAACAGGGTGCTTTCATAGCCTGGGTGGTAGCCTCTCCTCAGACGCTCTACAGCTAAAAGGAAACTTGACGTGAGTCCTTTCCTCAAGGTAAAGCCTACAATAGCCCTGCCGAAGTGGAAGCTTGGAGCGGAGTCCTTGAGGCATTAGTTTCAGGTCTGTTTCCTTTTAAGGTTAGTAAGCTTTTCAGGACACCGAGGACCTCGCCTGGGCACCTTATTCCCTGGAAGACCACCGAGTACCGGCAGTCTCCACTGGGCTACTAAGAAACATCCAGGCCCCGAAACCTTTCCCAGTCACTCTGTGTATTTTGTGTGTAGGCCAACACACTGCACTCTTCCTTGGAAGAGCTAGATTTCCTCAGCTCTCCAACAGCTCCAGGAAATTTGTTCTCTCACGTCCTACATATCATGCAAATCTGCCTCATTGCCCTAGGCTGAGCAGCTCTGAGAAACCAAAACGGCTTCGCATTCCTTCTACAAAGTCATACCTTAAGACCCCATCCTTACAGGAGAAAGTCAGCTTGCGTTTCTGCTGTAACCAAAGCACAGATCTTCCTCTTACACTGCAGGGTTTTAGAAGAAGCTAAGCCAGATAGCCTACCTAGAGCGCTCCTTGGGGGAGGCTGTTGGCTACACGCAGAACTCCGTGCCAAATAAACTTTATTCAAGGAAGGGACCAGTGTGTAGCTAGAGTGTATATTTACTTGGTAGAAATCACAAGTAGGTAGGCCGCGTGTTCGCTGGAAACGGTGACCTTATGGCACAAGCCTTGCTTTCCCATTTTGAATGCTCCATGCATGCTGCCTTGAAGTTACCTAAATAACAGTTTTAGGACGGGTCTTCAGTCATTGTAGGCAGGGCTCTGGGAAGGGAACGAGTGTTCTCTGCATCAACAGGGTGCTTTCATAGCCTGGGTGGGAGCCTCTCCTCAGACGCCCTAGAGATAAAGGAAACTTGACGTGAGTTCTTTCCTCCAGGTAAAGCCTTGAATAGCCCTGCCGAAGCTAAGCTTGAAGCAGTTTCCTTGTGGCATTTGTTTTAGGTCTGTTTTCTTTTAAGGTTAGTAAGCTTGTCAAGACACCGAGGACCTCTCGTGGGCACCCTATTCCCTGCAAGAGCACCGAGTACCAGCAGGCTCCACTGGGCTACTAAGAAACATCCAGGCCCGGAAACGTTTCCCAGTCACTGTGTATTTTGTGTGTAGGGCAACACACTGCACTCTTCCTTGGAAGAGCTAGATTTCCTCAGCTCTCCAACAGCTCCAGGAAATGTATTCTCTCACGTCCTACATATCATGCAAATCTGCCTCATTGCCTTAGGCTGACCGGCACTGAGAAACCAAAACTGCTTCACATTCCTTCTACAAAGTCATACCTTAACACCCCATCCTTACAGTAGAAAGTCGGCTTGCGTTTCTGCTGTAACCACAGCACAGTTCTTCCTCTTACACTCCAGGGTTTTAGAAGAAGCTAAGCCCGATAGCCTACCCAGAGCGATCCCTGGGGGAGGCGGTTGGCTACACGCAGAATTACGTGCCAAATAAACTTTATTCAAGGAAGGGACCAGTGTGTAGCTAGAGTGTATATTTACTTGGTAGAAATCACAAGGAGGTAGGCTGCATGTTCGCTGGAAACGGGGAACTTATGGCACAAGCCTTGCTTACCCATTTTGAATGCTCCATTCAAGCTGCCTTGAAGCTGCCTAAATAACAATTTTAGAACGGGTCTCTAGTCTCTGTAGGCAAGGCTCTGGGAAGGGAACGAGTGTTCTCTACATCAACAGGGTGCTTTCATAGCCTGGGTGGGAGCCTCTCCTCTGACGCCCTAGAGATAAAGGAAACTTGACGTGAGTTCTTTCCTCCAGGTAAAGCCTTGAATAGCCCTGCCGAAGCTAAGCTTGAAGCAGTTTCCTTGTGGCATTTGTTTTAGGTCTGTTTTCTTTTAAGAGTAGTAAGCTTGTCAAGACACCGAGGACCTCTCGTGGGCACCCTATTCCCTGCAAGAGCACCGAGTACCAGCAGGCTCCACTGGGCTACTAAGAAACATCCAGGCCCGGAAACGTTTCCCAGTCACTGTGTATTTTGTGTGTAGGGCAACACACTGCACTCTTCCTTGGAAGAGCTAGATTTCCTCAGCTCTCCAACAACTCCAGGAAATGTGTTCTCTCAATTCCTATATGTCATGCAAATCTCCCTCATTGCCCTAGGCAGAGCAGCACTGAGAAACCAAAAGTGCAACGCATTCTTTCTTTAAAGTCAAACCTTAAGACCCCATCCTTACAGGAGAAAGTCGTCTTGCTTTCCTGCTGTAACCAAAGCACAGTTCTTCCTCTTACACTCCAGGGTTTTAGAAGAAGCAGAGCCCGATAGCCTACTCAGAGCGCTCCCAAGGGGAGGCGGTTGGCTACACGCAGAATTCCGTGCCAAATAAACTTTATTCAAGGAAGGGACCAGTGTGTAGCTAGAGTGTATATTTACTTGGTAGAAATCACAAGGAGGTAGGCTGCATGTTCGCTGGAAACGGGGAACTTATGGCACAAGCCTTGCTTACCACTTTTGAATGCTCCATTCAAGCTGCCTTGAAGCTACCTAAATAACAATTTTAGGACGGGTCTCTAGTCTCTGTAGGCAAGGCTCTGGGAAGGGAACGAGTGTTCTCTACATCAACAGGATGCTTTCATAGCCTGGGTGGGAGCCTCTCCTCAGACGCTCTACAGCTAAAAGGAAACTTGACGTGAGTCCTTTCCTCAAGGTAAAGCCTAGAATAGCCCTGCCGAAGTGGAAGCTTGGAGCGGAGTTCTTGAGGCATTAGTTTCAGGTCTGTTTTCTTTTAAGGTTAGTAAGCTTTTCAAGGCCCTGAGGACCTCGCCTGGGCACCCTATTCCCTGCAAGAACACCCAGTACCGGCAGGTTCCACTGGGCTACTAAGAAACATCCAGGCCCGGAAACTTTTCCCATTCACTCTTTGTATTTTGTGTGTAGGCCTACACACTACACTCTTCCTTGGAAGAGCTAGATTTCCTCAGCTCTCCAACAGCTCCAGGAAATGTGTTCTCTCACGTCCTACATATCATGCAAATCTGCCTCATTGCCCTAGGCTGACCGGCACTGAGAAACCAAAACTGCTTCACATTCCTTCTACAAAGTCATACCTTAACACCCCATCCTTACAGTAGAAAGTCGGCTTGCGTTTCTGCTGTAACCACAGCACAGTTCTTCCTCTTACACTCCAGGGTTTTAGAAGAAGCTAAGCCCGATAGCCTACCCAGAGCGATCCCTGGGGGAGGCGGTTGGCTACACGCAGAATTACGTGCCAAATAAACTTTATTCAAGGAAGGGACCAGTGTGTAGCTAGAGTGTATATTTACTTGGTAGAAATCACAAGGAGGTAGGCTGCATGTTCGCTGGAAACGGGGAACTTCTGGCACAAGCCTTGCTTACCCATTTTGAATGCTCCATTCAAGCTGCCTTGAAGCTGCCTAAATAACAATTTTAGGACGGGTCTCTAGTCTCTGTAGGCAAGGCTCTGGGAAGGGAACGAGTGTTCTCTACATCAACAGGGTGCTTTCATAGCCTGGGTGGGAGCCTCTCCTCAGACGCTCTACAGCTAAAAGGAAACTTGACGTGAGTCCTTTCCTCAAGGTAAAGCCTAGAATAGCCCTGCCGAAGTGGAAGCTTGGAGCGGAGTCCTTGAGGCATTAGTTTCAGGTCTGTTTCCTTTTAAGGTTAGTAAGCTTTTCAGGACACCGAGGACCTCGCCTGGGCACCTTATTCCCTGGAAGACCACCGAGTACCGGCAGTCTCCACTGGGCTACTAAGAAACATCCAGGCCCGGAAACCTTTCCCAGTCACTCTGTGTATTTTGTGTGTAGGCCAACACACTGCACTCTTCCTTGGAAGAGCTAGATTTCCTCAGCTCTCCAACAGCTCCAGGAAATTTGTTCTCTCACGTCCTACATATCATGCAAATCTGCCTCATTGCCCTAGGCTGAGCAGCTCTGAGAAACCAAAACGGCTTCGCATTCCTTCTACAAAGTCATACCTTAAGACCCCATCCTTACAGGAGAAAGTCAGCTTGCGTTTCTGCTGTAACCAAAGCACAGATCTTCCTCTTACACTGCAGGGTTTTAGAAGAAGCTAAGCCAGATAGCCTACCTAGAGCGCTCCTTGGGGGAGGCTGTTGGCTACACGCAGAACTCCGTGCCAAATAAACTTTATTCAAGGAAGGGACCAGTGTGTAGCTAGAGTGTATATTTACTTGGTAGAAATCACAAGTAGGTAGGCCGCGTGTTCGCTGGAAACGGTGACCTTATGGCACAAGCCTTGCTTTCCCATTTTGAATGCTCCATGCATGCTGCCTTGAAGTTACCTAAATAACAGTTTTAGGACGAGTCTTTAGTCATTGTAGGCAGGGCTCTGGGAAGGGAACGAGTGTTCTCTGCTTCAACAGGGTGCTTTCATAGCCTGGGTGGGAGCCTCTCCTCAGACGCCCTAGAGATAAAGGAAACTTGACGTGAGTTCTTTCCTCCAGGTAAAGCCTTGAATAGCCCTGCCGAAGCTAAGCTTGAAGCAGTTTCCTTGTGGCATTTGTTTTAGGTCTGTTTTCTTTTAAGGTTAGTAAGCTTGTCAAGACACCGAGGACCTCTCGTGGGCACCCTATTCCCTGCAAGAGCAGCGAGTACCAGCAGGCTCCACTGGGCTACTAAGAAACATCCAGGCCCGGAAACGTTTCCCAGTCACTGTGTATTTTGTGTGTAGGGCAACACACTGCACTCTTCCTTGGAAGAGCTAGATTTCCTCAGCTCTCCAACAACTCCAGGAAATGTGTTCTCTCAATTCCTATATGTCATGCAAATCTCCCTCATTGCCCTAGGCTGAGCAGCACTGAGAAACCAAAAGTGCAACGCATTCTTTCTTTAAAGTCAAACCTTAAGACCCCATCCTTACAGGAGAAAGTCGGCTTGCTTTCCTGCTGTAACCAAAGCACAGTTCTTCCTCTTACACTCCAGGGTTTTAGAAGAAGCAGAGCCCGATAGCCTACCCAGAGCGCTCCCAAGGGGAGGCGGTTGGCTACACGCAGAATTCCGTGCCAAATAAACTTTATTCAAGGAAGGGACCAGTGTGTAGCTAGAGTGTATATTTACTTGGTAGAAATCACAAGGAGGTAGGCTGCATGTTCGCTGGAAACGGGGAACTTATGGCACAAGCCTTGCTTACCACTTTTGAATGCTCCATTCAAGCTGCCTTGAAGCTACCTAAATTACAATTTTAGGACGGGTCTCTAGTGTCTGTAGGCAGGGCTCTGGGAAGGGAACGAGTGTTCTCTACATCAACAGGGTGCTTTCATAGACTGGGTAGGAGCCTCGCCTGAGACACTCTAGAGCTAAAAGGAAACTTGACGTGAGTCCTCTCCTCAAGGTAAAGCCTAGAATAGCCCTGCCGAAGTGGAAGCTTGGAGCGGAGTTCTTGAGGCATTAGTTTCAGGTCTGTTTTCTTTTAAGGTTAGTAAGCTTTTCAAGGCCCTGAGGACCTCGCCTGGGCACCCTATTCCCTGCAAGAACACCCAGAACCGGCAGGCTCCACTGGGCTACTAAGAAACATCCAGGCCCGGAAACTTTTCCCATTCACTCTTTGTATTTTGTGTGTAGGCCAACACACTACACTCTTCCTTGGAAGAGCTAGATTTCCTCAGCTCTCCAACAGCTCCAGGAAATGTGTTCTCTCACGTCCTACATATCATGCAAATCTGCCTCATTGCCCTAGGCTGACCGGCACTGAGAAACCAAAACTGCTTCACATTCCTTCTACAAAGTCATACCTTAACACCCCATCCTTACAGTAGAAAGTCGGCTTGCGTTTCTGCTGTAACCACAGCACAGTTCTTCCTCTTACACTCCAGGGTTTTAGAAGAAGCTAAGCCCGATAGCCTACCCAGAGCGATCCCTGGCGGAGGCGGTTGGCTACACGCAGAATTACGTGCCAAATAAACTTTATTCAAGGAAGGGACCAGTGTGTAGCTAGAGTGTATATTTACTTGGTAGAAATCACAAGGAGGTAGGCTGCATGTTCGCTGGAAACGGGGAACTTCTGGCACAAGCCTTGCTTACCCATTTTGAATGCTCCATTCAAGCTGCCTTGAAGCTGCCTAAATAACAATTTTAGGACGGGTCTCTAGTCTCTGTAGGCAAGGCTCTGGGAAGGGAACGAGTGTTCTCTACATCAACAGGGTGCTTTCATAGCCTGGGTGGGAGCCTCTCCTCAGACGCTCTACAGCTAAAAGGAAACTTGACGTGAGTCCTTTCCTCAAGGTAAAGCCTAGAATAGCCCTGCCGAAGTGGAAGCTTGGAGCGGAGTCCTTGAGGCATTAGTTTCAGGTCTGTTTCCTTTTAAGGTTAGTAAGCTTTTCAGGACACCGAGGACCTCGCCTGGGCACCTTATTCCCTGGAAGACCACCGAGTACCGGCAGTCTCCACTGGGCTACTAAGAAACATCCAGGCCCGGAAACCTTTCCCAGTCACTCTGTGTATTTTGTGTGTAGGCCAACACACTGCACTCTTCCTTGGAAGAGCTAGATTTCCTCAGCTCTCCAACAGCTCCAGGAAATTTGTTCTCTCACGTCCTACATATCATGCAAATCTGCCTCATTGCCCTAGGCTGAGCAGCTCTGAGAAACCAAAACGGCTTCGCATTCCTTCTACAAAGTCATACCTTAAGACCCCATCCTTACAGGAGAAAGTCAGCTTGCGTTTCTGCTGTAACCAAAGCACAGATCTTCCTCTTACACTGCAGGGTTTTAGAAGAAGCTAAGCCAGATAGCCTACCTAGAGCGCTCCTTGGGGGAGGCTGTTGGCTACACGCAGAACTCCGTGCCAAATAAACTTTATTCAAGGAAGGGACCAGTGTGTAGCTAGAGTGTATATTTACTTGGTAGAAATCACAAGTAGGTAGGCCGCGTGTTCGCTGGAAACGGTGACCTTATGGCACAAGCCTTGCTTTCCCATTTTGAATGCTCCATGCATGCTGCCTTGAAGTTACCTAAATAACAGTTTTAGGACGAGTCTTTAGTCATTGTAGGCAGGGCTCTGGGAAGGGAACGAGTGTTCTCTGCATCAACAGGGTGCTTTCATAGCCTGGGTGGGAGCCTCTCCTCAGACGCCCTAGAGATAAAGGAAACTTGACGTGAGTTCTTTCCTCCAGGTAAAGCCTTGAATAGCCCTGCCGAAGCTAAGCTTGAAGCAGTTTCCTTGTGGCATTTGTTTTAGGTCTGTTTTCTTTTAAGGTTAGTAAGCTTGTCAAGACACCGAGGACCTCTCGTGGGCACCCTATTCCCTGCAAGAGCAGCGAGTACCAGCAGGCTCCACTGGGCTACTAAGAAACATCCAGGCCCGGAAACGTTTCCCAGTCACTGTGTATTTTGTGTGTAGGGCAACACACTGCACTCTTCCTTGGAAGAGCTAGATTTCCTCAGCTCTCCAACAACTCCAGGAAATGTGTTCTCTCAATTCCTATATGTCATGCAAATCTCCCTCATTGCCCTAGGCTGAGCAGCACTGAGAAACCAAAAGTGCAACGCATTCTTTCTTTAAAGTCAAACCTTAAGACCCCATCCTTACAGGAGAAAGTCGGCTTGCTTTCCTGCTGTAACCAAAGCACAGTTCTTCCTCTTACACTCCAGGGTTTTAGAAGAAGCAGAGCCCAATATCCTACCCAGAGCGCTCCCAAGGGGAGGCGGTTGGCTACACGCAGAATTCCGTGCCAAATAAACTTTATTCAAGGAAGGGACCAGTGTGTAGCTAGAGTGTATATTTACTTGGTAGAAATCACAAGGAGGTAGGCTGCATGTTCGCTGGAAACGGGGAACTTATGGCACAAGCCTTGCTTACCACTTTTGAATGCTCCATTCAAGCTGCCTTGAAGCTACCTAAATTACAATTTTAGGACGGGTCTCTAGTGTCTGTAGGCAGGGCTCTGGGAAGGGAACGAGTGTTCTCTACATCAACAGGGTGCTTTCATAGACTGGGTAGGAGCCTCGCCTGAGACACTCTAGAGCTAAAAGGAAACTTGACGTGAGTCCTCTCCTCAAGGTAAAACCTAGAATAGCCCTGCCGAAGTGGAAGCTTGGAGCGGAGTTCTTGAGGCATTAGTTTCAGGTCTGTTTTCTTTTAAGGTTAGTAAGCTTTTCAAGGCCCTGAGGACCTCGCCTGGGCACCCTATTCCCTGCAAGAACACCCAGTACCGGCAGGCTCCACTGGGCTACTAAGAAACATCCAGGCCCGGAAACTTTTCCCATTCACTCTTTGTATTTTGTGTGTAGGCCAACACACTACACTCTTCCTTGGAAGAGCTAGATTTCCTCAGCTCTCCAACAGCTCCAGGAAATGTGTTCTCTCACGTCCTACATATCATGCAAATCTGCCTCATTGCCCTAGGCTGACCGGCACTGAGAAACCAAAACTGCTTCACATTCCTTCTACAAAGTCATACCTTAACACCCCATCCTTACAGTAGAAAGTCGGCTTGCGTTTCTGCTGTAACCACAGCACAGTTCTTCCTCTTACACTCCAGGGTTTTAGAAGAAGCTAAGCCCGATAGCCTACCCAGAGCGATCCCTGGGGGAGGCGGTTGGCTACACGCAGAATTACGTGCCAAATAAACTTTATTCAAGGAAGGGACCAGTGTGTAGCTAGAGTGTATATTTACTTGGTAGAAATCACAAGGAGGTAGGCTGCATGTTCGCTGGAAACGGGGAACTTCTGGCACAAGCCTTGCTTACCCATTTTGAATGCTCCATTCAAGCTGCCTTGAAGCTGCCTAAATAACAATTTTAGGACGGGTCTCTAGTCTCTGTAGGCAAGGCTCTGGGAAGGGAACGAGTGTTCTCTACATCAACAGGGTGCTTTCATAGCCTGGGTGGGAGCCTCTCCTCAGACGCTCTACAGCTAAAAGGAAACTTGACGTGAGTCCTTTCCTCAAGGTAAAGCCTAGAATAGCCCTGCCGAAGTGGAAGCTTGGAGCGGAGTCCTTGAGGCATTAGTTTCAGGTCTGTTTCCTTTTAAGGTTAGTAAGCTTTTCAGGACACCGAGGACCTCGCCTGGGCACCTTATTCCCTGGAAGACCACCGAGTACCGGCAGTCTCCACTGGGCTACTAAGAAACATCCAGGCCCGGAAACCTTTCCCAGTCACTCTGTGTATTTTGTGTGTAGGCCAACACACTGCACTCTTCCTTGGAAGAGCTAGATTTCCTCAGCTCTCCAACAGCTCCAGGAAATTTGTTCTCTCACGTCCTACATATCATGCAAATCTGCCTCATTGCCCTAGGCTGAGCAGCTCTGAGAAACCAAAACGGCTTCGCATTCCTTCTACAAAGTCATACCTTAAGACCCCATCCTTACAGGAGAAAGTCAGCTTGCGTTTCTGCTGTAACCAAAGCACAGATCTTCCTCTTACACTGCAGGGTTTTAGAAGAAGCTAAGCCAGATAGCCTACCTAGAGCGCTCCTTGGGGGAGGCTGTTGGCTACACGCAGAACTCCGTGCCAAATAAACTTTATTCAAGGAAGGGACCAGTGTGTAGCTAGAGTGTATATTTACTTGGTAGAAATCACAAGTAGGTAGGCCGCGTGTTCGCTGGAAACGGTGACCTTATGGCACAAGCCTTGCTTTCCCATTTTGAATGCTCCATGCATGCTGCCTTGAAGTTACCTAAATAACAGTTTTAGGACGAGTCTTTAGTCATTGTAGGCAGGGCTCTGGGAAGGGAACGAGTGTTCTCTACATCAACAGGGTGCTTTCATAGCCTGGGTGGGAGCCTCTCCTCAGACGCCCTAGAGATAAAGGAAACTTGACGTGAGTTCTTTCCTCCAGGTAAAGCCTTGAATAGCCCTGCCGAAGCTAAGCTTGAAGCAGTTTCCTTGTGGCATTTGTTTTAGGTCTGTTTTCTTTTAAGGTTAGTAAGCTTGTCAAGACACCGAGGACCTCTCGTGGGCACCCTATTCCCTGCAAGAGCAGCGAGTACCAGCAGGCTCCACTGGGCTACTAAGAAACATCCAGGCCCGGAAACGTTTCCCAGTCACTGTGTATTTTGTGTGTAGGGCAACACACTGCACTCTTCCTTGGAAGAGCTAGATTTCCTCAGCTCTCCAACAACTCCAGGAAATGTGTTCTCTCAATTCCTATATGTCATGCAAATCTCCCTCATTGCCCTAGGCTGAGCAGCACTGAGAAACCAAAAGTGCAACGCATTCTTTCTTTAAAGTCAAACCTTAAGACCCCATCCTTACAGGAGAAAGTCGGCTTGCTTTCCTGCTGTAACCAAAGCACAGTTCTTCCTCTTACACTCCAGGGTTTTAGAAGAAGCTAAGCCCGATAGCCTACCCAGAGCGCTCCCAAGGGGAGGCGGTTGGCTACACGCAGAATTCCGTGCCAAATAAACTTTATTCAAGGAAGGGACCAGTGTGTAGCTAGAGTGTATATTTACTTGGTAGAAATCACAAGGAGGTAGGCTGCATGTTCGCTGGAAACGGGGAACTTATGGCACAAGCCTTGCTTACCACTTTTGAATGCTCCATTCAAGCTGCCTTGAAGCTACCTAAATTACAATTTTAGGACGGGTCTCTAGTGTCTGTAGGCAGGGCTCTGGGAAGGGAACGAGTGTTCTCTACATCAACAGGGTGCTTTCATAGACTGGGTAGGAGCCTCGCCTGAGACACTCTAGAGCTAAAAGGAAACTTGACGTGAGTCCTCTCCTCAAGGTAAAGCCTAGAATAGCCCTGCCGAAGTGGAAGCTTGGAGCGGAGTTCTTGAGGCATTAGTTTCAGGTCTGTTTTCTTTTAAGGTTAGTAAGCTTTTCAAGGCCCTGAGGACCTCGCCTGGGCACCCTATTCCCTGCAAGAACACCCAGAACCGGCAGGCTCCACTGGGCTACTAAGAAACATCCAGGCCCGGAAACTTTTCCCATTCACTCTTTGTATTTTGTGTGTAGGCCAACACACTACACTCTTCCTTGGAAGAGCTAGATTTCCTCAGCTCTCCAACAGCTCCAGGAAATGTGTTCTCTCACGTCCTACATATCATGCAAATCTGCCTCATTGCCCTAGGCTGACCGGCACTGAGAAACCAAAACTGCTTCACATTCCTTCTACAAAGTCATACCTTAACACCCCATCCTTACAGTAGAAAGTCGGCTTGCGTTTCTGCTGTAACCACAGCACAGTTCTTCCTCTTACACTCCAGGGTTTTAGAAGAAGCTAAGCCCGATAGCCTACCCAGAGCGATCCCTGGGGGAGGCGGTTGGCTACACGCAGAATTACGTGCCAAATAAACTTTATTCAAGGAAGGGACCAGTGTGTAGCTAGAGTGTATATTTACTTGGTAGAAATCACAAGGAGGTAGGCTGCATGTTCGCTGGAAACGGGGAACTTCTGGCACAAGCCTTGCTTACCCATTTTGAATGCTCCATTCAAGCTGCCTTGAAGCTGCCTAAATAACAATTTTAGGACGGGTCTCTAGTCTCTGTAGGCAAGGCTCTGGGAAGGGAACGAGTGTTCTCTACATCAACAGGGTGCTTTCATAGCCTGGGTGGGAGCCTCTCCTCAGACGCTCTACAGCTAAAAGGAAACTTGACGTGAGTCCTTTCCTCAAGGTAAAGCCTAGAATAGCCCTGCCGAAGTGGAAGCTTGGAGCGGAGTCCTTGAGGCATTAGTTTCAGGTCTGTTTCCTTTTAAGGTTAGTAAGCTTTTCAGGACACCGAGGACCTCGCCTGGGCACCTTATTCCCTGGAAGACCACCGAGTACCGGCAGTCTCCACTGGGCTACTAAGAAACATCCAGGCCCGGAAACCTTTCCCAGTCACTCTGTGTATTTTGTGTGTAGGCCAACACACTGCACTCTTCCTTGGAAGAGCTAGATTTCCTCAGCTCTCCAACAGCTCCAGGAAATTTGTTCTCTCACGTCCTACATATCATGCAAATCTGCCTCATTGCCCTAGGCTGAGCAGCTCTGAGAAACCAAAAGGGCTTCGCATTCCTTCTACAAAGTCATACCTTAAGACCCCATCCTTACAGGAGAAAGTCAGCTTGCGTTTCTGCTGTAACCAAAGCACAGATCTTCCTCTTACACTGCAGGGTTTTAGAAGAAGCTAAGCCAGATAGCCTACCTAGAGCGCTCCTTGGGGGAGGCTGTTGGCTACACGCAGAACTCCGTGCCAAATAAACTTTATTCAAGGAAGGGACCAGTGTGTAGCTAGAGTGTATATTTACTTGGTAGAAATCACAAGTAGGTAGGCCGCGTGTTCGCTGGAAACGGTGACCTTATGGCACAAGCCTTGCTTTCCCATTTTGAATGCTCCATGCATGCTGCCTTTAAGTTACCTAAATAACAGTTTTAGGACGAGTCTTTAGTCATTGTAGGCAGGGCTCTGGGAAGGGAACGAGTGTTCTCTGCATCAACAGGGTGCTTTCATAGCCTGGGTGGGAGCCTCTCCTCAGACGCCCTAGAGATAAAGGAAACTTGACGTGAGTTCTTTCCTCCAGGTAAAGCCTTGAATAGCCCTGCCGAAGCTAAGCTTGAAGCAGTTTCCTTGTGGCATTTGTTTTAGGTCTGTTTTCTTTTAAGGTTAGTAAGCTTGTCAAGACACCGAGGACCTCTCGTGGGCACCCTATTCCCTGCAAGAGCACCGAGTACCAGCAGGCTCCACTGGGCTACTAAGAAACATCCAGGCCCGGAAACGTTTCCCAGTCACTGTGTATTTTGTGTGTAGGGCAACACACTGCACTCTTCCTTGGAAGAGCTAGATTTCCTCAGCTCTCCAACAACTCCAGGAAATGTGTTCTCTCAATTCCTATATGTCATGCAAATCTCCCTCATTGCCCTAGGCTGAGCAGCACTGAGAAACCAAAAGTGCAACGCATTCTTTCTTTAAAGTCAAACCTTAAGACCCCATCCTTACAGGAGAAAGTCGTCTTGCTTTCCTGCTGTAACCAAAGCACAGTTCTTCCTCTTACACTCCAGGGTTTTAGAAGAAGCAGAGCCCGATAGCCTACCCAGAGCGCTCCCAAGGGGAGGCGGTTGGCTACACGCAGAATTCCGTGCCAAATAAACTTTATTCAAGGAAGGGACCAGTGTGTAGCTAGAGTGTATATTTACTTGGTAGAAATCACAAGGAGGTAGGCTGCATGTTCGCTGGAAACGGGGAACTTATGGCACAAGCCTTGCTTACCACTTTTGAATGCTCCATTCAAGCTGCCTTGAAGCTACCTAAATTACAATTTTAGGACGGGTCTCTAGTGTCTGTAGGCAGGGCTCTGGGAAGGGAACGAGTGTTCTCTACATCAACAGGGTGCTTTCATAGACTGGGTAGGAGCCTCGCCTGAGACACTCTAGAGCTAAAAGGAAACTTGACGTGAGTCCTCTCCTCAAGGTAAAGCCTAGAATAGCCCTGCCGAAGTGGAAGCTTGGAGCGGAGTTCTTGAGGCATTAGTTTCAGGTCTGTTTTCTTTTAAGGTTAGTAAGCTTTTCAAGGCCCTGAGGACCTCGCCTGGGCACCCTATTCCCTGCAAGAACACCCAGAACCGGCAGGCTCCACTGGGCTACTAAGAAACATCCAGGCCCGGAAACTTTTCCCATTCACTCTTTGTATTTTGTGTGTAGGCCAACACACTACACTCTTCCTTGGAAGAGCTAGATTTCCTCAGCTCTCCAACAGCTCCAGGAAATGTGTTCTCTCACGTCCTACATATCATGCAAATCTGCCTCATTGCCCTAGGCTGACCGGCACTGAGAAACCAAAACTGCTTCACATTCCTTCTACAAAGTCATACCTTAACACCCCATCCTTACAGTAGAAAGTCGGCTTGCGTTTCTGCTGTAACCACAGCACAGTTCTTCCTCTTACACTCCAGGGTTTTAGAAGAAGCTAAGCCCGATAGCCTACCCAGAGCGATCCCTGGGGGAGGCGGTTGGCTACACGCAGAATTACGTGCCAAATAAACTTTATTCAAGGAAGGGACCAGTGTGTAGCTAGAGTGTATATTTACTTGGTAGAAATCACAAGGAGGTAGGCTGCATGTTCGCTGGAAACGGGGAACTTCTGGCACAAGCCTTGCTTACCCATTTTGAATGCTCCATTCAAGCTGCCTTGAAGCTGCCTAAATAACAATTTTAGGACGGGTCTCTAGTCTCTGTAGGCAAGGCTCTGGGAAGGGAACGAGTGTTCTCTACATCAACAGGGTGCTTTCATAGCCTGGGTGGGAGCCTCTCCTCAGACGCTCTACAGCTAAAAGGAAACTTGACGTGAGTCCTTTCCTCAAGGTAAAGCCTAGAATAGCCCTGCCGAAGTGGAAGCTTGGAGCGGAGTCCTTGAGGCATTAGTTTCAGGTCTGTTTCCTTTTAAGGTTAGTAAGCTTTTCAGGACACCGAGGACCTCGCCTGGGCACCTTATTCCCTGGAAGACCACCGAGTACCGGCAGTCTCCACTGGGCTACTAAGAAACATCCAGGCCCGGAAACCTTTCCCAGTCACTCTGTGTATTTTGTGTGTAGGCCAACACACTGCACTCTTCCTTGGAAGAGCTAGATTTCCTCAGCTCTCCAACAGCTCCAGGAAATTTGTTCTCTCACGTCCTACATATCATGCAAATCTGCCTCATTGCCCTAGGCTGAGCAGCTCTGAGAAACCAAAAGGGCTTCGCATTCCTTCTACAAAGTCATACCTTAAGACCCCATCCTTACAGGAGAAAGTCAGCTTGCGTTTCTGCTGTAACCAAAGCACAGATCTTCCTCTTACACTGCAGGGTTTTAGAAGAAGCTAAGCCAGATAGCCTACCTAGAGCGCTCCTTGGGGGAGGCTGTTGGCTACACGCAGAACTCCGTGCCAAATAAACTTTATTCAAGGAAGGGACCAGTGTGTAGCTAGAGTGTATATTTACTTGGTAGAAATCCCAAGTAGGTAGGCCGCGTGTTCGCTGGAAACGGTGACCTTATGGCACAAGCCTTGCTTTCCCATTTTGAATGCTCCATGCATGCTGCCTTGAAGTTACCTAAATAACAGTTTTAGGACGAGTCTTTAGTCATTGTAGGCAGGGCTCTGGGAAGGGAACGAGTGTTCTCTGCATCAACAGGGTGCTTTCATAGCCTGGGTGGGAGCCTCTCCTCAGACGCCCTAGAGATAAAGGAAACTTGACGTGAGTTCTTTCCTCCAGGTAAAGCCTTGAATAGCCCTGCCGAAGCTAAGCTTGAAGCAGTTTCCTTGTGGCATTTGTTTTAGGTCTGTTTTCTTTTAAGGTTAGTAAGCTTGTCAAGACACCGAGGACCTCTCGTGGGCACCCTATTCCCTGCAAGAGAAGCGAGTACCAGCAGGCTCCACTGGGCTACTAAGAAACATCCAGGCCCGGAAACGTTTCCCAGTCACTGTGTATTTTGTGTGTAGGGCAACACACTGCACTCTTCCTTGGAAGAGCTAGATTTCCTCAGCTCTCCAACAACTCCAGGAAATGTGTTCTCTCAATTCCTATATGTCATGCAAATCTCCCTCATTGCCCTAGGCTGAGCAGCACTGAGAAACCAAAAGTGCAACGCATTCTTTCTTTAAAGTCAAACCTTAAGACCCCATCCTTACAGGAGAAAGTCGTCTTGCTTTCCTGCTGTAACCAAAGCACAGTTCTTCCTCCTACACTCCAGGGTTTTAGAAGAAGCAGAGCCCGATAGCCTACCCAGAGCGCTCCCAAGGGGAGGCGGTTGGCTACACGCAGAATTCCGTGCCAAATAAACTTTATTCAAGGAAGGGACCAGTGTGTAGCTAGAGTGTATATTTACTTGGTAGAAATCACAAGGAGGTAGGCTGCATGTTCGCTGGAAACGGGGAACTTATGGCACAAGCCTTGCTTACCACTTTTGAATGCTCCATTCAAGCTGCCTTGAAGCTACCTAAATTACAATTTTAGGACGGGTCTCTAGTGTCTGTAGGCAGGGCTCTGGGAAGGGAACGAGTGTTCTCTACATCAACAGGGTGCTTTCATAGACTGGGTAGGAGCCTCGCCTGAGACACTCTAGAGCTAAAAGGAAACTTGACGTGAGTCCTCTCCTCAAGGTAAAGCCTAGAATAGCCCTGCCGAAGTGGAAGCTTGGAGCGGAGTTCTTGAGGCATTAGTTTCAGGTCTGTTTTCTTTTAAGGTTAGTAAGCTTTTCAAGGCCCTGAGGACCTCGCCTGGGCACCCTATTCCCTGCAAGAACACCCAGAACCGGCAGGCTCCACTGGGCTACTAAGAAACATCCAGGCCCGGAAACTTTTCCCATTCACTCTTTGTATTTTGTGTGTAGGCCAACACACTACACTCTTCCTTGGAAGAGCTAGATTTCCTCAGCTCTCCAACAGCTCCAGGAAATGTGTTCTCTCACGTCCTACATATCATGCAAATCTGCCTCATTGCCCTAGGCTGACCGGCACTGAGAAACCAAAACTGCTTCACATTCCTTCTACAAAGTCATACCTTAACACCCCATCCTTACAGTAGAAAGTCGGCTTGCGTTTCTGCTGTAACCACAGCACAGTTCTTCCTCTTACACTCCAGGGTTTTAGAAGAAGCTAAGCCCGATAGCCTACCCAGAGCGATCCCTGGGGGAGGCGGTTGGCTACACGCAGAATTACGTGCCAAATAAACTTTATTCAAGGAAGGGACCAGTGTGTAGCTAGAGTGTATATTTACTTGGTAGAAATCACAAGGAGGTAGGCTGCATGTTCGCTGGAAACGGGGAACTTCTGGCACAAGCCTTGCTTACCCATTTTGAATGCTCCATTCAAGCTGCCTTGAAGCTGCCTAAATAACAATTTTAGGACGGGTCTCTAGTCTCTGTAGGCAAGGCTCTGGGAAGGGAACGAGTGTTCTCTACATCAACAGGGTGCTTTCATAGCCTGGGTGGGAGCCTCTCCTCAGACGCTCTACAGCTAAAAGGAAACTTGACGTGAGTCCTTTCCTCAAGGTAAAGCCTAGAATAGCCCTGCCGAAGTGGAAGCTTGGAGCGGAGTCCTTGAGGCATTAGTTTCAGGTCTGTTTCCTTTTAAGGTTAGTAAGCTTTTCAGGACACCGAGGACCTCGCCTGGGCACCTTATTCCCTGGAAGACCACCGAGTACCGGCAGTCTCCACTGGGCTACTAAGAAACATCCAGGCCCGGAAACCTTTCCCAGTCACTCTGTGTATTTTGTGTGTAGGCCAACACACTGCACTCTTCCTTGGAAGAGCTAGATTTCCTCAGCTCTCCAACAGCTCCAGGAAATTTGTTCTCTCACGTCCTACATATCATGCAAATCTGCCTCATTGCCCTAGGCTGAGCAGCTCTGAGAAACCAAAAGGGCTTCGCATTCCTTCTACAAAGTCATACCTTAAGACCCCATCCTTACAGGAGAAAGTCAGCTTGCGTTTCTGCTGTAACCAAAGCACAGATCTTCCTCTTACACTGCAGGGTTTTAGAAGAAGCTAAGCCAGATAGCCTACCTAGAGCGCTCCTTGGGGGAGGCTGTTGGCTACACGCAGAACTCCGTGCCAAATAAACTTTATTCAAGGAAGGGACCAGTGTGTAGCTAGAGTGTATATTTACTTGGTAGAAATCCCAAGTAGGTAGGCCGCGTGTTCGCTGGAAACGGTGACCTTATGGCACAAGCCTTGCTTTCCCATTTTGAATGCTCCATGCATGCTGCCTTGAAGTTACCTAAATAACAGTTTTAGGACGAGTCTTTAGTCATTGTAGGCAGGGCTCTGGGAAGGGAACGAGTGTTCTCTGCATCAACAGGGTGCTTTCATAGCCTGGGTGGGAGCCTCTCCTCAGACGCCCTAGAGATAAAGGAAACTTGACGTGAGTTCTTTCCTCCAGGTAAAGCCTTGAATAGCCCTGCCGAAGCTAAGCTTGAAGCAGTTTCCTTGTGGCATTTGTTTTAGGTCTGTTTTCTTTTAAGGTTAGTAAGCTTGTCAAGACACCGAGGACCTCTCGTGGGCACCCTATTCCCTGCAAGAGCAGCGAGTACCAGCAGGCTCCACTGGGCTACTAAGAAACATCCAGGCCCGGAAACGTTTCCCAGTCACTGTGTATTTTGTGTGTAGGGCAACACACTGCACTCTTCCTTGGAAGAGCTAGATTTCCTCAGCTCTCCAACAACTCCAGGAAATGTGTTCTCTCAATTCCTATATGTCATGCAAATCTCCCTCATTGCCCTAGGCTGAGCAGCACTAAGAAACCAAAAGTGCAACGCATTCTTTCTTTAAAGTCAAACCTTAAGACCCCATCCTTACAGGAGAAAGTCGGCTTGCTTTCCTGCTGTAACCAAAGCACAGTTCTTCCTCTTACACTCCAGGGTTTTAGAAGAAGCAGAGCCCGATAGCCTACCCAGAGCGCTCCCAAGGGGAGGCGGTTGGCTACACGCAGAATTCCGTGCCAAATAAACTTTATTCAAGGAAGGGACCAGTGTGTAGCTAGAGTGTATATTTACTTGGTAGAAATCACAAGGAGGTAGGCTGCATGTTCGCTGGAAACGGGGAACTTATGGCACAAGCCTTGCTTACCACTTTTGAATGCTCCATTCAAGCTGCCTTGAAGCTACCTAAATTACAATTTTAGGACGGGTCTCTAGTGTCTGTAGGCAGGGCTCTGGGAAGGGAACGAGTGTTCTCTACATCAACAGGGTGCTTTCATAGACTGGGTAGGAGCCTCGCCTGAGACACTCTAGAGCTAAAAGGAAACGACGTGAGTCCTCTCCTCAAGGTAAAGCCTAGAATAGCCCTGCCGAAGTGGAAGCTTGGAGCGGAGTTCTTGAGGCATTAGTTTCAGGTCTGTTTTCTTTTAAGGTTAGTAAGCTTTTCAAGGCCCTGAGGACCTCGCCTGGGCACACTATTCCCTGCAAGAACACCCAGAACAGGCAGGCTCCACTGGGCTACTAAGAAACATCCAGGCCCGGAAACTTTTCCCATTCACTCTTTGTATTTTGTGTGTAGGCCAACACACTACACTCTTCCTTGGAAGAGCTAGATTTCCTCAGCTCTCCAACAGCTCCAGGAAATGTGTTCTCTCACGTCCTACATATCATGCAAATCTGCCTCATTGCCCTAGGCTGACCGGCACTGAGAAACCAAAACTGCTTCACATTCCTTCTACAAAGTCATACCTTAACACCCCATCCTTACAGTAGAAAGTCGGCTTGCGTTTCTGCTGTAACCACAGCACAGTTCTTCCTCTTACACTCCAGGGTTTTAGAAGAAGCTAAGCCCGATAGCCTACCCAGAGCGATCCCTGGGGGAGGCGGTTGGCTACACGCAGAATTACGTGCCAAATAAACTTTATTCAAGGAAGGGACCAGTGTGTAGCTAGAGTGTATATTTACTTGGTAGAAATCACAAGGAGGTAGGCTGCATGTTCGCTGGAAACGGGGAACTTCTGGCACAAGCCTTGCTTACCCATTTTGAATGCTCCATTCAAGCTGCCTTGAAGCTGCCTAAATAACAATTTTAGGACGGGTCTCTAGTCTCTGTAGGCAAGGCTCTGGGAAGGGAACGAGTGTTCTCTACATCAACAGGGTGCTTTCATAGCCTGGGTGGGAGCCTCTCCTCAGACGCTCTACAGCTAAAAGGAAACTTGACGTGAGTCCTTTCCTCAAGGTAAAGCCTAGAATAGCCCTGCCGAAGTGGAAGCTTGGAGCGGAGTCCTTGAGGCATTAGTTTCAGGTCTGTTTCCTTTTAAGGTTAGTAAGCTTTTCAGGACACCGAGGACCTCGCCTGGGCACCTTATTCCCTGGAAGACCACCGAGTACCGGCAGTCTCCACTGGGCTACTAAGAAACATCCAGGCCCGGAAACCTTTCCCAGTCACTCTGTGTATTTTGTGTGTAGGCCAACACACTGCACTCTTCCTTGGAAGAGCTAGATTTCCTCAGCTCTCCAACAGCTCCAGGAAATTTGTTCTCTCACGTCCTACATATCATGCAAATCTGCCTCATTGCCCTAGGCTGAGCAGCTCTGAGAAACCAAAAGGGCTTCGCATTCCTTCTACAAAGTCATACCTTAAGACCCCATCCTTACAGGAGAAAGTCAGCTTGCGTTTCTGCTGTAACCAAAGCACAGATCTTCCTCTTACACTGCAGGGTTTTAGAAGAAGCTAAGCCAGATAGCCTACCTAGAGCGCTCCTTGGGGGAGGCTGTTGGCTACACGCAGAACTCCGTGCCAAATAAACTTTATTCAAGGAAGGGACCAGTGTGTAGCTAGAGTGTATATTTACTTGGTAGAAATCACAAGTAGGTAGGCCGCGTGTTCGCTGGAAACGGTGACCTTATGGCACAAGCCTTGCTTTCCCATTTTGAATGCTCCATGCATGCTGCCTTGAAGTTACCTAAATAACAGTTTTAGGACGAGTCTTTAGTCATTGTAGGCAGGGCTCTGGGAAGGGAACGAGTGTTCTCTGCATCAACAGGGTGCTTTCATAGCCTGGGTGGGAGCCTCTCCTCAGACGCCCTAGAGATAAAGGAAACTTGACGTGAGTTCTTTCCTCCAGGTAAAGCCTTGAATAGCCCTGCCGAAGCTAAGCTTGAAGCAGTTTCCTTGTGGCATTTGTTTTAGGTCTGTTTTCTTTTAAGGTTAGTAAGCTTGTCAAGACACCGAGGACCTCTCGTGGGCACCCTATTCCCTGCAAGAGCACCGAGTACCAGCAGGCTCCACTGGGCTACTAAGAAACATCCAGGCCCGGAAACGTTTCCCAGTCACTGTGTATTTTGTGTGTAGGGCAACACACTGCACTCTTCCTTGGAAGAGCTAGATTTCCTCAGCTCTCCAACAACTCCAGGAAATGTGTTCTCTCAATTCCTATATGTCATGCAAATCTCCCTCATTGCCCTAGGCTGAGCAGCACAGAGAAACCAAAAGTGCAACGCATTCTTTCTTTAAAGTCAAACCTTAAGACCCCATCCTTACAGGAGAAAGTCGTCTTGCTTTCCTGCTGTAACCAAAGCACAGTTCTTCCTCTTACACTCCAGGGTTTTAGAAGAAGCAGAGCCCGATAGCCTACCCAGAGCGCTCCCAAGGGGAGGCGGTTGGCTACACGCAGAATTCCGTGCCAAATAAACTTTATTCAAGGAAGGGACCAGTGTGTAGCTAGAGTGTATATTTACTTGGTAGAAATCACAAGGAGGTAGGCTGCATGTTCGCTGGAAACGGGGAACTTATGGCACAAGCCTTGCTTACCACTTTTGAATGCTCCATTCAAGCTGCCTTGAAGCTACCTAAATTACAATTTTAGGACGGGTCTCTAGTGTCTGTAGGCAGGGCTCTGGGAAGGGAACGAGTGTTCTCTACATCAACAGGGTGCTTTCATAGACTGGGTAGGAGCCTCGCCTGAGACACTCTAGAGCTAAAAGGAAACTTGACGTGAGTCCTCTCCTCAAGGTAAAGCCTAGAATAGCCCTGCCGAAGTGGAAGCTTGGAGCGGAGTTCTTGAGGCATTAGTTTCAGGTCTGTTTTCTTTTAAGGTTAGTAAGCTTTTCAAGGCCCTGAGGACCTCGCCTGGGCACCCTATTCCCTGCAAGAACACCCAGTACCGGCAGGCTCCACTGGGCTACTAAGAAACATCCAGGCCCGGAAACTTTTCCCATTCACTCTTTGTATTTTGTGTGTAGGCCAACACACTACACTCTTCCTTGGAAGAGCTAGATTTCCTCAGCTCTCCAACAGCTCCAGGAAATGTGTTCTCTCACGTCCTACATATCATGCAAATCTGCCTCATTGCCCTAGGCTGACCGGCACTGAGAAACCAAAACTGCTTCACATTCCTTCTACAAAGTCATACCTTAACACCCCATCCTTACAGTAGAAAGTCGGCTTGCGTTTCTGCTGTAACCACAGCACAGTTCTTCCTCTTACACTCCAGGGTTTTAGAAGAAGCTAAGCCCGATAGCCTACCCAGAACGATCCCTGGGGGAGGCGGTTGGCTACACGCAGAATTACGTGCCAAATAAACTTTATTCAAGGAAGGGACCAGTGTGTAGCTAGAGTGTATATTTACTTGGTAGAAATCACAAGGAGGTAGGCTGCATGTTCGCTGGAAACGGGGAACTTCTGGCACAAGCCTTGCTTACCCATTTTGAATGCTCCATTCAAGCTGCCTTGAAGCTGCCTAAATAACAATTTTAGGACGGGTCTCTAGTCTCTGTAGGCAAGGCTCTGGGAAGGGAACGAGTGTTCTCTACATCAACAGGGTGCTTTCATAGCCTGGGTGGGAGCCTCTCCTCAGACGCTCTACAGCTAAAAGGAAACTTGACGTGAGTCCTTTCCTCAAGGTAAAGCCTAGAATAGCCCTGCCGAAGTGGAAGCTTGGAGCGGAGTCCTTGAGGCATTAGTTTCAGGTCTGTTTCCTTTTAAGGTTAGTAAGCTTTTCAGGACACCGAGGACCTCGCCTGGGCACCTTATTCCCTGGAAGACCACCGAGTACCGGCAGTCTCCACTGGGCTACTAAGAAACATCCAGGCCCGGAAACCTTTCCCAGTCACTCTGTGTATTTTGTGTGTAGGCCAACACACTGCACTCTTCCTTGGAAGAGCTAGATTTCCTCAGCTCTCCAACAGCTCCAGGAAATTTGTTCTCTCACGTCCTACATATCATGCAAATCTGCCTCATTGCCCTAGGCTGAGCAGCTCTGAGAAACCAAAAGGGCTTCGCATTCCTTCTACAAAGTCATACCTTAAGACCCCATCCTTACAGGAGAAAGTCAGCTTGCGTTTCTGCTGTAACCAAAGCACAGATCTTCCTCTTACACTGCAGGGTTTTAGAAGAAGCTAAGCCAGATAGCCTACCTAGAGCGCTCCTTGGGGGAGGCTGTTGGCTACACGCAGAACTCCGTGCCAAATAAACTTTATTCAAGGAAGGGACCAGTGTGTAGCTAGAGTGTATATTTACTTGGTAGAAATCCCAAGTAGGTAGGCCGCGTGTTCGCTGGAAACGGTGACCTTATGGCACAAGCCTTGCTTTCCCATTTTGAATGCTCCATGCATGCTGCCTTGAAGTTACCTAAATAACAGTTTTAGGACGAGTCTTTAGTCATTGTAGGCAGGGCTCTGGGAAGGGAACGAGTGTTCTCTGCATCAACAGGGTGCTTTCATAGCCTGGGTGGGAGCCTCTCCTCAGACGCCCTAGAGATAAAGGAAACTTGACGTGAGTTCTTTCCTCCAGGTAAAGCCTTGAATAGCCCTGCCGAAGCTAAGCTTGAAGCAGTTTCCTTGTGGCATTTGTTTTAGGTCTGTTTTCTTTTAAGGTTAGTAAGCTTGTCAAGACACCGAGGACCTCTCGTGGGCACCCTATTCCCTGCAAGAGAAGCGAGTACCAGCAGGCTCCACTGGGCTACTAAGAAACATTCAGGCCCGGAAACGTTTCCCAGTCACTGTGTATTTTGTGTGTAGGGCAACACACTGCACTCTTCCTTGGAAGAGCTAGATTTCCTCAGCTCTCCAACAACTCCAGGAAATGTGTTCTCTCAATTCCTATATGTCATGCAAATCTCCCTCATTGCCCTAGGCTGAGCAGCACTGAGAAACCAAAAGTGCAACGCATTCTTTCTTTAAAGTCAAACCTTAAGACCCCATCCTTACAGGAGAAAGTCGTCTTGCTTTCCTGCTGTAACCAAAGCACAGTTCTTCCTCCTACACTCCAGGGTTTTAGAAGAAGCAGAGCCCGATAGCCTACCCAGAGCGCTCCCAAGGGGAGGCGGTTGGCTACACGCAGAATTCCGTGCCAAATAAACTTTATTCAAGGAAGGGACCAGTGTGTAGCTAGAGTGTATATTTACTTGGTAGAAATCACAAGGAGGTAGGCTGCATGTTCGCTGGAAACGGGGAACTTATGGCACAAGCCTTGCTTACCACTTTTGAATGCTCCATTCAAGCTGCCTTGAAGCTACCTAAATTACAATTTTAGGACGGGTCTCTAGTGTCTGTAGGCAGGGCTCTGGGAAGGGAACGAGTGTTCTCTACATCAACAGGGTGCTTTCATAGACTGGGTAGGAGCCTCGCCTGAGACACTCTAGAGCTAAAAGGAAACTTGACGTGAGTCCTCTCCTCAAGGTAAAGCCTAGAATAGCCCTGCCGAAGTGGAAGCTTGGAGCGGAGTTCTTGAGGCATTAGTTTCAGGTCTGTTTTCTTTTAAGGTTAGTAAGCTTTTCAAGGCCCTGAGGACCTCGCCTGGGCACCCTATTCCCTGCAAGAACACCCAGAACCGGCAGGCTCCACTGGGCTACTAAGAAACATCCAGGCCCGGAAACTTTTCCCATTCACTCTTTGTATTTTGTGTGTAGGCCAACACACTACACTCTTCCTTGGAAGAGCTAGATTTCCTCAGCTCTCCAACAGCTCCAGGAAATGTGTTCTCTCACGTCCTACATATCATGCAAATCTGCCTCATTGCCCTAGGCTGACCGGCACTGAGAAACCAAAACTGCTTCACATTCCTTCTACAAAGTCATACCTTAACACCCCATCCTTACAGTAGAAAGTCGGCTTGCGTTTCTGCTGTAACCACAGCACAGTTCTTCCTCTTACACTCCAGGGTTTTAGAAGAAGCTAAGCCCGATAGCCTACCCAGAGCGATCCCTGGGGGAGGCGGTTGGCTACACGCAGAATTACGTGCCAAATAAACTTTATTCAAGGAAGGGACCAGTGTGTAGCTAGAGTGTATATTTACTTGGTAGAAATCACAAGGAGGTAGGCTGCATGTTCGCTGGAAACGGGGAACTTCTGGCACAAGCCTTGCTTACCCATTTTGAATGCTCCATTCAAGCTGCCTTGAAGCTGCCTAAATAACAATTTTAGGACGGGTCTCTAGTCTCTGTAGGCAAGGCTCTGGGAAGGGAACGAGTGTTCTCTACATCAACAGGGTGCTTTCATAGCCTGGGTGGGAGCCTCTCCTCAGACGCTCTACAGCTAAAAGGAAACTTGACGTGAGTCCTTTCCTCAAGGTAAAGCCTAGAATAGCCCTGCCGAAGTGGAAGCTTGGAGCGGAGTCCTTGAGGCATTAGTTTCAGGTCTGTTTCCTTTTAAGGTTAGTAAGCTTTTCAGGACACCGAGGACCTCGCCTGGGCACCTTATTCCCTGGAAGACCACCGAGTACCGGCAGTCTCCACTGGGCTACTAAGAAACATCCAGGCCCGGAAACCTTTCCCAGTCACTCTGTGTATTTTGTGTGTAGGCCAACACACTGCACTCTTCCTTGGAAGAGCTAGATTTCCTCAGCTCTCCAACAGCTCCAGGAAATTTGTTCTCTCACGTCCTACATATCATGCAAATCTGCCTCATTGCCCTAGGCTGAGCAGCTCTCAGAAATCAAAAGGGCTTCGCATTCCTTCTACAAAGTCATACCTTAAGACCCCATCCTTACAGGAGAAAGTCAGCTTGCGTTTCTGCTGTAACCAAAGCACAGATCTTCCTCTGACACTGCAGGGTTTTAGAAGAAGCTAAGCCAGATAGCCTACCTAGAGCGCTCCTTGGGGGAGGCTGTTGGCTACACGCAGAACTCCGTGCCAAATAAACTTTATTCACGGAAGGGACCAGTGTGTAGCTAGAGTGTATATTTACTTGGTAGAAATCACAAGTAGGTAGGCCGCGTGTTCGCTGGAAACGGTGACCTTATGTCACAAGCCTTGCTTTCCCATTTTGAATGCTCCATGCATGCTGCCTTGAAGTTACCTAAATAACAGTTTTAGGACGAGTCTTTAGTCATTGTAGGCAGGGCTCTGGGAAGGGAACGAGTGTTCTCTGCATCAACAGGGTGCTTTCATAGCCTGGGTGGGAGCCTCTCCTCAGACGCCCTAGAGATAAAGGAAACTTGACGTGAGTTCTTTCCTCCAGGTAAAGCCTTGAATAGCCCTGCCGAAGCTAAGCTTGAAGCAGTTTCCTTGTGGCATTTGTTTTAGGTCTGTTTTCTTTTAAGGTTAGTAAGCTTGTCAAGACACCGAGGACCTCTCGTGGGCACCCTATTCCCTGCAAGAGCACCGAGTACCAGCAGGCTCCACTGGGCTACTAAGAAACATCCAGGCCCGAAAACGTTTCCCAGTCACTGTGTATTTTGTGTGTAGGGAAACACACTGCACTCTTCCTTGGAAGAGCTAGATTTCCTCAGCTCTCCAACAACTCCAGGAAATGTGTTCTCTCAATTCCTATATGTCATGCAAATCTCCCTCATTGCCCTAGGCTGAGCAGCACTGAGAAACCAAAAGTGCAACGCATTCTTTCTTTAAAGTCAAACCTTAAGACCCCATCCTTACAGGAGAAAGTCGGCTTGCTTTCCTGCTGTAACCAAAGCACAGTTCTTCCTCTTACACTCCAGGGTTTTAGAAGAAGCAGAGCCCGATAGCCTACCCAGAGCGCTCCCAAGGGGAGGCGGTTGGCTACACGCAGAATTCCGTGCCAAATAAACTTTATTCAAGGAAGGGACCAGTGTGTAGCTAGAGTGTATATTTACTTGGTAGAAATCACAAGGAGGTAGGCTGCATGTTCGCTGGAAACGGGGAACTTATGGCACAAGCCTTGCTTACCACTTTTGAATGCTCCATTCAAGCTGCCTTGAAGCTACCTAAATTACAATTTTAGGACGGGTCTCTAGTGTCTGTAGGCAGGGCTCTGGGAAGGGAACGAGTGTTCTCTACATCAACAGGGTGCTTTCATAGACTGGGTAGGAGCCTCGCCTGAGACACTCTAGAGCTAAAAGGAAACTTGACGTGAGTCCTCTCCTCAAGGTAAAGCCTAGAATAGCCCTGCCGAAGTGGAAGCTTGGAGCGGAGTTCTTGAGGCATTAGTTTCAGGTCTGTTTTCTTTTAAGGTTAGTAAGCTTTTCAAGGCCCTGAGGACCTCGCCTGGGCACCCTATTCCCTGCAAGAACACCCAGAACCGGCAGGCTCCACTGGGCTACTAAGAAACATCCAGGCCCGGAAACTTTTCCCATTCACTCTTTGTATTTTGTGTGTAGGCCAACACACTACACTCTTCCTTGGAAGAGCTAGATTTCCTCAGCTCTCCAACAGCTCCAGGAAATGTGTTCTCTCACGTCCTACATATCATGCAAATCTGCCTCATTGCCCTAGGCTGACCGGCACTGAGAAACCAAAACTGCTTCACATTCCTTCTACAAAGTCATACCTTAACACCCCATCCTTACAGTAGAAAGTCGGCTTGCGTTTCTGCTGTAACCACAGCACAGTTCTTCCTCTTACACTCCAGGGTTTTAGAAGAAGCTAAGCCCGATAGCCTACCCAGAGCGATCCCTGGGGGAGGCGGTTGGCTACACGCAGAATTACGTGCCAAATAAACTTTATTCAAGGAAGGGACCAGTGTGTAGCTAGAGTGTATATTTACTTGGTAGAAATCACAAGGAGGTAGGCTGCATGTTCGCTGGAAACGGGGAACTTCTGGCACAAGCCTTGCTTACCCATTTTGAATGCTCCATTCAAGCTGCCTTGAAGCTGCCTAAATAACAATTTTAGGACGGGTCTCTAGTCTCTGTAGGCAAGGCTCTGGGAAGGGAACGAGTGTTCTCTACATCAACAGGGTGCTTTCATAGCCTGGGTGGGAGCCTCTCCTCAGACGCTCTACAGCTAAAAGGAAACTTGACGTGAGTCCTTTCCTCAAGGTAAAGCCTAGAATAGCCCTGCCGAAGTGGAAGCTTGGAGCGGAGTCCTTGAGGCATTAGTTTCAGGTCTGTTTCCTTTTAAGGTTAGTAAGCTTTTCAGGACACCGAGGACCTCGCCTGGGCACCTTATTCCCTGGAAGACCACCGAGTACCGGCAGTCTCCACTGGGCTACTAAGAAACATCCAGGCCCGGAAACCTTTCCCAGTCACTCTGTGTATTTTGTGTGTAGGCCAACACACTGCACTCTTCCTTGGAAGAGCTAGATTTCCTCAGCTCTCCAACAGCTCCAGGAAATTTGTTCTCTCACGTCCTACATATCATGCAAATCTGCCTCATTGCCCTAGGCTGAGCAGCTCTGAGAAACCAAAAGGGCTTCGCATTCCTTCTACAAAGTCATACCTTAAGACCCCATCCTTACAGGAGAAAGTCAGCTTGCGTTTCTGCTGTAACCAAAGCACAGATCTTCCTCTTACACTGCAGGGTTTTAGAAGAAGCTAAGCCAGATAGCCTACCTAGAGCGCTCCTTGGGGGAGGCTGTTGGCTACACGCAGAACTCCGTGCCAAATAAACTTTATTCAAGGAAGGGACCAGTGTGTAGCTAGAGTGTATATTTACTTGGTAGAAATCCCAAGTAGGTAGGCCGCGTGTTCGCTGGAAACGGTGACCTTATGGCACAAGCCTTGCTTTCCCATTTTGAATGCTCCATGCATGCTGCCTTGAAGTTACCTAAATAACAGTTTTAGGACGAGTCTTTAGTCATTGTAGGCAGGGCTCTGGGAAGGGAACGAGTGTTCTCTGCATCAACAGGGTGCTTTCATAGCCTGGGTGGGAGCCTCTCCTCAGACGCCCTAGAGATAAAGGAAACTTGACGTGAGTTCTTTCCTCCAGGTAAAGCCTTGAATAGCCCTGCCGAAGCTAAGCTTGAAGCAGTTTCCTTGTGGCATTTGTTTTAGGTCTGTTTTCTTTTAAGGTTAGTAAGCTTGTCAAGACACCGAGGACCTCTCGTGGGCACCCTATTCCCTGCAAGAGCACCGAGTACCAGCAGGCTCCACTGGGCTACTAAGAAACATCCAGGCCCGGAAACGTTTCCCAGTCACTGTGTATTTTGTGTGTAGGGCAACACACTGCACTCTTCCTTGGAAGAGCTAGATTTCCTCAGCTCTCCAACAACTCCAGGAAATGTGTTCTCTCAATTCCTATATGTCATGCAAATCTCCCTCATTGCCCTAGGCTGAGCAGCACAGAGAAACCAAAAGTGCAACGCATTCTTTCTTTAAAGTCAAACCTTAAGACCCCATCCTTACAGGAGAAAGTCGTCTTGCTTTCCTGCTGTAACCAAAGCACAGTTCTTCCTCTTACACTCCAGGGTTTTAGAAGAAGCAGAGCCCGATAGCCTACCCAGAGCGCTCCCAAGGGGAGGCGGTTGGCTACACGCAGAATTCCGTGCCAAATAAACTTTATTCAAGGAAGGGACCAGTGTGTAGCTAGAGTGTATATTTACTTGGTAGAAATCACAAGGAGGTAGGCTGCATGTTCGCTGGAAACGGGGAACTTATGGCACAAGCCTTGCTTACCACTTTTGAATGCTCCATTCAAGCTGCCTTGAAGCTACCTAAATTACAATTTTAGGACGGGTCTCTAGTGTCTGTAGGCAGGGCTCTGGGAAGGGAACGAGTGTTCTCTACATCAACAGGGTGCTTTCATAGACTGGGTAGGAGCCTCGCCTGAGACACTCTAGAGCTAAAAGGAAACTTGACGTGAGTCCTCTCCTCAAGGTAAAGCCTAGAATAGCCCTGCCGAAGTGGAAGCTTGGAGCGGAGTTCTTGAGGCATTAGTTTCAGGTCTGTTTTCTTTTAAGGTTAGTAAGCTTTTCAAGGCCCTGAGGACCTCGCCTGGGCACCCTATTCCCTGCAAGAACACCCAGTACCGGCAGGCTCCACTGGGCTACTAAGAAACATCCAGGCCCGGAAACTTTTCCCATTCACTCTTTGTATTTTGTGTGTAGGCCAACACACTACACTCTTCCTTGGAAGAGCTAGATTTCCTCAGCTCTCCAACAGCTCCAGGAAATGTGTTCTCTCACGTCCTACATATCATGCAAATCTGCCTCATTGCCCTAGGCTGACCGGCACTGAGAAACCAAAACTGCTTCACATTCCTTCTACAAAGTCATACCTTAACACCCCATCCTTACAGTAGAAAGTCGGCTTGCGTTTCTGCTGTAACCACAGCACAGTTCTTCCTCTTACACTCCAGGGTTTTAGAAGAAGCTAAGCCCGATAGCCTACCCAGAGCGATCCCTGGGGGAGGCGGTTGGCTACACGCAGAATTACGTGCCAAATAAACTTTATTCAAGGAAGGGACCAGTGTGTAGCTAGAGTGTATATTTACTTGGTAGAAATCACAAGGAGGTAGGCTGCATGTTCGCTGGAAACGGGGAACTTATGGCACAAGCCTTGCTTACCCATTTTGAATGCTCCATTCAAGCTGCCTTGAAGCTGCCTAAATAACAATTTTAGGACGGGTCTCTAGTCTCTGTAGGCAAGGCTCTGGGAAGGGAACGAGTGTTCTCTACATCAACAGGGTGCTTTCATAGCCTGGGTGGGAGCCTCTCCTCAGACGCTCTACAGCTAAAAGGAAACTTGACGTGAGTCCTTTCCTCAAGGTAAAGCCTAGAATAGCCCTGCCGAAGTGGAAGCTTGGAGCGGAGTCCTTGAGGCATTAGTTTCAGGTCTGTTTCCTTTTAAGGTTAGTAAGCTTTTCAGGACACCGAGGACCTCGCCTGGGCACCTTATTCCCTGGAAGACCACCGAGTACCGGCAGTCTCCACTGGGCTACTAAGAAACATCCAGGCCCGGAAACCTTTCCCAGTCACTCTGTGTATTTTGTGTGTAGGCCAACACACTGCACTCTTCCTTGGAAGAGCTAGATTTCCTCAGCTCTCCAACAGCTCCAGGAAATTTGTTCTCTCACGTCCTACATATCATGCAAATCTGCCTCATTGCCCTAGGCTGAGCAGCTCTCAGAAATCAAAAGGGCTTCGCATTCCTTCTACAAAGTCATACCTTAAGACCCCATCCTTACAGGAGAAAGTCAGCTTGCGTTTCTGCTGTAACCAAAGCACAGATCTTCCTCTGACACTGCAGGGTTTTAGAAGAAGCTAAGCCAGATAGCCTACCTAGAGCGCTCCTTGGGGGAGGCTGTTGGCTACAAGCAGAACTCCGTGCCAAATAAACTTTATTCACGGAAGGGACCAGTGTGTAGCTAGAGTGTATATTTACTTGGTAGAAATCACAAGTAGGTAGGCCGCGTGTTCGCTGGAAACGGTGACCTTATGTCACAAGCCTTGCTTTCCCATTTTGAATGCTCCATGCATGCTGCCTTGAAGTTACCTAAATAACAGTTTTAGGACGAGTCTTTAGTCATTGTAGGCAGGGCTCTGGGAAGGGAACGAGTGTTCTCTGCATCAACAGGGTGCTTTCATAGCCTGGGTGGGAGCCTCTCCTCAGACGCCCTAGAGATAAAGGAAACTTGACGTGAGTTCTTTCCTCCAGGTAAAGCCTTGAATAGCCCTGCCGAAGCTAAGCTTGAAGCAGTTTCCTTGTGGCATTTGTTTTAGGTCTGTTTTCTTTTAAGGTTAGTAAGCTTGTCAAGACACCGAGGACCTCTCGTGGGCACCCTATTCCCTGCAAGAGCACCGAGTACCAGCAGGCTCCACTGGGCTACTAAGAAACATCCAGGCCCGGAAACGTTTCCCAGTCACTGTGTATTTTGTGTGTAGGGCAACACACTGCACTCTTCCTTGGAAGAGCTAGATTTCCTCAGCTCTCCAACAACTCCAGGAAATGTGTTCTCTCAATTCCTATATGTCATGCAAATCTCCCTCATTGCCCTAGGCAGAGCAGCACTGAGAAACCAAAAGTGCAACGCATTCTTTCTTTAAAGTCAAACCTTAAGACCCCATCCTTACAGGAGAAAGTCGGCTTGCTTTCCTGCTGTAACCAAAGCACAGTTCTTCCTCTTACACTCCAGGGTTTTAGAAGAAGCAGAGCCCGATAGCCTACCCAGAGCGCTCCCAAGGGGAGGCGGTTGGCTACACGCAGAATTCCGTGCCAAATAAACTTTATTCAAGGAAGGGACCAGTGTGTAGCTAGAGTGTATATTTACTTGGTAGAAATCACAAGGAGGTAGGCTGCATGTTCGCTGGAAACGGGGAACTTATGGCACAAGCCTTGCTTACCACTTTTGAATGCTCCATTCAAGCTGCCTTGAAGCTACCTAAATTACAATTTTAGGACGGGTCTCTAGTGTCTGTAGGCAGGGCTCTGGGAAGGGAACGAGTGTTCTCTACATCAACAGGGTGCTTTCATAGACTGGGTAGGAGCCTCGCCTGAGACACTCTAGAGCTAAAAGGAAACTTGACGTGAGTCCTCTCCTCAAGGTAAAGCCTAGAATAGCCCTGCCGAAGTGGAAGCTTGGAGCGGAGTTCTTGAGGCATTAGTTTCAGGTCTGTTTTCTTTTAAGGTTAGTAAGCTTTTCAAGGCCCTGAGGACCTCGCCTGGGCACCCTATTCCCTGCAAGAACACCCAGAACCGGCAGGCTCCACTGGGCTACTAAGAAACATCCAGGCCCGGAAACTTTTCCCATTCACTCTTTGTATTTTGTGTGTAGGCCAACACACTACACTCTTCCTTGGAAGAGCTAGATTTCCTCAGCTCTCCAACAGCTCCAGGAAATGTGTTCTCTCACGTCCTACATATCATGCAAATCTGCCTCATTGCCCTAGGCTGACCGGCACTGAGAAACCAAAACTGCTTCACATTCCTTCTACAAAGTCATACCTTAACACCCCATCCTTACAGTAGAAAGTCGGCTTGCGTTTCTGCTGTAACCACAGCACAGTTCTTCCTCTTACACTCCAGGGTTTTAGAAGAAGCTAAGCCCGATAGCCTACCCAGAGCGATCCCTGGGGGAGGCGGTTGGCTACACGCAGAATTACGTGCCAAATAAACTTTATTCAAGGAAGGGACCAGTGTGTAGCTAGAGTGTATATTTACTTGGTAGAAATCACAAGGAGGTAGGCTGCATGTTCGCTGGAAACGGGGAACTTATGGCACAAGCCTTGCTTACCCATTTTGAATGCTCCATTCAAGCTGCCTTGAAGCTGCCTAAATAACAATTTTAGGACGGGTCTCTAGTCTCTGTAGGCAAGGCTCTGGGAAGGGAACGAGTGTTCTCTACATCAACAGGGTGCTTTCATAGCCTGGGTGGGAGCCTCTCCTCAGACGCTCTACAGCTAAAAGGAAACTTGACGTGAGTCCTTTCCTCAAGGTAAAGCCTAGAATAGCCCTGCCGAAGTGGAAGCTTGGAGCGGAGTCCTTGAGGCATTAGTTTCAGGTCTGTTTCCTTTTAAGGTTAGTAAGCTTTTCAGGACACCGAGGACCTCGCCTGGGCACCTTATTCCCTGGAAGACCACCGAGTACCGGCAGTCTCCACTGGGCTACTACGAAACATCCAGGCCCGGAAACCTTTCCCAGTCACTCTGTGTATTTTGTGTGTAGGCCAACACACTGCACTCTTCCTTGGAAGAGCTAGATTTCCTCAGCTCTCCAACAGCTCCAGGAAATTTGTTCTCTCACGTCCTACATATCATGCAAATCTGCCTCATTGCCCTAGGCTGAGCAGCTCTGAGAAACCAAAAGGGCTTCGCATTCCTTCTACAAAGTCATACCTTAAGACCCCATCCTTACAGGAGAAAGTCAGCTTGCGTTTCTGCTGTAACCAAAGCACAGATCTTCCTCTTACACTGCAGGGTTTTAGAAGAAGCTAAGCCAGATAGCCTACCTAGAGCGCTCCTTGGGGGAGGCTGTTGGCTACACGCAGAACTCCGTGCCAAATAAACTTTATTCACGGAAGGGACCAGTGTGTAGCTAGAGTGTGTATTTACTTGGTAGAAATCACAAGTAGGTAGGCCGCGTGTTCGCTGGAAACGGTGACCTTATGGCACAAGCCTTGCTTTCCCATTTTGAATGCTCCATGCATGCTGCCTTGAAGTTACCTAAATAACAGTTTTAGGACGAGTCTTTAGTCATTGTAGGCAGGGCTCTGGGAAGGGAACGAGTGTTCTCTGCATCAACAGGGTGCTTTCATAGCCTGGGTGGGAGCCTCTCCTCAGACGCCCTAGAGATAAAGGAAACTTGACGTGAGTTCTTTCCTCCAGGTAAAGCCTTGAATAGCCCTGCCGAAGCTAAGCTTGAAGCAGTTTCCTTGTGGCATTTGTTTTAGGTCTGTTTTCTTTTAAGGTTAGTAAGCTTGTCAAGACACCGAGGACCTCTCGTGGGCACCCTATTCCCTGCAAGAGCACCGAGTACCAGCAGGTTCCACTGGGCTACTAAGAAACATCCAGGCCCGGAAACGTTTCCCAGTCACTGTGTATTTTGTGTGTAGGGCAACACACTGCACTCTTCCTTGGAAGAGCTAGATTTCCTCAGCTCTCCAACAGCTCCAGGAAATGTATTCTCTCACGTCCTACATATCATGCAAATCTGCCCCATTTCCTTAGGCTGACCGGCACTGAGAAACCAAAACTGCTTCACATTCCTTCTACAAAGTCATACCTTAACACCCCATCCTTACAGTAGAAAGTCGGCTTGCGTTTCTGCTGTAACCACAGCACAGTTCTTCCTCTTACACTCCAGGGTTTTAGAAGAAGCTAAGCCCGATAGCCTACCCAGAGCGATCCCTGGGGGAGGCGGTTGGCTACACGCAGAATTACGTGCCAAATAAACTTTATTTAAGGAAGGGACCAGTGTGTAGCTAGACTGTATATTTACTTGGTAGAAATCACAAGGAGGTAGGCTGCATGTTCGCTGGAAACGGGGAACTTATGGCACAAGCCTTGCTTACCACTTTTGAATGCTCCATTCAAGCTGCCTTGAAGCTACCTAAATTACAATTTTAGGACGGGTCTCTAGTGTCTGTAGGCAGGGCTCTGGGAAGGGAACGAGTGTTCTCTACATCAACAGGGTGCTTTCATAGACTGGGTAGTAGCCTCGCCTGAGACACTCTAGAGCTAAAAGGAAACTTGACGTGAGTCCTCTCCTCAAGGTAAAGCCTAGAATAGCCCTGCCGAAGTGGAAGCTTGGAGCGGAGTTCTTGAGGCATTAGTTTCAGGTCTGTTTTCTTTTAAGGTTAGTAAGCTTTTCAAGGCCCTGAGGACCTCGCCTGGGCACCCTATTCCCTGCAAGAACACCCAGAACCGGCAGGCTCCACTGGGCTACTAAGAAACATCCAGGCCCGGAAACTTTTCCCATTCACTCTTTGTATTTTGTGTGTAGGCCAACACACTACACTCTTCCTTGGAAGAGCTAGATTTCCTCAGCTCTCCAACAGCTCCAGGAAATGTGTTCTCTCACGTCCTACATATCATGCAAATCTGCCTCATTGCCCTAGGCTGACCGGCACTGAGAAACCAAAACTGCTTCACATTCCTTCTACAAAGTCATACCTTAACACCCCATCCTTACAGTAGAAAGTCGGCTTGCGTTTCTGCTGTAACCACAGCACAGTTCTTCCTCTTACACTCCAGGGTTTTAGAAGAAGCTAAGCCCGATAGCCTACCCAGAGCGATCCCTGGGGGAGGCGGTTGGCTACACGCAGAATTACGTGCCAAATAAACTTTATTCAAGGAAGGGACCAGTGTGTAGCTAGAGTGTATATTTACTTGGTAGAAATCACAAGGAGGTAGGCTGCATGTTCGCTGGAAACGGGGAACTTCTGGCACAAGCCTTGCTTACCCATTTTGAATGCTCCATTCAAGCTGCCTTGAAGCTGCCTAAATAACAATTTTAGGACGGGTCTCTAGTCTCTGTAGGCAAGGCTCTGGGAAGGGAACGAGTGTTCTCTACATCAACAGGGTGCTTTCATAGCCTGGGTGGGAGCCTCTCCTCAGACGCTCTACAGCTAAAAGGAAACTTGACGTGAGTCCTTTCCTCAAGGTAAAGCCTAGAATAGCCCTGCCGAAGTGGAAGCTTGGAGCGGAGTCCTTGAGGCATTAGTTTCAGGTCTGTTTCCTTTTAAGGTTAGTAAGCTTTTCAGGACACCGAGGACCTCGCCTGGGCACCTTATTCCCTGGAAGACCACCGAGTACCGGCAGTCTCCACTGGGCTACTAAGAAACATCCAGGCCCGGAAACCTTTCCCAGTCACTCTGTGTATTTTGTGTGTAGGCCAACACACTGCACTCTTCCTTGGAAGAGCTAGATTTCCTCAGCTCTCCAACAGCTCCAGGAAATTTGTTCTCTCACGTCCTACATATCATGCAAATCTGCCTCATTGCCCTAGGCTGAGCAGCTCTCAGAAATCAAAAGGGCTTCGCATTCCTTCTACAAAGTCATACCTTAAGACCCCATCCTTACAGGAGAAAGTCAGCTTGCGTTTCTGCTGTAACCAAAGCACAGATCTTCCTCTGACACTGCAGGGTTTTAGAAGAAGCTAAGCCAGATAGCCTACCTAGAGCGCTCCTTGGGGGAGGCTGTTGGCTACAAGCAGAACTCCGTGCCAAATAAACTTTATTCACGGAAGGGACCAGTGTGTAGCTAGAGTGTATATTTACTTGGTAGAAATCACAAGTAGGTAGGCCGCGTGTTCGCTGGAAACGGTGACCTTATGTCACAAGCCTTGCTTTCCCATTTTGAATGCTCCATGCATGCTGCCTTGAAGTTACCTAAATAACAGTTTTAGGACGAGTCTTTAGTCATTGTAGGCAGGGCTCTGGGAAGGGAACGAGTGTTCTCTGCATCAACAGGGTGCTTTCATAGCCTGGGTGGGAGCCTCTCCTCAGACGCCCTAGAGATAAAGGAAACTTGACGTGAGTTCTTTCCTCCAGGTAAAGCCTTGAATAGCCCTGCCGAAGCTAAGCTTGAAGCAGTTTCCTTGTGGCATTTGTTTTAGGTCTGTTTTCTTTTAAGGTTAGTAAGCTTGTCAAGACACCGAGGACCTCTCGTGGGCACCCTATTCCCTGCAAGAGCACCGAGTACCAGCAGGCTCCACTGGGCTACTAAGAAACATCCAGGCCCGGAAACGTTTCCCAGTCACTGTGTATTTTGTGTGTAGGGCAACACACTGCACTCTTCCTTGGAAGAGCTAGATTTCCTCAGCTCTCCAACAACTCCAGGAAATGTGTTCTCTCAATTCCTATATGTCATGCAAATCTCCCTCATTGCCCTAGGCAGAGCAGCACTGAGAAACCAAAAGTGCAACGCATTCTTTCTTTAAAGTCAAACCTTAAGACCCCATCCTTACAGGAGAAAGTCGGCTTGCTTTCCTGCTGTAACCAAAGCACAGTTCTTCCTCTTACACTCCAGGGTTTTAGAAGAAGCAGAGCCCGATAGCCTACCCAGAGCGCTCCCAAGGGGAGGCGGTTGGCTACACGCAGAATTCCGTGCCAAATAAACTTTATTCAAGGAAGGGACCAGTGTGTAGCTAGAGTGTATATTTACTTGGTAGAAATCACAAGGAGGTAGGCTGCATGTTCGCTGGAAACGGGGAACTTATGGCACAAGCCTTGCTTACCACTTTTGAATGCTCCATTCAAGCTGCCTTGAAGCTACCTAAATTACAATTTTAGGACGGGTCTCTAGTGTCTGTAGGCAGGGCTCTGGGAAGGGAACGAGTGTTCTCTACATCAACAGGGTGCTTTCATAGACTGGGTAGGAGCCTCGCCTGAGACACTCTAGAGCTAAAAGGAAACTTGACGTGAGTCCTCTCCTCAAGGTAAAGCCTAGAATAGCCCTGCCGAAGTGGAAGCTTGGAGCGGAGTTCTTGAGGCATTAGTTTCAGGTCTGTTTTCTTTTAAGGTTAGTAAGCTTTTCAAGGCCCTGAGGACCTCGCCTGGGCACCCTATTCCCTGCAAGAACACCCAGAACCGGCAGGCTCCACTGGGCTACTAAGAAACATCCAGGCCCGGAAACTTTTCCCATTCACTCTTTGTATTTTGTGTGTAGGCCAACACACTACACTCTTCCTTGGAAGAGCTAGATTTCCTCAGCTCTCCAACAGCTCCAGGAAATGTGTTCTCTCACGTCCTACATATCATGCAAATCTGCCTCATTGCCCTAGGCTGACCGGCACTGAGAAACCAAAACTGCTTCACATTCCTTCTACAAAGTCATACCTTAACACCCCATCCTTACAGTAGAAAGTCGGCTTGCGTTTCTGCTGTAACCACAGCACAGTTCTTCCTCTTACACTCCAGGGTTTTAGAAGAAGCTAAGCCCGATAGCCTACCCAGAGCGATCCCTGGGGGAGGCGGTTGGCTACACGCAGAATTACGTGCCAAATAAACTTTATTCAAGGAAGGGACCAGTGTGTAGCTAGAGTGTATATTTACTTGGTAGAAATCACAAGGAGGTAGGCTGCATGTTCGCTGGAAACGGGGAACTTATGGCACAAGCCTTGCTTACCCATTTTGAATTCTCCATTCAAGCTGCCTTGAAGCTGCCTAAATAACAATTTTAGGACGGGTCTCTAGTCTCTGTAGGCAAGGCTCTGGGAAGGGAACGAGTGTTCTCTACATCAACAGGGTGCTTTCATAGCCTGGGTGGGAGCCTCTCCTCAGACGCTCTACAGCTAAAAGGAAACTTGACGTGAGTCCTTTCCTCAAGGTAAAGCCTAGAATAGCCCTGCCGAAGTGGAAGCTTGGAGCGGAGTCCTTGAGGCATTAGTTTCAGGTCTGTTTCCTTTTAAGGTTAGTAAGCTTTTCAGGACACCGAGGACCTCGCCTGGGCACCTTATTCCCTGGAAGACCACCGAGTACCGGCAGTCTCCACTGGGCTACTACGAAACATCCAGGCCCGGAAACCTTTCCCAGTCACTCTGTGTATTTTGTGTGTAGGCCAACACACTGCACTCTTCCTTGGAAGAGCTAGATTTCCTCAGCTCTCCAACAGCTCCAGGAAATTTGTTCTCTCACGTCCTACATATCATGCAAATCTGCCTCATTGCCCTAGGCTGAGCAGCTCTGAGAAACCAAAAGGGCTTCGCATTCCTTCTACAAAGTCATACCTTAAGACCCCATCCTTACAGGAGAAAGTCAGCTTGCGTTTCTGCTGTAACCAAAGCACAGATCTTCCTCTTACACTGCAGGGTTTTAGAAGAAGCTAAGCCAGATAGCCTACCTAGAGCGCTCCTTGGGGGAGGCTGTTGGCTACACGCAGAACTCCGTGCCAAATAAACTTTATTCACGGAAGGGACCAGTGTGTAGCTAGAGTGTGTATTTACTTGGTAGAAATCACAAGTAGGTAGGCCGCGTGTTCGCTGGAAACGGTGACCTTATGGCACAAGCCTTGCTTTCCCATTTTGAATGCTCCATGCATGCTGCCTTGAAGTTACCTAAATAACAGTTTTAGGACGAGTCTTTAGTCATTGTAGGCAGGGCTCTGGGAAGGGAACGAGTGTTCTCTGCATCAACAGGGTGCTTTCATAGCCTGGGTGGGAGCCTCTCCTCAGACGCCCTAGAGATAAAGGAAACTTGACGTGAGTTCTTTCCTCCAGGTAAAGCCTTGAATAGCCCTGCCGAAGCTAAGCTTGAAGCAGTTTCCTTGTGGCATTTGTTTTAGGTCTGTTTTCTTTTAAGGTTAGTAAGCTTGTCAAGACACCGAGGACCTCTCGTGGGCACCCTATTCCCTGCAAGAGCACCGAGTACCAGCAGGTTCCACTGGGCTACTAAGAAACATCCAGGCCCGGAAACGTTTCCCAGTCACTGTGTATTTTGTGTGTAGGGCAACACACTGCACTCTTCCTTGGAAGAGCTAGATTTCCTCAGCTCTCCAACAGCTCCAGGAAATGTATTCTCTCACGTCCTACATATCATGCAAATCTGCCCCATTTCCTTAGGCTGACCGGCACTGAGAAACCAAAACTGCTTCACATTCCTTCTACAAAGTCATACCTTAACACCCCATCCTTACAGTAGAAAGTCGGCTTGCGTTTCTGCTGTAACCACAGCACAGTTCTTCCTCTTACACTCCAGGGTTTTAGAAGAAGCTAAGCCCGATAGCCTACCCAGAGCGATCCCTGGGGGAGGCGGTTGGCTACACGCAGAATTACGTGCCAAATAAACTTTATTTAAGGAAGGGACCAGTGTGTAGCTAGACTGTATATTTACTTGGTAGAAATCACAAGGAGGTAGGCTGCATGTTCGCTGGAAACGGGGAACTTATGGCACAAGCCTTGCTTACCACTTTTGAATGCTCCATTCAAGCTGCCTTGAAGCTACCTAAATTACAATTTTAGGACGGGTCTCTAGTGTCTGTAGGCAGGGCTCTGGGAAGGGAACGAGTGTTCTCTACATCAACAGGGTGCTTTCATAGACTGGGTAGGAGCCTCGCCTGAGACACTCTAGAGCTAAAAGGAAACTTGACGTGAGTCCTCTCCTCAAGGTAAAGCCTAGAATAGCCCTGCCGAAGTGGAAGCTTGGAGCGGAGTTCTTGAGGCATTAGTTTCAGGTCTGTTTTCTTTTAAGGTTAGTAAGCTTTTCAAGGCCCTGAGGACCTCGCCTGGGCACCCTATTCCCTGCAAGAACACCCAGAACCGGCAGGCTCCACTGGGCTACTAAGAAACATCCAGGCCCGGAAACTTTTCCCATTCACTCTTTGTATTTTGTGTGTAGGCCAACACACTACACTCTTCCTTGGAAGAGCTAGATTTCCTCAGCTCTCCAACAGCTCCAGGAAATGTGTTCTCTCACGTCCTACATATCATGCAAATCTGCCTCATTGCCCTAGGCTGACCGGCACTGAGAAACCAAAACTGCTTCACATTCCTTCTACAAAGTCATACCTTAACACCCCATCCTTACAGTAGAAAGTCGGCTTGCGTTTCTGCTGTAACCACAGCACAGTTCTTCCTCTTACACTCCAGGGTTTTAGAAGAAGCTAAGCCCGATAGCCTACCCAGAGCGATCCCTGGGGGAGGCGGTTGGCTACACGCAGAATTACGTGCCAAATAAACTTTATTCAAGGAAGGGACCAGTGTGTAGCTAGAGTGTATATTTACTTGGTAGAAATCACAAGGAGGTAGGCTGCATGTTCGCTGGAAACGGGGAACTTATGGCACAAGCCTTGCTTACCCATTTTGAATGCTCCATTCAAGCTGCCTTGAAGCTGCCTAAATAACAATTTTAGGACGGGTCTCTAGTCTCTGTAGGCAAGGCTCTGGGAAGGGAACGAGTGTTCTCTACATCAACAGGGTGCTTTCATAGCCTGGGTGGGAGCCTCTCCTCAGACGCTCTACAGCTAAAAGGAAACTTGACGTGAGTCCTTTCCTCAAGGTAAAGCCTAGAATAGCCCTGCCGAAGTGGAAGCTTGGAGCGGAGTCCTTGAGGCATTAGTTTCAGGTCTGTTTCCTTTTAAGGTTAGTAAGCTTTTCAGGACACCGAGGACCTCGCCTGGGCACCTTATTCCCTGGAAGACCACCGAGTACCGGCAGTCTCCACTGGGCTACTAAGAAACATCCAGGCCCGGAAACCTTTCCCAGTCACTCTGTGTATTTTGTGTGTAGGCCAACACACTGCACTCTTCCTTGGAAGAGCTAGATTTCCTCAGCTCTCCAACAGCTCCAGGAAATTTGTTCTCTCACGTCCTACATATCATGCAAATCTGCCTCATTGCCCTAGGCTGAGCAGCTCTGAGAAACCAAAAGGGCTTCGCATTCCTTCTACAAAGTCATACCTTAAGACCCCATCCTTACAGGAGAAAGTCAGCTTGCGTTTCTGCTGTAACCAAAGCACAGATCTTCCTCTTACACTGCAGGGTTTTAGAAGAAGCTAAGCCAGATAGCCTACCTAGAGCGCTCCTTGGGGGAGGCTGTTGGCTACACGCAGAACTCCGTGCCAAATAAACTTTATTCACGGAAGGGACCAGTGTGTAGCTAGAGTGTGTATTTACTTGGTAGAAATCACAAGTAGGTAGGCCGCGTGTTCGCTGGAAACGGTGACCTTATGGCACAAGCCTTGCTTTCCCATTTTGAATGCTCCATGCATGCTGCCTTGAAGTTACCTAAATAACAGTTTTAGGACGAGTCTTTAGTCATTGTAGGCAGGGCTCTGGGAAGGGAACGAGTGTTCTCTGCATCAACAGGGTGCTTTCATAGCCTGGGTGGGAGCCTCTCCTCAGACGCCCTAGAGATAAAGGAAACTTGACGTGAGTTCTTTCCTCCAGGTAAAGCCTTGAATAGCCCTGCCGAAGCTAAGCTTGAAGCAGTTTCCTTGTGGCATTTGTTTTAGGTCTGTTTTCTTTTAAGGTTAGTAAGCTTGTCAAGACACCGAGGACCTCTCGTGGGCACCCTATTCCCTGCAAGAGCACCGAGTACCAGCAGGCTCCACTGGGCTACTAAGAAACATCCAGGCCCGGAAACGTTTCCCAGTCACTGTGTATTTTGTGTGTAGGGCAACACACTGCACTCTTCCTTGGAAGAGCTAGATTTCCTCAGCTCTCCAACAACTCCAGGAAATGTGTTCTCTCAATTCCTATATGTCATGCAAATCTCCCTCATTGCCCTAGGCAGAGCAGCACTGAGAAACCAAAAGTGCAACGCATTCTTTCTTTAAAGTCAAACCTTAAGACCCCATCCTTACAGGAGAAAGTCGTCTTGCTTTCCTGCTGTAACCAAAGCACAGTTCTTCCTCTTACACTCCAGGGTTTTAGAAGAAGCAGAGCCCGATAGCCTACCCAGAGCGCTCCCAAGGGGAGGCGGTTGGCTACACGCAGAATTCCGTGCCAAATAAACTTTATTCAAGGAAGGGACCAGTGTGTAGCTAGAGTGTATATTTACTTGGTAGAAATCACAAGGAGGTAGGCTGCATGTTCGCTGGAAACGGGGAACTTATGGCACAAGCCTTGCTTACCACTTTTGAATGCTCCATTCAAGCTGCCTTGAAGCTACCTAAATTACAATTTTAGGACGGGTCTCTAGTGTCTGTAGGCAGGGCTCTGGGAAGGGAACGAGTGTTCTCTACATCAACAGGGTGCTTTCATAGACTGGGTAGGAGCCTCGCCTGAGACACTCTAGAGCTAAAAGGAAACTTGACGTGAGTCCTCTCCTCAAGGTAAAGCCTAGAATAGCCCTGCCGAAGTGGAAGCTTGGAGCGGAGTTCTTGAGGCATTAGTTTCAGGTCTGTTTTCTTTTAAGGTTAGTAAGCTTTTCAAGGCCCTGAGGACCTCGCCTGGGCACCCTATTCCCTGCAAGAACACCCAGAACCGGCAGGCTCCACTGGGCTACTAAGAAACATCCAGGCCCGGAAACTTTTCCCATTCACTCTTTGTATTTTGTGTGTAGGCCAACACACTACACTCTTCCTTGGAAGAGCTAGATTTCCTCAGCTCTCCAACAGCTCCAGGAAATGTGTTCTCTCACGTCCTACATATCATGCAAATCTGCCTCATTGCCCTAGGCTGACCGGCACTGAGAAACCAAAACTGCTTCACATTCCTTCTACAAAGTCATACCTTAACACCCCATCCTTACAGTAGAAAGTCGGCTTGCGTTTCTGCTGTAACCACAGCACAGTTCTTCCTCTTACACTCCAGGGTTTTAGAAGAAGCTAAGCCCGATAGCCTACCCAGAGCGATCCCTGGGGGAGGCGGTTGGCTACACGCAGAATTACGTGCCAAATAAACTTTATTCAAGGAAGGGACCAGTGTGTAGCTAGAGTGTATATTTACTTGGTAGAAATCACAAGGAGGTAGGCTGCATGTTCGCTGGAAACGGGGAACTTATGGCACAAGCCTTGCTTACCCATTTTGAATGCTCCATTCAAGCTGCCTTGAAGCTGCCTAAATAACAATTTTAGGACGGGTCTCTAGTCTCTGTAGGCAAGGCTCTGGGAAGGGAACGAGTGTTCTCTACATCAACAGGGTGCTTTCATAGCCTGGGTGGGAGCCTCTCCTCAGACGCTCTACAGCTAAAAGGAAACTTGACGTGAGTCCTTTCCTCAAAGTAAAGCCTAGAATAGCCCTGCCGAAGTGGAAGCTTGGAGCGGAGTCCTTGAGGCATTAGTTTCAGGTCTGTTTCCTTTTAAGGTTAGTAAGCTTTTCAGGACACCGAGGACCTCGCCTGGGCACCTTATTCCCTGGAAGACCACCGAGTACCGGCAGTCTCCACTGGGCTACTAAGAAACATCCAGGCCCGGAAACCTTTCCCAGTCACTCTGTGTATTTTGTGTGTAGGCCAACACACTGCACTCTCTCTTGGAAGAGCTAGATTTCCTCAGCTCTCCAACAGCTCCAGGAAATTTGTTCTCTCACGTCCTACATATCATGCAAATCTGCCTCATTGCCCTAGGCTGAGCAGCTCTGAGAAACCAAAACGGCTTCGCATTCCTTCTACAAAGTCATACCTTAAGACCCCATCCTTACAGGAGAAAGTCAGCTTGCGTTTCTGCTGTAACCAAAGCACAGATCTTCCTCTTACACTGCAGGGTTTTAGAAGAAGCTAAGCCAGATAGCCTACCTAGAGCGCTCCTTGGGGGAGGCTGTTGGCTACACGCAGAACTCCGTGCCAAATAAACTTTATTCAAGGAAGGGACCAGTGTGTAGCTAGAGTGTATATTTACTTGGTAGAAATCACAAGTAGGTAGGCCGCGTGTTCGCTGGAAACGGTGACCTTATGGCACAAGCCTTGCTTTCCCATTTTGAATGCTCCATGCATGCTGCCTTGAAGTTACCTAAATAACAGTTTTAGGACGAGTCTTTAGTCATTGTAGGCAGGGCTCTGGGAAGGGAACGAGTGTTCTCTGCATCAACAGGGTGCTTTCATAGCCTGGGTGGGAGCCTCTCCTCAGACGCCCTAGAGATAAAGGAAACTTGACGTGAGTTCTTTCCTCCAGGTAAAGCCTTGAATAGCCCTGCCGAAGCTAAGCTTGAAGCAGTTTCCTTGTGGCATTTGTTTTAGGTCTGTTTTCTTTTAAGGTTAGTAAGCTTGTCAAGACACCGAGGACCTCTCGTGGGCACCCTATTCCCTGCAAGAGCACCGAGTACCAGCAGGCTCCACTGGGCTACTAAGAAACATCCAGGCCCGGAAACGTTTCCCAGTCACTGTGTATTTTGTGTGTAGGGCAACACACTGCACTCTTCCTTGGAAGAGCTAGATTTCCTCAGCTCTCCAACAACTCCAGGAAATGTGTTCTCTCAATTCCTATATGTCATGCAAATCTCCCTCATTGCCCTAGGCTGAGCAGCACTGAGAAACCAAAAGTGCAACGCATTCTTTCTTTAAAGTCAAACCTTAAGACCCCATCCTTACAGGAGAAAGTCGTCTTGCTTTCCTGCTGTAACCAAAGCACAGTTCTTCCTCTTACACTCCAGGGTTTTAGAAGAAGCAGAGCCCGATAGCCTACCCAGAGCGCTCCCAAGGGGAGGCGGTTGGCTACACGCAGAATTCCGTGCCAAATAAACTTTATTCAAGGAAGGGACCAGTGTGTAGCTAGAGTGTATATTTACTTGGTAGAAATCACAAGGAGGTAGGCTGCATGTTCGCTGGAAACGGGGAACTTATGGCACAAGCCTTGCTTACCACTTTTGAATGCTCCATTCAAGCTGCCTTGAAGCTACCTAAATTACAATTTTAGGACGGGTCTCTAGTGTCCGTAGGCAGGGCTCTGGGAAGGGAACGAGTGTTCTCTACATCAACAGGGTGCTTTCATAGACTGGGTAGGAGCCTCGCCTGAGACACTCTAGAGCTAAAAGGAAACTTGACGTGAGTCCTCTCCTCAAGGTAAAGCCTAGAATAGCCCTGCCGAAGTGGAAGCTTGGAGCGGAGTTCTTGAGGCATTAGTTTCAGGTCTGTTTTCTTTTAAGGTTAGTAAGCTTTTCAAGGCCCTGAGGACCTCGCCTGGGCACCCTATTCCCTGCAAGAACACCCAGAACCGGCAGGCTCCACTGGGCTACTAAGAAACATCCAGGCCCGGAAACTTTTCCCATTCACTCTTTGTATTTTGTGTGTAGGCCAACACACTACACTCTTCCTTGGAAGAGCTAGATTTCCTCAGCTCTCCAACAGCTCCAGGAAATGTGTTCTCTCACGTCCTACATATCATGCAAATCTGCCTCATTGCCCTAGGCTGACCGGCACTGAGAAACCAAAACTGCTTCACATTCCTTCTACAAAGTCATACCTTAACACCCCATCCTTACAGTAGAAAGTCGGCTTGCGTTTCTGCTGTAACCACAGCACAGTTCTTCCTCTTACACTCCAGGGTTTTAGAAGAAGCTAAGCCCGATAGCCTACCCAGAGCGATCCCTGGGGGAGGCGGTTGGCTACACGCAGAATTACGTGCCAAATAAACTTTATTCAAGGAAGGGACCAGTGTGTAGCTAGAGTGTATATTTACTTGGTAGAAATCACAAGGAGGTAGGCTGCATGTTCGCTGGAAACGGGGAACTTATGGCACAAGCCTTGCTTACCCATTTTGAATGCTCCATTCAAGCTGCCTTGAAGCTGCCTAAATAACAATTTTAGGACGGGTCTCTAGTCTCTGTAGGCAAGGCTCTGGGAAGGGAACGAGTGTTCTCTACATCAACAGGGTGCTTTCATAGCCTGGGTGGGAGCCTCTCCTCAGACGCTCTACAGCTAAAAGGAAACTTGACGTGAGTCCTTTCCTCAAGGTAAAGCCTAGAATAGCCCTGCCGAAGTGGAAGCTTGGAGCGGAGTCCTTGAGGCATTAGTTTCAGGTCTGTTTCCTTTTAAGGTTAGTAAGCTTTTCAGGACACCGAGGACCTCGCCTGGGCACCTTATTCCCTGGAAGACCACCGAGTACCGGCAGTCTCCACTGGGCTACTAAGAAACATCCAGGCCCGGAAACCTTTCCCAGTCACTCTGTGTATTTTGTGTGTAGGCCAACACACTGCACTCTTCCTTGGAAGAGCTAGATTTCCTCAGCTCTCCAACAGCTCCAGGAAATTTGTTCTCTCACGTCCTACATATCATGCAAATCTGCCTCATTGCCCTAGGCTGAGCAGCTCTGAGAAACCAAAACGGCTTCGCATTCCTTCTACAAAGTCATACCTTAAGACCCCATCCTTACAGGAGAAAGTCAGCTTGCGTTTCTGCTGTAACCAAAGCACAGATCTTCCTCTTACACTGCAGGGTTTTAGAAGAAGCTAAGCCAGATAGCCTACCTAGAGCGCTCCTTGGGGGAGGCTGTTGGCTACACGCAGAACTCCGTGCCAAATAAACTTTATTCAAGGAAGGGACCAGTGTGTAGCTAGAGTGTATATTTACTTGGTAGAAATCACAAGTAGGTAGGCCGCGTGTTCGCTGGAAACGGTGACCTTATGGCACAAGCCTTGCTTTCCCATTTTGAATGCTCCATGCATGCTGCCTTGAAGTTACCTAAATAACAGTTTTAGGACGAGTCTTTAGTCATTGTAGGCAGGGCTCTGGGAAGGGAACGAGTGTTCTCTGCATCAACAGGGTGCTTTCATAGCCTGGGTGGGAGCCTCTCCTCAGACGCCCTAGAGATAAAGGAAACTTGACGTGAGTTCTTTCCTCCAGGTAAAGCCTTGAATAGCCCTGCCGAAGCTAAGCTTGAAGCAGTTTCCTTGTGGCATTTGTTTTAGGTCTGTTTTCTTTTAAGGTTAGTAAGCTTGTCAAGACACCGAGGACCTCTCGTGGGCACCCTATTCCCTGCAAGAGCACCGAGTACCAGCAGGCTCCACTGGGCTACTAAGAAACATCCAGGCCCGGAAACGTTTCCCAGTCACTGTGTATTTTGTGTGTAGGGCAACACACTGCACTCTTCCTTGGAAGAGCTAGATTTCCTCAGCTCTCCAACAACTCCAGGAAATGTGTTCTCTCAATTCCTATATGTCATGCAAATCTCCCTCATTGCCCTAGGCTGAGCAGCACTGAGAAACCAAAAGTGCAACGCATTCTTTCTTTAAAGTCAAACCTTAAGACCCCATCCTTACAGGAGAAAGTCGTCTTGCTTTCCTGCTGTAACCAAAGCACAGTTCTTCCTCTTACACTCCAGGGTTTTAGAAGAAGCAGAGCCCGATAGCCTACCCAGAGCGCTCCCAAGGGGAGGCGGTTGGCTACACGCAGAATTCCGTGCCAAATAAACTTTATTCAAGGAAGGGACCAGTGTGTAGCTAGAGTGTATATTTACTTGGTAGAAATCACAAGGAGGTAGGCTGCATGTTCGCTGGAAACGGGGAACTTATGGCACAAGCCTTGCTTACCACTTTTGAATGCTCCATTCAAGCTGCCTTGAAGCTACCTAAATTACAATTTTAGGACGGGTCTCTAGTGTCTGTAGGCAGGGCTCTGGGAAGGGAACGAGTGTTCTCTACATCAACAGGGTGCTTTCATAGACTGGGTAGGAGCCTCGCCTGAGACACTCTAGAGCTAAAAGGAAACTTGACGTGAGTCCTCTCCTCAAGGTAAAGCCTAGAATAGCCCTGCCGAAGTGGAAGCTTGGAGCGGAGTTCTTGAGGCATTAGTTTCAGGTCTGTTTTCTTTTAAGGTTAGTAAGCTTTTCAAGGCCCTGAGGACCTCGCCTGGGCACCCTATTCCCTGCAAGAACACCCAGTACCGGCAGGCTCCACTGGGCTACTAAGAAACATCCAGGCCCGGAAACTTTTCCCATTCACTCTTTGTATTTTGTGTGTAGGCCAACACACTACACTCTTCCTTGGAAGAGCTAGATTTCCTCAGCTCTCCAACAGCTCCAGGAAATGTGTTCTCTCACGTCCTACATATCATGCAAATCTGCCTCATTGCCCTAGGCTGACCGGCACTGAGAAACCAAAACTGCTTCACATTCCTTCTACAAAGTCATACCTTAACACCCCATCCTTACAGTAGAAAGTCGGCTTGCGTTTCTGCTGTAACCACAGCACAGTTCTTCCTCTTACACTCCAGGGTTTTAGAAGAAGCTAAGCCCGATAGCCTACCCAGAGCGATCCCTGGGGGAGGCGGTTGGCTACACGCAGAATTACGTGCCAAATAAACTTTATTCAAGGAAGGGACCAGTGTGTAGCTAGAGTGTATATTTACTTGGTAGAAATCACAAGGAGGTAGGCTGCATGTTCGCTGGAAACGGGGAACTTATGGCACAAGCCTTGCTTACCCATTTTGAATGCTCCATTCAAGCTGCCTTGAAGCTGCCTAAATAACAATTTTAGGACGGGTCTCTAGTCTCTGTAGGCAAGGCTCTGGGAAGGGAACGAGTGTTCTCTACATCAACAGGGTGCTTTCATAGCCTGGGTGGGAGCCTCTCCTCAGACGCTCTACAGCTAAAAGGAAACTTGACGTGAGTCCTTTCCTCAAGGTAAAGCCTAGAATAGCCCTGCCGAAGTGGAAGCTTGGAGCGGAGTCCTTGAGGCATTAGTTTCAGGTCTGTTTCCTTTTAAGGTTAGTAAGCTTTTCAGGACACCGAGGACCTCGCCTGGGCACCTTATTCCCTGGAAGACCACCGAGTACCGGCAGTCTCCACTGGGCTACTAAGAAACATCCAGGCCCGGAAACCTTTCCCAGTCACTCTGTGTATTTTGTGTGTAGGCCAACACACTGCACTCTTCCTTGGAAGAGCTAGATTTCCTCAGCTCTCCAACAGCTCCAGGAAATTTGTTCTCTCACGTCCTACATATCATGCAAATCTGCCTCATTGCCCTAGGCTGAGCAGCTCTGAGAAACCAAAACGGCTTCGCATTCCTTCTACAAAGTCATACCTTAAGACCCCATCCTTACAGGAGAAAGTCAGCTTGCGTTTCTGCTGTAACCAAAGCACAGATCTTCCTCTTACACTGCAGGGTTTTAGAAGAAGCTAAGCCAGATAGCCTACCTAGAGCGCTCCTTGGGGGAGGCTGTTGGCTACACGCAGAACTCCGTGCCAAATAAACTTTATTCAAGGAAGGGACCAGTGTGTAGCTAGAGTGTATATTTACTTGGTAGAAATCACAAGTAGGTAGGCCGCGTGTTCGCTGGAAACGGTGACCTTATGGCACAAGCCTTGCTTTCCCATTTTGAATGCTCCATGCATGCTGCCTTGAAGTTACCTAAATAACAGTTTTAGGACGAGTCTTTAGTCATTGTAGGCAGGGCTCTGGGAAGGGAACGAGTGTTCTCTGCATCAACAGGGTGCTTTCATAGCCTGGGTGGGAGCCTCTCCTCAGACGCCCTAGAGATAAAGGAAACTTGACGTGAGTTCTTTCCTCCAGGTAAAGCCTTGAATAGCCCTGCCGAAGCTAAGCTTGAAGCAGTTTCCTTGTGGCATTTGTTTTAGGTCTGTTTTCTTTTAAGGTTAGTAAGCTTGTCAAGACACCGAGGACCTCTCGTGGGCACCCTATTCCCTGCAAGAGCACCGAGTACCAGCAGGCTCCACTGGGCTACTAAGAAACATCCAGGCCCGGAAACGTTTCCCAGTCACTGTGTATTTTGTGTGTAGGGCAACACACTGCACTCTTCCTTGGAAGAGCTAGATTTCCTCAGCTCTCCAACAACTCCAGGAAATGTGTTCTCTCAATTCCTATATGTCATGCAAATCTCCCTCATTGCCCTAGGCTGAGCAGCACTGAGAAACCAAAAGTGCAACGCATTCTTTCTTTAAAGTCAAACCTTAAGACCCCATCCTTACAGGAGAAAGTCGTCTTGCTTTCCTGCTGTAACCAAAGCACAGTTCTTCCTCTTACACTCCAGGGTTTTAGAAGAAGCAGAGCCCGATAGCCTACCCAGAGCGCTCCCAAGGGGAGGCGGTTGGCTACACGCAGAATTCCGTGCCAAATAAACTTTATTCAAGGAAGGGACCAGTGTGTAGCTAGAGTGTATATTTACTTGGTAGAAATCACAAGGAGGTAGGCTGCATGTTCGCTGGAAACGGGGAACTTATGGCACAAGCCTTGCTTACCACTTTTGAATGCTCCATTCAAGCTGCCTTGAAGCTACCTAAATTACAATTTTAGGACGGGTCTCTAGTGTCTGTAGGCAGGGCTCTGGGAAGGGAACGAGTGTTCTCTACATCAACAGGGTGCTTTCATAGACTGGGTAGGAGCCTCGCCTGAGACACTCTAGAGCTAAAAGGAAACTTGACGTGAGTCCTCTCCTCAAGGTAAAGCCTAGAATAGCCCTGCCGAAGTGGAAGCTTGGAGCGGAGTTCTTGAGGCATTAGTTTCAGGTCTGTTTTCTTTTAAGGTTAGTAAGCTTTTCAAGGCCCTGAGGACCTCGCCTGGGCACCCTATTCCCTGCAAGAACACCCAGAACCGGCAGGCTCCACTGGGCTACTAAGAAACATCCAGGCCCGGAAACTTTTCCCATTCACTCTTTGTATTTTGTGTGTAGGCCAACACACTACACTCTTCCTTGGAAGAGCTAGATTTCCTCAGCTCTCCAACAGCTCCAGGAAATGTGTTCTCTCACGTCCTACATATCATGCAAATCTGCCTCATTGCCCTAGGCTGACCGGCACTGAGAAACCAAAACTGCTTCACATTCCTTCTACAAAGTCATACCTTAACACCCCATCCTTACAGTAGAAAGTCGGCTTGCGTTTCTGCTGTAACCACAGCACAGTTCTTCCTCTTACACTCCAGGGTTTTAGAAGAAGCTAAGCCCGATAGCCTACCCAGAGCGATCCCTGGGGGAGGCGGTTGGCTACACGCAGAATTACGTGCCAAATAAACTTTATTCAAGGAAGGGACCAGTGTGTAGCTAGAGTGTATATTTACTTGGTAGAAATCACAAGGAGGTAGGCTGCATGTTCGCTGGAAACGGGGAACTTATGGCACAAGCCTTGCTTACCCATTTTGAATGCTCCATTCAAGCTGCCTTGAAGCTGCCTAAATAACAATTTTAGGACGGGTCTCTAGTCTCTGTAGGCAAGGCTCTGGGAAGGGAACGAGTGTTCTCTACATCAACAGGGTGCTTTCATAGCCTGGGTGGGAGCCTCTCCTCAGACGCTCTACAGCTAAAAGGAAACTTGACGTGAGTCCTTTCCTCAAGGTAAAGCCTAGAATAGCCCTGCCGAAGTGGAAGCTTGGAGCGGAGTCCTTGAGGCATTAGTTTCAGGTCTGTTTCCTTTTAAGGTTAGTAAGCTTTTCAGGACACCGAGGACCTCGCCTGGGCACCTTATTCCCTGGAAGACCACCGAGTACCGGCAGTCTCCACTGGGCTACTAAGAAACATCCAGGCCCGGAAACCTTTCCCAGTCACTCTGTGTATTTTGTGTGTAGGCCAACACACTGCACTCTTCCTTGGAAGAGCTAGATTTCCTCAGCTCTCCAACAGCTCCAGGAAATTTGTTCTCTCACGTCCTACATATCATGCAAATCTGCCTCATTGCCCTAGGCTGAGCAGCTCTGAGAAACCAAAACGGCTTCGCATTCCTTCTACAAAGTCATACCTTAAGACCCCATCCTTACAGGAGAAAGTCAGCTTGCGTTTCTGCTGTAACCAAAGCACAGATCTTCCTCTTACACTGCAGGGTTTTAGAAGAAGCTAAGCCAGATAGCCTACCTAGAGCGCTCCTTGGGGGAGGCTGTTGGCTACACGCAGAACTCCGTGCCAAATAAACTTTATTCAAGGAAGGGACCAGTGTGTAGCTAGAGTGTATATTTACTTGGTAGAAATCACAAGTAGGTAGGCCGCGTGTTCGCTGGAAACGGTGACCTTATGGCACAAGCCTTGCTTTCCCATTTTGAATGCTCCATGCATGCTGCCTTGAAGTTACCTAAATAACAGTTTTAGGACGAGTCTTTAGTCATTGTAGGCAGGGCTCTGGGAAGGGAACGAGTGTTCTCTGCATCAACAGGGTGCTTTCATAGCCTGGGTGGGAGCCTCTCCTCAGACGCCCTAGAGATAAAGGAAACTTGACGTGAGTTCTTTCCTCCAGGTAAAGCCTTGAATAGCCCTGCCGAAGCTAAGCTTGAAGCAGTTTCCTTGTGGCATTTGTTTTAGGTCTGTTTTCTTTTAAGGTTAGTAAGCTTGTCAAGACACCGAGGACCTCTCGTGGGCACCCTATTCCCTGCAAGAGCACCGAGTACCAGCAGGCTCCACTGGGCTACTAAGAAACATCCAGGCCCGGAAACGTTTCCCAGTCACTGTGTATTTTGTGTGTAGGGCAACACACTGCACTCTTCCTTGGAAGAGCTAGATTTCCTCAGCTCTCCAACAACTCCAGGAAATGTGTTCTCTCAATTCCTATATGTCATGCAAATCTCCCTCATTGCCCTAGGCTGAGCAGCACTGAGAAACCAAAAGTGCAACGCATTCTTTCTTTAAAGTCAAACCTTAAGACCCCATCCTTACAGGAGAAAGTCGTCTTGCTTTCCTGCTGTAACCAAAGCACAGTTCTTCCTCTTACACTCCAGGGTTTTAGAAGAAGCAGAGCCCGATAGCCTACCGAGAGCGCTCCCAAGGGGAGGCGGTTGGCTACACGCAGAATTCCGTGCCAAATAAACTTTATTCAAGGAAGGGACCAGTGTGTAGCTAGAGTGTATATTTACTTGGTAGAAATCACAAGGAGGTAGGCTGCATGTTCGCTGGAAACGGGGAACTTATGGCACAAGCCTTGCTTACCACTTTTGAATGCTCCATTCAAGCTGCCTTGAAGCTACCTAAATTACAATTTTAGGACGGGTCTCTAGTGTCTGTAGGCAGGGCTCTGGGAAGGGAACGAGTGTTCTCTACATCAACAGGGTGCTTTCATAGACTGGGTAGGAGCCTCGCCTGAGACACTCTAGAGCTAAAAGGAAACTTGACGTGAGTCCTCTCCTCAAGGTAAAGCCTAGAATAGCCCTGCCGAAGTGGAAGCTTGGAGCGGAGTTCTTGAGGCATTAGTTTCAGGTCTGTTTTCTTTTAAGGTTAGTAAGCTTTTCAAGGCCCTGAGGACCTCGCCTGGGCACCCTATTCCCTGCAAGAACACCCAGTACCGGCAGGCTCCACTGGGCTACTAAGAAACATCCAGGCCCGGAAACTTTTCCCATTCACTCTTTGTATTTTGTGTGTAGGCCAACACACTACACTCTTCCTTGGAAGAGCTAGATTTCCTCAGCTCTCCAACAGCTCCAGGAAATGTGTTCTCTCACGTCCTACATATCATGCAAATCTGCCTCATTGCCCTAGGCTGACCGGCACTGAGAAACCAAAACTGCTTCACATTCCTTCTACAAAGTCATACCTTAACACCCCATCCTTACAGTAGAAAGTCGGCTTGCGTTTCTGCTGTAACCACAGCACAGTTCTTCCTCTTACACTCCAGGGTTTTAGAAGAAGCTAAGCCCGATAGCCTACCCAGAGCGATCCCTGGGGGAGGCGGTTGGCTACACGCAGAATTACGTGCCAAATAAACTTTATTCAAGGAAGGGACCAGTGTGTAGCTAGAGTGTATATTTACTTGGTAGAAATCACAAGGAGGTAGGCTGCATGTTCGCTGGAAACGGGGAACTTATGGCACAAGCCTTGCTTACCCATTTTGAATGCTCCATTCAAGCTGCCTTGAAGCTGCCTAAATAACAATTTTAGGACGGGTCTCTAGTCTCTGTAGGCAAGGCTCTGGGAAGGGAACGAGTGTTCTCTACATCAACAGGGTGCTTTCATAGCCTGGGTGGGAGCCTCTCCTCAGACGCTCTACAGCTAAAAGGAAACTTGACGTGAGTCCTTTCCTCAAGGTAAAGCCTAGAATAGCCCTGCCGAAGTGGAAGCTTGGAGCGGAGTCCTTGAGGCATTAGTTTCAGGTCTGTTTCCTTTTAAGGTTAGTAAGCTTTTCAGGACACCGAGGACCTCGCCTGGGCACCTTATTCCCTGGAAGACCACCGAGTACCGGCAGTCTCCACTGGGCTACTAAGAAACATCCAGGCCCGGAAACCTTTCCCAGTCACTCTGTGTATTTTGTGTGTAGGCCAACACACTGCACTCTTCCTTGGAAGAGCTAGATTTCCTCAGCTCTCCAACAGCTCCAGGAAATTTGTTCTCTCACGTCCTACATATCATGCAAATCTGCCTCATTGCCCTAGGCTGAGCAGCTCTGAGAAACCAAAACGGCTTCGCATTCCTTCTACAAAGTCATACCTTAAGACCCCATCCTTACAGGAGAAAGTCAGCTTGCGTTTCTGCTGTAACCAAAGCACAGATCTTCCTCTTACACTGCAGGGTTTTAGAAGAAGCTAAGCCAGATAGCCTACCTAGAGCGCTCCTTGGGGGAGGCTGTTGGCTACACGCAGAACTCCGTGCCAAATAAACTTTATTCAAGGAAGGGACCAGTGTGTAGCTAGAGTGTATATTTACTTGGTAGAAATCACAAGTAGGTAGGCCGCGTGTTCGCTGGAAACGGTGACCTTATGGCACAAGCCTTGCTTTCCCATTTTGAATGCTCCATGCATGCTGCCTTGAAGTTACCTAAATAACAGTTTTAGGACGAGTCTTTAGTCATTGTAGGCAGGGCTCTGGGAAGGGAACGAGTGTTCTCTGCATCAACAGGGTGCTTTCATAGCCTGGGTGGGAGCCTCTCCTCAGACGCCCTAGAGATAAAGGAAACTTGACGTGAGTTCTTTCCTCCAGGTAAAGCCTTGAATAGCCCTGCCGAAGCTAAGCTTGAAGCAGTTTCCTTGTGGCATTTGTTTTAGGTCTGTTTTCTTTTAAGGTTAGTAAGCTTGTCAAGACACCGAGGACCTCTCGTGGGCACCCTATTCCCTGCAAGAGCACCGAGTACCAGCAGGCTCCACTGGGCTACTAAGAAACATCCAGGCCCGGAAACGTTTCCCAGTCACTGTGTATTTTGTGTGTAGGGCAACACACTGCACTCTTCCTTGGAAGAGCTAGATTTCCTCAGCTCTCCAACAACTCCAGGAAATGTGTTCTCTCAATTCCTATATGTCATGCAAATCTCCCTCATTGCCCTAGGCAGAGCAGCACTGAGAAACCAAAAGTGCAACGCATTCTTTCTTTAAAGTCAAACCTTAAGACCCCATCCTTACAGGAGAAAGTCGTCTTGCTTTCCTGCTGTAACCAAAGCACAGTTCTTCCTCTTACACTCCAGGGTTTTAGAAGAAGCAGAGCCCGATAGCCTACCCAGAGCGCTCCCAAGGGGAGGCGGTTGGCTACACGCAGAATTCCGTGCCAAATAAACTTTATTCAAGGAAGGGACCAGTGTGTAGCTAGAGTGTATATTTACTTGGTAGAAATCACAAGGAGGTAGGCTGCATGTTCGCTGGAAACGGGGAACTTATGGCACAAGCCTTGCTTACCACTTTTGAATGCTCCATTCAAGCTGCCTTGAAGCTACCTAAATTACAATTTTAGGACGGGTCTCTAGTGTCTGTAGGCAGGGCTCTGGGAAGGGAACGAGTGTTCTCTACATCAACAGGGTGCTTTCATAGACTGGGTAGGAGCCTCGCCTGAGACACTCTAGAGCTAAAAGGAAACTTGACGTGAGTCCTCTCCTCAAGGTAAAGCCTAGAATAGCCCTGCCGAAGTGGAAGCTTGGAGCGGAGTTCTTGAGGCATTAGTTTCAGGTCTGTTTTCTTTTAAGGTTAGTAAGCTTTTCAAGGCCCTGAGGACCTCGCCTGGGCACCCTATTCCCTGCAAGAACACCCAGAACCGGCAGGCTCCACTGGGCTACTAAGAAACATCCAGGCCCGGAAACTTTTCCCATTCACTCTTTGTATTTTGTGTGTAGGCCAACACACTACACTCTTCCTTGGAAGAGCTAGATTTCCTCAGCTCTTCAACAGCTCCAGGAAATGTGTTCTCTCACGTCCTACATATCATGCAAATCTGCCTCATTGCCCTAGGCTGACCGGCACTGAGAAACCAAAACTGCTTCACATTCCTTCTACAAAGTCATACCTTAACACCCCATCCTTACAGTAGAAAGTCGGCTTGCGTTTCTGCTGTAACCACAGCACAGTTCTTCCTCTTACACTCCAGGGTTTTAGAAGAAGCTAAGCCCGATAGCCTACCCAGAGCGATCCCTGGGGGAGGCGGTTGGCTACACGCAGAATTACGTGCCAAATAAACTTTATTCAAGGAAGGGACCAGTGTGTAGCTAGAGTGTATATTTACTTGGTAGAAATCACAAGGAGGTAGGCTGCATGTTCGCTGGAAACGGGGAACTTATGGCACAAGCCTTGCTTACCCATTTTGAATGCTCCATTCAAGCTGCCTTGAAGCTGCCTAAATAACAATTTTAGGACGGGTCTCTAGTCTCTGTAGGCAAGGCTCTGGGAAGGGAACGAGTGTTCTCTACATCAACAGGGTGCTTTCATAGCCTGGGTGGGAGCCTCTCCTCAGACGCTCTACAGCTAAAAGGAAACTTGACGTGAGTCCTTTCCTCAAGGTAAAGCCTAGAATAGCCCTGCCGAAGTGGAAGCTTGGAGCGGAGTCCTTGAGGCATTAGTTTCAGGTCTGTTTCCTTTTAAGGTTAGTAAGCTTTTCAGGACACCGAGGACCTCGCCTGGGCACCTTATTCCCTGGAAGACCACCGAGTACCGGCAGTCTCCACTGGGCTACTAAGAAACATCCAGGCCCGGAAACCTTTCCCAGTCACTCTGTGTATTTTGTGTGTAGGCCAACACACTGCACTCTTCCTTGGAAGAGCTAGATTTCCTCAGCTCTCCAACAGCTCCAGGAAATTTGTTCTCTCACGTCCTACATATCATGCAAATCTGCCTCATTGCCTTAGGCTGACCGGCACTGAGAAACCAAAACTGCTTCACATTCCTTCTACAAAGTCATACCTTAACACCCCATCCTTACAGTAGAAAGTCGGCTTGCGTTTCTGCTGTAACCACAGCACAGTTCTTCCTCTTACACTCCAGGGTTTTAGAAGAAGCTAAGCCCGATAGCCTACCCAGAGCGATCCCTGGGGGAGGCGGTTGGCTACACGCAGAATTACGTGCCAAATAAACTTTATTCAAGGAAGGGACCAGTGTGTAGCTAGAGTGTATATTTACTTGGTAGAAATCACAAGGAGGTAGGCTGCATGTTCGCTGGAAACGGGGAACTTATGGCACAAGCCTTGCTTACCACTTTTGAATGCTCCATTCAAGCTGCCTTGAAGCTACCTAAATTACAATTTTAGGACGGGTCTCTAGTGTCTGTAGGCAGGGCTCTGGGAAGGGAACGAGTGTTCTCTACATCAACAGGGTGCTTTCATAGACTGGGTAGGAGCCTCGCCTGAGACACTCTAGAGCTAAAAGGAAACTTGACGTGAGTCCTCTCCTCAAGGTAAAGCCTAGAATAGCCCTGCCGAAGTGGAAGCTTGGAGCGGAGTTCTTGATGCATTAGTTTCAGGTCTGTTTTCTTTTAAGGTTAGTAAGCTTTTCAAGGCCCTGAGGACCTCGCCTGGGCACCCTATTCCCTGCAAGAACACCCAGTACCGGCAGGCTCCACTGGGCTACTAAGAAACATCCAGGCCCGGAAACTTTTCCCATTCACTCTTTGTATTTTGTGTGTAGGCCAACACACTACACTCTTCCTTGGAAGAGCTAGATTTCCTCAGCTCTCCAACAGCTCCAGGAAATGTGTTCTCTCACGTCCTACATATCATGCAAATCTGCCTCATTGCCCTAGGCTGACCGGCACTGAGAAACCAAAACTGCTTCACATTCCTTCTACAAAGTCATACCTTAACACCCCATCCTTACAGTAGAAAGTCGGCTTGCGTTTCTGCTGTAACCACAGCACAGTTCTTCCTCTTACACTCCAGGGTTTTAGAAGAAGCTAAGCCCGATAGCCTACCCAGAGCGATCCCTGGGGGAGGCGGTTGGCTACACGCAGAATTACGTGCCAGATAAACTTTATTCAAGGAAGGGACCAGTGTGTAGCTAGAGTGTATATTTACTTGGTAGAAATCACAAGGAGGTAGGCTGCATGTTCGCTGGAAACGGGGAACTTATGGCACAAGCCTTGCTTACCCATTTTGAATGCTCTATTCAAGCTGCCTTGAAGCTGCGTAAATAACAATTTTAGGACGGGTCTCTAGTCTCTGTAGGCAAGGCTCTGGGAAGGGAACGAGTGTTCTCTACATCAACAGGGTGCTTTCATAGCCTGGGTGGGAGCCTCTCCTCAGACGCTCTACAGCTAAAAGGAAACGACGTGAGTCCTCTCCTCAAGGTAAAGCCTAGAATAGCCCTGCCGAAGTGGAAGCTTGGAGCGGAGTCCTTGAGGCATTAGTTTCAGGTCTGTTTCCTTTTAAGGTTAGTAAGCTTTTCAGGACACCGAGGACCTCGCCTGGGCACCTTATTCCCTGGAAGACCACCGAGTACCGGCAGTCTCCACTGGGCTACTAAGAAACATCCAGGCCCGGAAACCTTTCCCAGTCACTCTGTGTATTTTGTGTGTAGGCCAACACACTGCACTCTTCCTTGGAAGAGCTAGATTTCCTCAGCTCTCCAACAGCTCCAGGAAATTTGTTCTCTCACGTCCTACATATCATGAAAATCTGCCTCATTGCCCTAGGCTGAGCAGCTCTGAGAAACCAAAACGGCTTCGCATTCCTTCTACAAAGTCATACCTTAAACCCCATCCTTACAGGAGAAAGTCAGCTTGCGTTTCTGTTGTAACCAAAGCACAGATCTTCCTCTTACACTGCAGGGTTTTAGAAGAAGCTAAGCCAGATAGCCTACCTAGAGCGCTCCTTGGGGGAGGCTGTTGGCTACACGCAGAACTCCGTGCCAAATAAACTTTATTCAAGGAAGGGACCAGTGTGTAGCTAGAGTGTATATTTACTTGATAGAAATCACAAGTAGGTAGGCCGCGTGTTCGCTGGAAACGGTGACCTTATGGCACAAGCCTTGCTTTCCCATTTTGAATGCTCCATGCATGCTGCCTTGAAGTTACCTAAATAACAGTTTTAGGACGAGTCTTTAGTCATTGTAGGCAGGGCTCTGGGAAGGGAACGAGTGTTCTCTGCATCAACAGGGTGCTTTCATAGCCTGGGTGGGAGCCTCTCCTCAGACGCCCTAGAGATAAAGGAAACTTGACGTGAGTTCTTTCCTCCAGGTAAAGCCTTGAATAGCCCTGCCGAAGCTAAGCTTGAAGCAGTTTCCTTGTGCCATTTGTTTTAGGTCTGTTTTCTTTTAAGGTTAGTAAGCTTGTCAAGACACCGAGGACCTCTCGTGGGCACCCTATTCCCTGCAAGAGCACCGAGTACCAGCAGGCTCCACTGGGCTACTAAGAAACATCCAGGCCCGGAAACGTTTCCCAGTCACTGTGTATTTTGTGTGTAGGGCAACACACTGCACTCTTCCTTGGAAGAGCTAGATTTCCTCAGCTCTCCAACAGCTCCAGGAAATGTATTCTCTCACGTCCTACATATCATGCAAATCTGCCCCATTTCCTTAGGCTGACCGGCACTGAGAAACCAAAACTGCTTCACATTCCTTCTACAAAGTCATACCTTAACACCCCATCCTTACAGTAGAAAGTCGGCTTGCGTTTCTGCTGTAACCACAGCACAGTTCTTCCTCTTACACTCCAGGGTTTTAGAAGAAGCTAAGCCCGATAGCCTACCCAGAGCGATCCCTGGGGGAGGCGGTTGGCTACACGCAGAATTACGTGCCAAATAAACTTTATTTAAGGAAGGGACCAGTGTGTAGCTAGACTGTATATTTACTTGGTAGAAATCACAAGGAGGTAGGCTGCATGTTCGCTGGAAACGGGGAACTTATGGCACAAGCCTTGCTTACCACTTTTGAATGCTCCATTCAAGCTGCCTTGAAGCTACCTAAATTACAATTTTAGGACGGGTCTCTAGTGTCTGTAGGCAGGGCTCTGGGAAGGGAACGAGTGTTCTCTACATCAACAGGGTGCTTTCATAGACTGGGTAGTAGCCTCGCCTGAGACACTCTAGAGCTAAAAGGAAACTTGACGTGAGTCCTCTCCTCAAGGTAAAGCCTAGAATAGCCCTGCCGAAGTGGAAGCTTGGAGCGGAGTTCTTGAGGCATTAGTTTCAGGTCTGTTTTCTTTTAAGGTTAGTAAGCTTTTCAAGGCCCTGAGGACCTCGCCTGGGCACCCTATTCCCTGCAAGAACACCCAGAACCGGCAGGCTCCACTGGGCTACTAAGAAACATCCAGGCCCGGAAACTTTTCCCATTCACTCTTTGTATTTTGTGTGTAGGCCAACACACTACACTCTTCCTTGGAAGAGCTAGATTTCCTCAGCTCTCCAACAGCTCCAGGAAATGTGTTCTCTCACGTCCTACATATCATGCAAATCTGCCTCATTGCCCTAGGCTGACCGGCACTGAGAAACCAAAACTGCTTCACATTCCTTCTACAAAGTCATACCTTAACACCCCATCCTTACAGTAGAAAGTCGGCTTGCGTTTCTGCTGTAACCACAGCACAGTTCTTCCTCTTACACTCCAGGGTTTTAGAAGAAGCTAAGCCCGATAGCCTACCCAGAGCGATCCCTGGGGGAGGCGGTTGGCTACACGCAGAATTACGTGCCAAATAAACTTTATTCAAGGAAGGGACCAGTGTGTAGCTAGAGTGTATATTTACTTGGTAGAAATCACAAGGAGGTAGGCTGCATGTTCGCTGGAAACGGGGAACTTATGGCACAAGCCTTGCTTACCCATTTTGAATGCTCCATTCAAGCTGCCTTGAAGCTGCCTAAATAACAATTTTAGGACGGGTCTCTAGTCTCTGTAGGCAAGGCTCTGGGAAGGGAACGAGTGTTCTCTACATCAACAGGGTGCTTTCATAGCCTGGGTGGGAGCCTCTCCTCAGACGCTCTACAGCTAAAAGGAAACTTGACGTGAGTCCTTTCCT